>NC_049218.1:27496287-27796287 GCF_013347855.1 Anguilla anguilla | reverse complement strand
GTTCCCGGTTCCAGCGAGGACGAAGGTGGCTTTGACCAGGGCCATGTTCCATTTCCTCTGGGGAACCAGGTACGAATATGTGCGCCGCGAAATAATGTACTTGCCGGTAGCTAAAGGGGGACGGGGCGTGCCAAGGGTCCCCCTGAAGCTTGACACTTTATACGCCTGTTTCGCATGCAACATGTACTTAAACAAAGTCCCACACAAATGCTTTTATTTTGCGCGTTTGTTCCTAGCAAATGCCTTGCGGCAACTGGTGCCGCTAACTCATGTGGCTCCGCGCGCGGACATTCTGTCCCCCGCTTATCAGGCCGTGGTGCGCTTTCTGAGGCAGGCCTCGGCGCACATGGGGAGGGACAGACTATTACAGCACAGGCAGATATACAACAGCCTGGCATATAGGCAAGTAATTGCCCCACAGGGGGTGCCGCTCAATATGGACTGGGCCGGGGTGAGTGGGGGGAGGGCACCAGGGGTGGTGCGGGACCTTCACTGGCTCTGCGCTTTGAACAGGTTATCGGTGCGGGAGGTGTTGCATAGTCACGGGTGCAGCGCCAGTCCACTCTGTCCGAGGGGCTGTGGGGTTTCGGAGTCCGTCCCACATGCTTTCTGGGAGTGCCGGTTTTCGGTCCTGTATTGGGGGCTGGTTCAGGGCCTCCTCAGGAGGATCGGGCCCACTTTTAGTTTGAGCAGGGCTGGGGTCCTGTTTAAGCAGGGAGTGGGGGTTTTGGGGGCTGTGGCCCAGCGGGTGTTGTGGGACGTCGTGGGCTATGCCAAGTGGGTCCTGTGGGAGGACAGGATGGCGGTAGTGGGGACGAGGGTAAGGGCGTTAAGTCCCAGCCAGCTCTTCCACAGGTTCTGTGGGAGGGTAGCAGAAGGATGGACGGGGCGGTGCGCGGGTGGGATTGGGTAAAGGGATACTGGGGAGGTTTGGAAAGGGTTTTTGCACTGTAAATGTTTTGCACTGCACTGGTTGCACAATTAAGGGTAGTGTTACGTGCCAGGTTTGTTTTTTGTTTCTGTCGGTCTCATTATTCCGTGAGGTCTGCTACGGGTCACTCCCCCATTGGTGAAGAAGGAAGAGTGCGCCGTTTCCCCCCCCAATCCTCTTCTGCGGACCTGCCGGGCGGCCAATGAGGAACAGACCCACACCTATAAATACCTAACACTCAGTTACACCTCGGTGCGTCTTGGATTTGAATGTTCGTTCACTTCTGAAATACTCGTGTGACTTAGTGCTAATTTTTGACTTGTGTAAACGATCGAATTTCTGAAAAGACTTTGAGTTTGGATTTGCGTCTTTGGTTTGGTTGCTGGTTTTGTATATATATATATTGGGAGTGGGATTTAAGTAGGTGTTTGTTTTCTTCACTGTCACTGTTAGTTTCACTTGTGTATATATATAGATACGGGCGTGTACCACCCTTGTATGTTTTTGTTCAGTTTAGAATAGCCAGTGTAGTTAGTTAGGTTCGGAAGATTTTCGGGTTTCAGTTAGTTAGTTTCTTTCATTTCTAGAATTGTTAATAGCTTATATATTTCTGTTTTGGTTATCTTCTTTTGTTTGGTACCGCCCAGTGTTTCCCCTCCTGTTTGTTAATTGTATAGATAATTAATTGTGTAAATAAAATTTAATATTTAATGATCATTCATTTTTTTACTCCCCTGTACCCCTAGACCACAATGGGGACGTAACAAAATTGGGGGCTCGTCCGGGATCATTAATTACTCATTATTAATTATTTCCCGATACTTAATTGTCTGATTATTGTAGGTTAATATTTATTTGCGTCTTGGTTTTGGACGTTGCGCAAAACCAAGGTCCGCAGTTGTGGTGTGTGTTGTCTTGTCGCCCTCTTGTGGCGATAGGGACCGCTGGAAATGGCTCTTTTTGATTTGGTTTTGGGTTTCCCCAGAATCCTACTTTAGAGCAGTTTGATAAGTGTCACAAAGACGACCTTTTGTTATTGGCTGAACACTTTGGTATTACGGTTTCTCGACAGGCGCTTAAGAAACACATTAAGGCCGTTGTATTAGAGGGGTTGGTTGAGCTGCGGGTCTTTGTGTTATCGGGTCTGCCTGATGCTGCTGCGTTTGAGGAGGATCCGGATGCATCTGTAGCTCCGCCAGCTAAATGCGATTTGGAGGCTGAACCTGAAGCGGAGGCTGAGGGCAAGCCTACACTGCCTGCATTTTCTCCCGTGTCAGCTGGGAGTGGGCGGTTCAGTGATGCTGATCCCCATTTGAAGGTGCGCCTCGTTCGTCTCCAACTAGAGGCTCAGGAAAAGGCGGCGGCGAGGCAGGCAGAACTCAGTTTGAAATTGGAGATCCGCAGATTGGAGATTGAGGCTGAGACGGCGGTTAAGCTGCGGCAGCTTGAACTGGCGACAAAGCAAGTTGCGCCAGGTCCTGTCACACAGTCTACCCCCTCAGTTTTCTCCCCTGCAAACCACATTAGATGTTAGTAAGCACATTAGATTGGTACCGCAATTCCGAGAGACTGAAGTAGATTCATACTTCAGAGCATTTGAACGTATTGCAGCTTCGCTAAGATGGCCAAAGGATGTCTGGCCTCTTATTGCAATGCAAATTTATTGGCAAGGCCCAGGAGGTATGCTCTGCACTGTCGCTGGAAGACAGTTTACAGTATGACATGGTTAAAACTGCTGTTTTGCGCGCCTATGAGCTTGTTCCTGAGGCTTACAGACAGAAGTTCAGGAATCACAAGAAATCCCTGAATCAGACATTTGTTGAGTTCGCTAGAGAGAAAGGGGTTCTCTTTGATAAATGGTGCTCAGCTACTAAAGTCACTGACCTTACCTCTCTTCGTGAGTTGGTTCTTATCGAGGACTTTAAGAACTCCCTGCCGGAGCGTGTTGTTGTGTACTTGAATGAGCAAAAGGTTACTTTGCTGTCACAGGCAGCTATCCAAGCGGACGAGTTTGTGTTAACTCACAAAACTGTGTTCATGTCTTCTCCTCGTGCTGCGTCTCAAGGAGCCGAGAAAAGCTCTAGTATTATGTCTTCTGTAAGACCTGACAATCGTCCTCGACTAGTTTCCCCATGGGCAACGGAGTGGAAATGTTTTTACTGCCATAAGCCTGGTCACATAATTGCCGATTGTTTGGTTTTAAATCGAAAGCAGCAGCGGCAGAGTTCTGAACAGCCCAAGAGTGTTGGTTTGATTAAAACAGTCCCTAGTATTTCTGAACCTGTACCTAGCGCTGAGAATGTTCCTGACTCTGGTTATGAACCTTTTTTTCTTAAGGGGTTTGTTTCGTTGTCTGGAGATCAGAAAGATCCGGTACCTGTAACTATGCTAAGGGATACTGGAGCGGCTCAGTCCTTCATTCTCTCTGATGTACTGCCTTTGTCCAGCGCGACTTTTAATGGTTCTCATGTTTTAGTGCAAGGCATTAACATGGGCTTTATGACGGTGCCGTTGCATACTATTCATTTGCAGTCAGAGCTAGTAAATGGCTTTGTGAAAGTGGGAGTAAGAGCCTCTTTACCCGTAAAAGGTGTTACTTTTATTTTGGGTAACGATCTTGCTGGTGGGAAGGTACTGCCGGTATTGGAAGTGTTGGACACACCAGACGCTAAGACTCACCCTGACGAATTAACTCGTACATTCCCAACTGTTTCCCGCATGTGCTGTCACCCGTGCCCAGTCTCGTAAAGCTGGAGATGTTGACTTGTCTGATTCCTTCCTAGCCTCTCCAGTTTTGGGGGAAAAGTCCTCCTCACTCTCGCTGAAAACGGAGGTCCCTGTGAGTATGAATGACGCAGAGACTGACGCATTGCATTTGCCCTTTACTCGAGAGCACCTTATAGCTACCCAGCAGGCTGATTCTTCTCTGGCAAAGTATTTGTCCTCGGCAAACAAAGAAAAACGATCTGCTTATTTCATGGAGAATGGGTTGTTAATGCGCAAGTGGTTTCCCACTGTCTCTACAGGATTAGAGTGGAGTGCTGTATATCAAATTGTTGTGCCTTCTGAATTTCGGCAGCACGCGTTATATTTGGCTCATGATCACGTGTTGTCAGGACATGTAGGCGTTACGAAAACGTACATGCTGTGGTCCGATATTGCCGTACTTGCTCCACTTGTCAGTATACGGGAAAACCGAGTCAGGTTATTCCGCCCGCACCCCTTCATCCAATACCAACTATGGGTGTACCATTTGAGCGCGTGTTGGTTGATTGTGTTGGCCCATTACCCAAAACCAAGTCTGGACATCAGTATTTGCTAACCGTAATGTGCACAGCTACTAGGTATCCTGAGGCGGTACCACTTCGTAAAATTACGGCTCCTGTTATAGTGGAGGCATTGGTTCAGTTCTTTTCTACCTTTGGGTTGCCTAAGATTATCCAGACGGACCAAGGTTCAAACTTTATGTCGAAGCTGTTTGCCCAAGTAATGAAGACTCTGTCTGTTACCCACAAAATTTCCAGCGCTTATCACCCTGAATCGCAAGGTGCGCTTGAGCGATTTCACCAGACCCTGAAATGTATGTTACGCGCGTATTGCCTAGATACTGGGAATGACTGGGACGTAGGTATCCCTTTGGTGTTATTTGCTGTTCGTGAAACTGTGCAGGAATCACTGGGGTTTAGCCCTGCTGAACTTGTTTTCGGGCATACTGTTAGAGGACCATTGAAGTTACTTAGAGACATTATTGTGTGATGATTCCTGCTCTAATACAAATATTCTGGATTATGTTAGTGAGTTTCGTGAGCGATTACACACTGCTTGTGCTGTTGCTAACAAGGCTTTGTCTTCCTCTCAAGCGAAAATGAAGGTTCGCTATGACAGGAAAGCTGTGCCTCGTTCTTTCCAGCCAGGGGACAAGGTTCTTGTATTGTTGCCCAATCCTGGTTCTGTTCTGCATGCACGATTTTCTGGTCCTTACATCATTGACCGTAAACTGAGCGAGACGGATTACGTTGTCCGAACTCCCGATCGCAAACGCCAATCACGCGTCTGCCACCTTAATATGCTAAAGGCTTATCACGACCGAGGAAACTCTCAGGAAGAGTCCCAGAGAGTGACGGTAGGGCCCACTGTCTCCTCTGTAGCCACCGCCTCTGCGCTGCATTCTGGTGATGACATAGATGGGCTTGTTTTACGTAACACCCTTGATCAATGTGCTCGGTTAAGGAATTCTGAGATGTTGCAGAATCTATCATCTGTTTTAACTCATTTAGATGAAAAACAACGAACAGACATTGTGCAATTAATAAAAGGGTATCTTGTTTTATTTTGTGATGTCCCGTCCCAAACCTCAGTGCTACAGCATGACATCAATGTAGATAACGCCAGACCGATAAAGCAACGTGCATATCGTGTGAATCCCACCAAATGGTCCATTATGCGGGAGGAAGTAGCCTATTTGTTGGAGAACGGTTTAGCCAAACCCAGCTCCAGTCCGTGGAGTTCTCCGTGTTTGCTGGTTCCCAAGCCTGATGGGACGTCTCGTTTTTGCATGGACTACCGTAAAGTTAATTCTTTGACTGTGCCAGATTCTTTCCCGTTGCCTCGTATGGAGGACTGTATAGATAATGTTGGCTCTGCTAAATATGTCACCAAGTTAGATTTGTTAAAGGGTTACTGGCAGGTGCCGCTAACCCCTCGTGCAGCTGACATATCTGCCTTCGTTACACCTGACAATTTCATGCAGTATACTGTCATGGCTTTCGGAATGCGAAACGACCTTTCAAAGGTTGATGAATTTTGTTTTGGAGGGGGTTTCACACTGCAAAGCTTATTTAGACGATCTAGTTGTCTATTCGTCTGATTGGACGGAACATGTAACAACCCTCCGAACTGTGTTCGATCGTCTGAGTACAGCTTCTTTAACCCTTAATTTGGCAAAATGTGAATTCGGAAAAGCTCACATATCTAGGGAAACAAGTTGGTCAAGGAGAGGTGCGTCCTGTGGATGCGAAGATCACTGCCATCAATGCGTTTCCCGTGCCCACCACTAAGCGTGAACTTCGTCGTTTTCTGGGCATGGCGGGTTATTACCGCAGTTTTTGTAAGAATTTTTCTACTGTGGTTTCTCCCCTTACAAGCTTGCTCAGTCCTTCTTGTGCCTTTGTCTGGTCCCCCGCGTGTCAACTGGCTTTCGAGAGCGTAAAGGCGCTCTTGTGTAGCGCTCCTGTGCTTGCTGCCACAGACTTCTCATTACCTCATTACCAAGCTGGAGGTGGATGCGAGTGCCTCCGGTGCTGGAGCAGTGCTTCTGCAGGAGGATATGAATGGAATCGACCATCCCATATGCTACTTGTCCCGAAAGTTTAACAAGCATCATGTAAACTATTCCACCATTGAACAGGAGACACTAGCATTGCTATTGGCACTTCAATATTTTGAAGTATACGTCGGGTCTAGCTCTCTATCTGTTACGGTGTTCACCGACCATAATCCGTTGGTATTTTTGGCCTGCATGCTCAACAATAACCAACGATTGATGAGGTGGTCCTTGTTGGTTCAAAATTACCATCTGAATATTAAGCACAAAAAGGGGTCAGAGAACGTATTGGCGGACGCCCTGTCACACACTTAATTTTAAATTGTATATATTGTAACTAGCCTTACTAGGTGTTTTGATTTTATGGGTGGGAGTGTTATGTGCCAGGTTTGTTTTTTTCTTTCGGTCTCATTATTCCGTGAAGTCTGCTACGGGTCATTCCGCAATTGGTGAAGAAGAGGGAAGAGTGCGTTGTTTCCCCCCCAATCCTCTTCTGCGGACCTGCCTGGCGGCCAATGACGAACAGACCCACACCTATATATATAGCGAATATTGTCAGTAACACCCCAGTGACTTGGATTTGAATGTTAGTTCACTCCTGTATTACTATTGTGACTTCGTGCTATTTTGACTTCTCTGTATCAATCGTAATTTCTGAAAAGACTTCGAGTTTGGGTTTGCGTCTCTGGTTTGGTTGCTGGTTTTGTGTTGGGTTAGGAGTGGGATTTAAGAAGGTGTTTGTTTTCTTAATTGTCACTGTTAGTTTCACTTGTGTATATGTATATATAGATACGGGCGTGTACCACCCTTGTATGTTTTTGTTCAGTTTAGAATAGCCAGTGTAGTTAGTTAGGTTCGGAAGATTTTCGGGTTTCAGTTAGTTAGTTTCTTTCATTTCTAGAATTGTTAATAGCTTATATATTTCTGTTTTGGTTATCTTCTTTTGTTTGGTACCGCCCAGTGTTTCCCCTCCTGTTTGTTAATTGTATAGATAATTAATTGTGTAAATAAAATGTAATCTTTAATGATCATTCATTTTTTTACTGCCCTGTACCCCTAGACCACAACGGGGACGTAACAGTAGGTAGCATCCTAGTCACCTCGAATGTTACGTTGCCGTGGTTATTTATTTATTTTATTTATCTCCCCCTTGTGTTTTTTTTTTTTTGTGAATAGTTCATTAAGTATATAAATTTGTTTTGTGTGTAATTTGGTTTGGGGTGTTACGATACGTTTTGAGTGTACTGGGTAATTGGTACGGTTTAATAGTGTACAGTATGAGAGGTATGTGTTGTATGTGTAGGGTGTGCAACATGTATGTAAGGCGAAAGTAGTAAGTGGGCAATGTGGATGGGGTATGGATGCTATGTGTATGTGTCATGAGTATGTTGATGTAATGTGGAACGTGTGTATTTATGTGAAGTGCTTTAATAAAAAAAAAATTTTTTTTAAATCTGTTCTTATCAGTTTAATATCTGATACGTCCCCTATCTGGGGACTACATATTAAACTGATTTTTGAGACTGGGAGTCGGAGAAGGAGCTTGCTCCGTCCGCTCCACGCATCGACCCGGTATTGCAGTACGTCCGGGAACAGTACGCCTCTATTTTTGGGTGCAAAGGAAATGCTTCTGCTTCTGCTTCTGCTTCTACTTCTGCTTCTGCTTCTGCGTGGAGTAGACAAGCAACTGAGTCCTTGTGGGGTTTTTTTTTTTTTTTTTTTTTTTTTAATTAAATAAATGAAATAGTTTTATCGTGTGTATCGTTCTTTCTTTTTTTCTTTCTTTCTTTCTATCTATCATTCTCCGTCAGCTAGCTGGGTGAGTGAAGTTGGTTAAGTAAGTCAGCTAGCGAGCTGGTTTGCAGCGGTCCGTGGCTCGCTTGCGCCCTCTTCCGCGGATAACGCGCGGGGGCGCCGGCGGACAACTCCGGGCCTGCGGCTCCGGGCCGGGAGGGCCTACGGCGGCTGGTGCCGGCGAGAGGCCACGTGTGCTCGGGTTTCTCTTCATCACGCACAAATCTTTCGCCTTTTACTAAAGATTTCCGTGGAGAGGAACACTCCTGAGTTTGTGCTATTTTTGGATGCTCCGTCCGCCGGACGGGGCGACTTTTCTGTTCTTAAGAGAGCTTGTTGGTGACTTGTTGCCATGTGTCCCTGGTTTGTGACTTGTCAGGTACATGTGTTACAGGGTATGGACTGTCTCCTTGCTTGCTTAGCTAGGAAATTGCATAGCTGTTCTGCGAGTGCTCGTGCAATTAAACAGCGATAAGAGCCTTTAGCACGTAGGTAGCTACCGTGGCAGGGGACGTGGGGCTTTGTGGGTGGGTTGGTGGGTTGGTGGGGCTCAGGTGACGGCCAGAGGTCCCGGGGGAAGCGTTGAGGGGGCCCCGGACCAATGGCGAGCGGGGACTGGGTCCGGCCGGACCCCACGATCGGATTCCCGGCCCCCTGGGCGGCGGCGGCCAGCTGTGGCCAATTTTCAGGCCATCGCTTCTCTGTCTTTTGGCTAAGATCAAGATTGCGGGAAGGCGATGGCTGCGAAGGAGAGTGGATTGCCGGCCTATCGGGCGCGGTTGAAGAATACGGTACGTTTTGAAGTGGAAGATGGAGCGGATCGGAGGAAGAATTTCAATCTAGAGTTTTTTGTTACGGAGATTCTGAAAGGTCTACTGAAGGTAGAATCTGATTCAATTTATTGTTTGCAAGATTTTTCAGGTAGGGGATTTTTTGATCTTCCCTTTTACTCGGAGGCTGCCTGTTTTAATTTGTATAAGCGATATGTGGAGTGTAAGGGTTCAGAGTTGTTGCACAGTATTAGCGAGGAACTGCTATACTCTAAAGCTTTAAGACCTCTAACCATTCACCTGTATAATCCTTTTGTTAGAGATCACGATGTTGTTTTATTTTTGAAGAAATACTGTCAGGATATACGGGATGAGGTGAAGGTTAAAGATAGATTTGGACATTGGAACGGCAAACGCCGGTATATGGTGCGGTTTAAATCAGATCCGTTGAGTGTGGGCGGATACTACCACCCGCCTGCAACATTTTCTATTGGCCCAGATAGAGGATATTTAGTGTATCCAGGGCAGCCAATGTATTGCCGCAGGTGTGGCTCATTTGGCCACGTGAAGGCTGTTTACGTGGGAATAAGGTGCCGACATTGTTTGTCCGGGGACCATGAAACAAACGATTGTGCTGCACCAAAGACTTGTACGTTGTGCGGAAGCACAGAACATTTGTTTTGCGGATGCCCTGTGAGACAAAAATCCTATGCGGGCCTCGTGCAATCAGCCTTGACAGATTTGGGAGGTCATTTGGGGCCTCCAGGGGGAGCAGTGCTGGCTGGTCGGGCTGAGGTGGCATCCACTTCGGATGGAGTGCCTCCTGCTGGTCAGCTACAGGCAGGTGCAGAGCTTGGAGCTGATCCGGGACCTGCTGAGATGCCGGGGCAGGAGGCAGTGCACGAGCCCACTTCTGGATCAGGTTCGGTCCAAGGGGCGGGCATTACTCCGGTAGAGGACAGTGCTGCTGGTTTAGCGGTGGGTCCAGTCAAGGAGGTGGGCACGGTACTGACTTTGACAGAGGCCTCGCCTTCATCCCAGGTTCCAGCTCCAGCTTCTTCTCTGGTCCCGGTTGCTGAAGAGTCTGCAGCTGTTGCTGTGGGGGCTGTCTCTGATCCGGCTTCTGTTCCGGGTTCTGTGGTGGCTGCTGATGCTGGGGTTAGCCCTGCTTCAGTGCCAAGTCATAACAGGACTGGTGCGAGGGGGTATGTCCGCATGTTTGGACCTGGGGCATCTAGGGATCCATGATCCAGGCTTTCAGCCTCAAGTGAGTTTGCTTCTCCAGAGCTGTTGTCTTCATGACTGAGCAAGTCCCACAGGGGAAAGTGACTGCATCAGAAGAGGGAGCGCCACTACTGACCACAGCGGATCTGCAGAGGCCAGTTTCATGGGGAGATAGCCCCTTTTCGGAGGAGGGGGCTGGGGCAGAATGGGCTATGGTTGGGGTTCGGAAGCGGGCAGCATCAGGGGGTGACGTTTGTCAAAGGGAGGCTAAGGCGCAGCCACAAATTGTGGTGGGAAATCGCTATGCGGCTTTGGCCAGGGCTTCAGAGCGGGATGAGCTTGGGGTGGGGGGAGAAATGGAAATGGAGTTTGGTTCCCCCTCAGGCTTGTTAGAAGGGTGGGATGTAGAGGGCTTAGTGGAGGCAATGGGGATGTCTCCAGAGGTGGGGAGCACGCAGGATGAAGGGAAGGATGGGGGAGTTTGAATTTTGGACGTGGTAATTTTCCTTTTAGATTAAATGGATTTGTCTTTTATTACAGTTAATATACGGGGGCTGAGGGACCCCATGAAAAGGGCAGCAGCGTTTGCATCTTTAGCAAGGATGCAGGGGGAAGTCTTCCTTCTGCAGGAGGTCCATCTGAAGGATGAGGAAGATGTTGCAGCTTTTTCTAGGGAGTGGGTGTGGGGGCCTTCTGGCTGGTCGGTGGGCAATGTACATGCTGATGGGGTGGGAATATTGTTCAAAGGTCATTCTTTTGTTATTGAGGAAGTGGTAGAGGTGGTAGCAGGCAGAGTGATTTTTGTTGATTACAGTATTGGTTCTGATAAATTCAGAATCATCAATGTCTATGCTCATGCGTACAGCGGGAGACGGCTAGAATTATTTCGCGAACTGTCAGGTTGCCTGTCCACTGCCCGGACTGTCATCTCGGGGGGAGATTTTAATGTCTCGCTTGACGGTGTAGGTGTCTCAGGGGCAAGGGAAACAGACTATTCGGGGAAAGCACTGGCAAATTTAGTGGGAGATTTTTCCCTCATAGATGTGTATCGTGCGGTTTACTCAAATAGCGTAGGGCATACGTGGAGAAATTCACGAGGGGTGGCCAGTCGGTTGGACTACTTTTTTGTTGGGAGGGAGCAGAAAGGGTTAAAGTGCGGGCTTCTTCCCCTGTGGATGTCTGACCACGATGCGGTTCAGATGTCCTTTAGGGTAAAAGGTCACAGTTGGGGGCCAGGGTTTTGGCAAATGAATGTTTCTCTGTTAAATTCCGGTAATATTAAGACAAAGTTTTCTGCCTTTTATCAATCGGTTCGGGCCTTGCGGTCTCTTTACCCCTCTGTGGTGGAGTGGTGGGAGGCAGCAAAGGCCCGCTTCCGAGAGTTCTTTAGGAGGCATAGCATTTCTGTGCGGAGGAGGGAACGGGAGGAGGTGGGAAAGTGGATTAAATGTCTTACATATTTGCACGCGCAGCTAAATGCGGGGGTGACAGTGGAGTGGGCCATGTATGAGGGGGTAAAGAGTAGGATAAGAAGGCTTTTGGAGGGGAGAGCTCGGTCCCTGGCCTTTCAGGCAAGGGTCAGGGAGGTGGAGGAGGGAGAAAAGCCTACAGCCTTTTTCTTTCAGGCTGTTAAGGCGAGGCGTAATGCCTCCTTCATGCATGGTCTGGTGGGCACTGGAGGCCTTGTCACAGAGACACAGGGAATGGTGGACATAGCAAAAGACTTCTTTTCAGACCTTTTCTGTCGGCGTGAGTGCGATCCGGAGGTTGAGGCAGCCCTTCTGGACTGCGTAGGGAATAGACTGGGGGAGGAGGGGTTTCAGTCTTTGGAAGTACCCTTGATGATGGGGGAAGTAACGGAGGCTGTGAGATCAATGAGGGACGGACGGACACCAGGCCATGATGGGCTTCCCAAAGAATTTTACGTCACTTTTTGGGAATTACTGGGGCCTGATTTATTAGAAGTCTATAAGACCATCTTGGAGAGAGGGTTATTAGCTGACTCCGTGAGGAAAGGGATAGTAGCACTTCTATTTAAATCAGGGAATCGGGCGGAGCTAAAGAACGGACGGCCACTAACCTTGCTCACGACAGATTATAAGATCTTGGCAAAGGTTGCAACCCTCCGGCTAAAGGGAGTAATGAGCAGGTTAGTGAGCCAAGATCAGACGTGCGGGGTCCCGGGGCGTTCATGTACGTGGAACCTGTTGCCAATGAGGGACGTCCTGGATTGGGTGGAGGACAGGAGTTTACCTCTAGCGGTGGTTAGTATCGACCAAGAAAAAGCTTTTGACGGAGTTCAGCACAGGTTTCTATTTAGGGTACTGAAGCGCCTTGGGATTGGACCTCTCTTTCTTAGTTGGCTGCACACACTGTATAGACAGGTCTATAGCAGTGTGCGGATTAATGGCTTCTTGGGTGAGGCAGTGGAGCAGGTTGGTGGGGTGAGGCAGCGGTGCCCTCTTTCGCCACTGCTTTACGTCCTGTTCATGGAGCCATTCTCAGAGCTAGTGAGGCGTGACCCTGCGATAGATGGGCTGCCTATCCCCGGTGCGGCAGGTGAGCAGCTGAAAATTCTCCAGTACGCCGATGACACTATTTTCGTGGCTTCCATTAGATCACTGAGGCATATTAGAGAAGTCACTGAGATGTTTGCTTCGGGCACGGGATCAAAGGTGAACATGGAGAAGTCATCGGTTCTCTTTTGTGGCCGATGGACGGAAGAAGTTGGGGATTGTGGAGCCTTTGGTCAGTGTGAAGGGGGACTGAAGGTTCTGGGTATCCGGTTTTTTCCACGGGACAGTGCAGGGCAGAATTGGGAGGCTAGATTGGGAGTGCTGCGGACGTGTCTGGGATTGTGGTCTCAGCGACAGTTATCGCTATCAGGGAGAGTGGTAGTAGTGAAGTCGGTGGTGTTACCGCTCCTGCTCCACCTTGCATATGTGTTCCCGGTCCTGGCTAGGGTGAAGCTTGCGATAACAAGGGCAGTTTTTCAATTCCTGTGGGCTGACAAGTACGAATACGTCAGTAGGGAGATCATGTATTTGCCGCTGAGGAACGGAGGACTGGATGTCCCAAGAATCCCCCTAAAACTAGAGGTGTTGTATGCAAGTTTTGCTTGTAGGATTTTGTTAGGGAACACACCGCATAAATGTTTTTATTTTATTAGACTGTACCTGGCAAACATTTTGCGTAAATTAGTGCCTTTGACCCATACGGCTCCACGTGCAGAGGAACTGTCTCCGGGTTACAAGGCAGTGGTGAGTACCTTGCGGAGAGATGCGTCAGCTTTGACAAAGGAAACTCTAGTGCAACATTGGGTCTGGTATGCCATCTTGGCATCTGGACAAGGTACTCATGTGGCTGGCGTTCCCCTAGGAGTGGATTGGGAAAGACTGAGTGATGGTACTGCTCCGGGACCAATTAAAGATCTCCACTGGTGCTGTGCCTGGGGACGGCTGCCGGTGCTTGAAGTGCTTCATAGGCATGGCTGTTCGCAGAGCCCCCTGTGTCCAAGGGGGTGTGAGGAGATAGAAACAGTTCTGCACGCGCTGTGGGAATGTACTTTTGCTGCTGAGTATTGGGAACTTGTACAGGACATGATACATGGGGCAGGGCTGACAATCGCCTTGTCAAAGCAGATGGTTATGGTGGGGAAAGGGGTTTGGGCCTTGGAAAGATCTGCTTTATTGTGGGACATATTAGGCTATGGTAAAGTGGTACTTTGGGAGGATAGGATGGCGGTGGTGGGCAAGCGAGTCAGAATTCTGACATCCTCTCAGCTATTTTATAGGTTTCGGGGGAAGGTAGCTGATAGGGTGAGGATGGAAGGGGAAGTCAGGGGGTGGGATTGGGTGCAGAGCAAATGGGGGAACCTAGGTTGGGCCTTTTCCTCATTGCAATAAAATGTTAAGTTTGTTTGTTTTCCATTTTATTGTTATTTTGTGTTGGTTCGGTAAAGGCTAATATGAAGTACTTCATTAGGACTTCATTCCCTGGAGTTGGGTATAAATAAGATTGGTAAACAGGGCATATGAATGGGTTTTGGCTACTCTGTGCAATGGTCAATGTTAAATGTAACATGTAAATGTTGATGATTCACTATGAAGAGTTCTGGCTTTTCCCTCTGAGCGTGAAGCAGGCTGAGAATCAGAGTTACATCTTGAACTTTGGTTTTGGGGACCGTTCAAACATGGAGGAAGTATATCTGAGCTGAGTGAATAAAAGAAAAAAAAAATCTGTTCTTATCAAGAGAATTTCACTTTAGAAAGCGATCAAGGAAAAGGAGGAAACCGGAAACCATGGCGGATCCCGTGCCGGCAACTTTGGGAAGTGGAGTGCGACGAAGAAATACACTCCGGATTTGCGTGGATATCCCCTATAGGGAGAAAGTGAATCTGCGTTTTGTCATCATTCGGTTGTTTCGCGAGTTGTTCACGGTGGAGGTAGGAAGAATGTTTTGCATTTAAGATTTCCAGAAAAGAGGCCTTTTTGATGTCACTTTGGATAGTGAGAATTTATGTTTAGAAGTTTTTGAACGTTTTAAAACAATTAGAGCTCATCAGGCTTTGCAAGGGATTACTTTGGAGCCTTTGTTTTCCAACGATGTTAGAATGGTGACTCTCCTCATGTACAACCCGTTTGTTCCAGCGAGGGATATTGAGCTTTTTTTGGGCTGTTATTGTACTGTGCTGAGGCCAGAAGTGAAAATCAAAAATAGTTTTGGGGTCTGAGGTGGGAAGAGACAATTTGTGGTGAGGCTGCGAAGAGATCAGGATGCTTTTGGGGGGGGTGCGGCACCTGCCAGCTGTTTTTTCAATTGGGCCTGACCAGGGCTATCTGACATATGCTGGGTTACCAACATATTGTCGCAAATGTTTAAAGTACGGGCATATGGCAAGCGATTGCAAGTCCTTTGTTTGTTCGGCTTGTGGAGGAGAGGGCC
Organism: Anguilla anguilla; assembly: GCF_013347855.1. Lineage (NCBI taxonomy): Eukaryota > Metazoa > Chordata > Actinopteri > Anguilliformes > Anguillidae > Anguilla > Anguilla anguilla. Next base: position 27,781,300 of record NC_049218.1, on the reverse strand, counting down.
ATGCAGCCAGGGATTGCCCCAGGGGGCGTGTGTGTGACCTGTGCGGCAGTCGGGAGCACCTGTTACGGGACTGCCCGAATCGGCGGCGCACATATGCAGTGGCGGCAAGGTCGGAGTCGGCGCCCTCGGGTGGTGAGGAGAGAGTGGAGCGGGTGGTCTCAGGAACGCAAGGCACGGAGCTGGACCAGGGGCAGAAGGGTGCACAATCGGCACCTGAGGCGCCTTCTACAGCAGCAAAGGTGGAGAAGCAGGGGGACGGAATCCAGGAGGCGGAGGAGACGGGTGAGAGGGTGAAGGAGGTTGCGGTTGTGACGCCCCCTACTGCAGAAGCTGTGGGGGAGGAAGAAGTGGTGGCAGATGGAGCAGGCATATTTTCCTTTGAGTCAATGGAGATGGATAAGGAAGAAGGTCTCAAGCGGGGCCTGGTGGTGGACTGGGCAGAGGAGGTGGAGGAGGCACATCCGTTGGTTGCTATGGAGGGGAGCAGGGAAGAAGGTAAGGCAAAAAAGGCGAGGCTGGCCGTGCTGGCATCAGACTTTGTCTCAGACTCAGAGGGGTCAGTGGGGATCGGGAGCGCGGACAGTCTGGAATGGGACCTTCTTTCACCAATGTCCACATCTGCGTACGATGAAGGCATGGTGGCTCCGGGGTCTCAAAATGAGGTTCCTTTCCTGTTTATGGATGAGGTGGGGAGAGTGGGAGAATGAAGGGGTGCATGAGCAGGGGTGATGGTAGGGTTAAGGAATGTGGAAGGGAGAGTATGTACAGGGACTGTAGAAATGGTTAGGTTTGCCACTGAATTTTATAGGGACCTGTTTGAGGAGAGGAGGGTGGATGGGAGGGCAGGGGAGAGGTTTATTGAGTTGGTAGAGGAAAAGGTGCCAGAGGGGGTGAAAGCAACCTTAGAGATACCTTTTAGTTTAGAGGAACTTAAACGGGCACTGGGGGGAATGAAGAATGGGAAGGTACCAGGCAAAGATGGCCTTCCGAAGGAGTTTTATGTTAAGTTCTGGGAGCTAGTGGGGCCTGATTTTTTAGATGTGGTGGGGGAAATTTTTGCTAAGGGGGAGCTAACACCTTCAATGTGGGAGGGAGTGGTTTCTCTTTTACACAAGAAGGGGGATGAGTTGGACCTGAGAAACTGGAGGCCAATAACATTGCTAGGGGTGGACTACAAGATAATCGCGAGAGCGCTGGCAGGGAGGTTGAGGCTGGCTATGCCGTTTTTGGTGGGGGATGACCAAACGTGGGGTGGAGGGACGCTCTGCAACATGGAATTTGCAATTGATGAGTGATGTGCTGTGTTGGGTGGAGGAGCGGGGTCTTCCTCTAATTTTAGTGAGCGTGGATATGGAGAAGGCCTTTGATAGGGTACAGCATAATTTTTTGTTTCGTGTGTTAGCACGGTTTGGTTTTGGTGCAGGGTTTTTACGGTGGTTAGAACTCATGTACAGGGGGGTGGGCAGTCGGGTGGGGGTTAACAGACATTTTGGGGAGATGGTGTGGCAGAGGGGAGGGGTAAGGCAGGGGTGTCCTTTGACGCCTCTCCTTTTTGTTTTGTATGTGGAACCAATGGCAGAGGCGATTAGAAGGAGCAGGGAGATCAGGGGTGTGCCGATTCCTGGGGCAGGAGGGGCTGTGCTTAAGATTGCGCAGTACGCTGTCGATGCAACCCTGTTTATGGAAAATGACCAGAGTGTTAGTCGGGCGATGGAGGTGATAGGGGAGTTTGCAAGGGGGGCAGGAGCCTCTGTGAATGTAGGCAAGTCATGGTTAAAGTATTTTGGGGCGTTGAAAGGTAGGGTGGAGGGATTGAGCGGTTTACAGGTCTGTGAAGGGCCGATCAAAATTTTAGGAGTAGAGTTTGGAGAGGAATTGGGAGAAGCGCCTAGCTCGGGTGAAGACCAAATTGGGCTTGTGGGCGGTTAGGCGCTTGACCATCAGCGGAAAGGTGCTGGTGGTAAAAGCAGACATTTTGCCGATACTGGTGTACTTGGGTTATGTGTTTTGTTACGTCCCCATTGTGGTCTAGGGGTACAGGGGAGTAAAAAAATGAATGATCATTAAAGATTAAATTTTATTTACACAATTAATTATCTATACAATGAACAAACAGGAGGGGAAACACTGGGCGGTACCAAACAAAAGAAGATAACCAAAACAGAAATATATAAGCTATTAACAATTCTAGAAATGAAAGAAACTAACTAACTGAAACCCGAAAATCTTCCGAACCTAACTAACTACACTGGCTATTCTAAACTGAACAAAAACATACAAGGGTGGTACACGCCCGTATCTATATATACATATACACAAGTGAAACTAACAGTGACAATTAAGAAAACAAACACCTACCTAAATCCCACTCTTTATATATATATACACAAGTGAAACTAACAGTGACAGTTAAGAAAACAAACACCTACTTAAATCCCACTCCTAACCCAACACAAAACCAGCAACCAAACCAGAGACGCAAACCCAAACTCGAAGTCTTTTCAGAAATTACGATCGATACACAGAAGTCAAAATAGCACAAAGTCACAATAGTAATACAGGAGGCAACTAACATTCAAATCCAAGTCACTGGGGTGTAACTGACAATATTCGCTATATATATAGGTGTGGGTCTGTTCCTCATTAGCCGCCAGGCAGGTCCGCAGAAGAGGATTGGGGGGGAAACAACGTACTCTTCCCTCTTCTTCACCAATTCCGGAGTGACCCGTAGCAGACTTCACGGAATAATGAGACCGAAAGAAAAAAACAAACCTGGCACGTAACAGTTTCCATTGCCGGCACGGCTCAGGAGAGAGCTGACAAGGGCAGTTTATATGGGGGGGTTACGAATATGTGAGGAGGGATATTAGGTACATGATGATAGAGGATGGGGGGAGGGATGTGCCTAATCTCCCATTAAAGTTAGATGTGTTGTTTTTCTGCAACCTGTGTGTGGCTTTAACAAGGCAAAGGACTCACAAATTTCAGTATTTCATTCGGTTTTGGTTTTCGGGGTACGTGCGATTTCTGGTGGGGTGGGATAATAGGGTGCCGAGGGGGGAGGAGGCCCCTGCCCATTATGTGCAGGTGGGACGATGGGCAAGGAGACATATAGAATGCAGGGATAAGGAAATGGTACTGCAGCATAGAAGGCTATACAAGGCTTTAAGAGGAAAGCTGCAGCCGGTTGGAGGAACAGGGGTCGGGGTGGGGGGAGAAGTCTGGGCTGCTGTGCAGCCAAAAACGATAGGCAACAGGTTAAAGGACTTAAACTGGCTTGTTGCCTATGGTAGACTGCCAGTCAAAGATGTGCTATACAGACACGGACTAACAAGAAACCGGTGTTGTTCGAGGGTGGGTTGTGGGGAGGAAGAGGAAACTGTGCAGCATGTGTTCTGGAATTGTAAGTTTGCACAGGAAGTCTGGGGTTTAATGGGGAGGATGTATAGTGATTTGGGGGATTTAAGTTGGGAAAGGGTGTGTTATGGGGAGGGACTGTGGAGGAAGAAGGGAAGAGAGAAACTTTTGGTTCTTCTATTGATCAGTTTGGTGAAGCAGAAGTTGTGGGGGGCGCGGGGAGAGAGGGGGGTGGTGAAGCAAGGGTGGACGGTGAGGGGGGTGAGGGAGATGGTAAAAGCGGATATACAGTGGCGTTTTCAGTAGGAGGTGCTGCAGTGGGGTTTTCATGCAGCATGGGAATGGTGGAAACCAGTGATGTGATTGTGTAGATTTTGTGTTGTCATGGTTGTGCCCTGTTGTTTCAAAATGGAAGCGATGGACTTTGGGACATTGGGACTTGTGAGCGGGAAGGGGCGGAAATGGAGGGTTTTGGCACTATGGGGTTTGTTTGGAAGGGAAAGAGGAAAAGGTGAGTTTGTGCACATACATATAATCTAAACAATGGGGGAAAAGGGGGGTTTTGAGTAAAAGAGTGCTGTATTGGTGTGTGAATAAAAAAAATTTAAAAAAAAAAAAATCTGTTCTTATCAGTTTAATATCTGATACGTCCCCTATCTGGGGACTACATATTAAACGGATTTTTGAGACTGGGAGTCGGAGAAGGAGCTTGCTCCGTTCGCTCCACGCATCGACCTGGTATTCCAGTACGTCCGGGAACGGTGCGCCTCTATTTTTGGGTGCAAAGGAAGGGCGAATGCTGCTGCTGCTGCTGCTTTTTTCTTCTTCTTCTTCTTCATGGAGTAGACAAGCAACTGAGTCCTTGTGGGGGTTTTTTTTTTTTTTTTTAAATAAAAGAAATAGTATTATCGTGTGTCTTTCTTTCGTTCTTTCTATCTTTCTTTCTATCATTCTTCGTCAGCTAGCTGGGTGAGTGAAGTTGGTTAAGTAAGTCAGCTAGCGAGCCGGTTTGCAGCGGTCCGTGGCTCGCTTGCGCCCTCTGCCATGTCGGGCGGTTATAGCGTCTCCTCTCCCTCTTCCACGGATCACGCGCGGGGGCGCCAGCGGACGGCTCCGGGCCGGGAGGGCCTACAGCAGCTGGTGACGGCGAGAGGCCACGTGTGCTCGGGTTTCTCTTCATCACGCACAAATCTTTCGCCTTTTACTAAAGATTTCCGTGGAGAGGAACACTCCTGAGTTTGTGCTATTTTTGGATGCTCCGTCTGCCGGACGGGGCGACTTTTCTGTTCTTAAGAGAGCTTGTTGATGACTTGTTGCCATGTGTCCCTGGTTTGTGACTTTTCAGGTACATGTGTTATAGAGTGTGGACTGTCTCCTTGCTTGCTTAGCTAGGTAATTACACTGTTCTGCGAGTGCTTGTGCAATTAAACAGCGATAAGAGCCTTCAGCATGTAGGTAGCTACCGTGGCAGGGGACGTGGGGCTTTGTGGGTGGAGCTGAGGTGACGGCCAGAGGTCCCGGGGGAAGCGTTGAGGGGGCCCCAGACCAATGTCGAGCGGGGACCGGGTCCGGCCGGACCCCGCGATCGGATTCCCGGCCCCCTGGGCGGCGGCGGCCAGCTGTGGCCAATTTTCAGGCCATCGCTCCTCTGCCTTTTGGCTACGGATCAAGACTGCGGGAAGGCGATGGCGGTTCTGGAGGAAGGAGTACCGGTCCATCGGGTGCGGTTGAGAAACACGGTACGGTTCGAGATGGACGACCTGGAGAAGAGGAAAAGCTTCACATTGGATTTTTTTGTCATGGAAGTTCTAAAGAAGACCTTGGCGGTGGAAGCAGGTACGGTTTACTGTCTGCAGGACTTTTCTAGCCGAGGTTTCTTCGACGTTACGTTTTTTTCAGAGGCAGTGTGTTTTAATTTGCACTCCCGTTTTGTGGAGAGGAAAGAAGCACCAGCTTTACAAGGACTGCGGGTGGAGTTTTTGTATTCTAAAGCGATTCGGCCCTTGACGATCCATATGTATAACCCTTATGTCCTTATGAGGAAGACATCATCTGTTTTTTTGAGGCGCTACTGCATTGATGTGCGAGAGGGAGTGAAATTGAAGGACAGGTATGGGTTTTGGAACGAGAAGCGGCGCTTCATGGTCCGGTTTAGGCAGGATCCTCTGGGGGTGGGAGGATATGCCCACCCGCCCGGGGCCTTCTCCATCGGCCCCGACAGGGGATACCTGAACTATCCGGGCCAGCCAATTTACTGCCGGCGATGTGGCTCCTTCGGGCACGTGAAGGGGGTGTGCAACTCAGACAGGTGCAGATACTGTCTGTCTGGGGAACACGCCACCAAAGATTGCACGGCTCCAAAAGCATGCAGTCTGTGTGGCAGTACCGAACATCTTTTCCGGGCATGCCCGGAACGAAGGAGGTCCTACGCTGCGTATGGACCAAGAAGGACTGGATCACTATGTGGGGCCACCAGGGGGCTCAGCTAGCCTTGGAGGGCCGGGGGTAGCAGGGAGTTCAGGAAGAGAGGCCTCAGAGGGACGGCAGGCCGCTGGGGCGGAGGGGGGGCCGGGGTCCGCTCCCGCTCCCACTCCCGCTCCAGTTCCAGTTCCAGTTCCTGTGCTTGGTCCAGTGGAGGAGACGGCAGTGACTACGACACCTGCGCCGGCAGTGGGGGCTGGTTCGGATCCGGGGTCCGTGTCGGGAGCTGTGCCTGCTGCAGGTCCTGCGTCAGGCCCAGTGGGAGAAGCAAACACAGTGCCGGGCGGCGCACCGGAGCCTGGGAGAGGTGGTGATGGGGTGGTGGATCCAGATTATGCACAGGATCCCGTTCCGGTTCAGGATAAGCGGGGCATGGTACCAGGGTTTGCTCCTCGTGAGGCGGCGGCTTCTGGGCCAGTAATTGATGCTGGGGCAGGCTCTGCTTCGGCACGCGGCCCTGGCCTGGCCATCAGCGCGGGGTTCGTGCAGGTCTTTGGGCTGGGGCCAGTGCAGCACCAGGGGGGCAGGGCTGGGGCAGCGGGGGAGCAGGCCCCCAGCGGAGTGGGGGTCTGTGCGGTGAGAAGATCTAAGGCCGGTTTTGCAGGGGATGTGTCACAGGAGCTGTTCCTGTCGTCGGGGCAGAGCGTTACAGGAGAGGGACTGACCCATTCGGAGGAGGGGGTCGCGCTCCTGACCACTGCGGACCTGGCTACGCCGGCAGAGTAGGGAGACAGTCCGACGATGGAGGATGGGGCAGTGGCGGACTGGGCCGTGGCGTCGGTGAGGAAGCGACCCCCCTCAGGTGGAGGACTGCCCGAGAAAGGTGAAAGCGGGACCGCAGATACTCCTGGCCAACAGGTTTGAGGTGTTGGCGGGAGCATCGGAGGGGGATACTTTGGGTACGGAGAGGGAAATGGAGATGGAGATGGAGGTGGGGTCCCCTTCTGGGTTATTGGAGGGATGGGATGTGGAGGGCCTTGTAGAGGCCATGGGGATGGACCCGGGGTTAGGGGGAAAGGATGGGAGGGGGGGGATGGGGCTGGCGGAGAGGTTTGATTTAAGTTGTGGTGTGTGGTTTGTTCACAGGGGATGGTTTAAAATCTTTAAAAAGCTATTATGGGGTTCACTGTCATTACTGTGAATGTACGGGGCCTGAGAGACCCTGTAAAGAGGACGGCAGTGTTTATGTCACTAGCTGCAATGAGGGGTGGTGTTTTTTTTACTACAAGAGGCCCATTTAAAAGATCAGGGGGATGTGGAGGCCTTCTCCCGGGAGTGGGGTTGGGGGCCCTCTGCTTGGACTGTGGGCAACGTGCATTCCGATGGGGTGGGGATTTTATTTAAGGGGAATAGCTTCAGGGTTGAGGAGGTGGTTTTGATAGCTGGGAGGGTTTTGTGGGTGGATTTCTGTATAGGGGGCTCTAAATTTAGGGTCATAAATGTTTATGCACCAGCACAGAGAGGGAGAAGGTTGGAGGTTTTTAGAGACTTGCCCAGCGTTTTATGTACTGCCCGGAGCATAATATTGGGGGGGGATTTTAATGTCTCTCTGGATAGGGCTGACGGGAAGGGAGGTGCTGGGGGGATGGAGGGCGAGGTGGATTACTCGGCTAAGGCCCTGGCAGCCCTGGTAAAACAATTTGGCCTGGTGGATGTATGGAAGGAAGTACATCCGGGAGTGGCGGGTAACACCTGGCGCAACTCTAGGGGGGCTGCCAGCCGCCTGGATTATGTTTTCGTGGGAAAGGGGCAATCCGGGCTGGATGCAGCCCTGCTGCCAGTGTGGATGTCGGACCATGATGCGATCTCGGTGTCCATTGCAAGTAATAAGCAGGCTTGGGGGCCAGGCTTCTGGCGCTTTAATGTTTCACTGTTAAAGTTAGAGAGTTTCAGAGGTAGCTTTGAGGCTTTCTTTCCATCCGTGCGGGCCTTGCGGCCATTTTACCACTCGGTGGCGGAGTGGTGGGAGGCCGCAAAGGTCCGCATCAGGGCCTTTTGTATTGGTTTTGCTGCAGCGGAGCGAAGGCGGGCCCGGGCTCAGGTAAGTAGATGGACAAGCTCCCTGACATATTTGCACGGACTGCTCAATGCTGGGGTGAGCGTCAGGTGGGAAGTAGTCCAGGGGGTAAAGGACCGCATTAGAGAGCTCCTAGAGAGGAGGGTGCGGTCCCTGGCTTTCCAAGGCCGGGTCCGAGAGTTGGAGGAAGGGGAGAAGCCCTCTGCTAATTTCTTTCAGGCAGCGAAGGCAAGGCGGGAGTCCGCAGCCATGCATAGCCTGGAGGGGGACGGCGGGCTTGTCACCAGGCCGCAGCAGATGCTGGAGGTGGCACAGGCCTTCTACAAAGGCCTGTTCTCTGAGCGGGATTGTGACCCTGCTGAGCAGGACGCCTTGTTGGGGGCCATTGAAAAGAGAATGGGGGAGGAGGAAGCACAGTTGCTGGAGGCACCCCTATCATTGGGGGAGCTCACGGCGGCAGTACGCTCCATGAGGAGTGGGAGAGCCTCGGGGAGCGATGGTCTCCCCAAGGAGTTTTACTGCACCTTTTGGGAGCTGCTGGGCCCTGACCTCCTGGAGGTCTATAAGGTCCTCTTGGAGAAGAGGACCTTGTTGGACTCCATGAGAAAGGGTGTTCTGGCGCTTGTGTTTAAGTCCGGGAGCCGCACGGAGCTCAAGAACTGGCGCCCGCTAACTCTGCTCACAGCCGATTACAAAATACTGGCAAAGGTGGCGACTCTTCGCCTAAAGCAAGTAATGGGCAGGTTGGTGAGGCAGGACCAGACGTGCGGCGTCCCCGGGAGGTCGTGCAGCTGGAACTTGCTGCTGATCCGGGACGTGCTGGACTGGGCGGAGGAGCGTAAGCTGCCTCTTGCTCTAATAAGCATAGATCAGGAGAAGGCTTTCGACCGGGTCCAGCACAGGTTCCTGTTCCGGGTACTAGAGCGCCTGGGGGTGGGTCCCCTATTCATTAGCTGGCTGCGGGCCCTGTACAGTCAGGTGTACAGTGTGGTCCGGGTGAATGGGTTCCTGAGCGGGGCAGTGGAGCAAGCTGGTGGGGTGAGGCAGGGGTGCCCGCTCTCGCCACTGCTCTACGTCCTGTATATGGAGCCGTTTGCCGAGTTGGTGCGCCGGGACCCAGGGGTGGATGGAGTGTTGATCCCGGGGGCGGCGGGCGAATGACTGAAAATACAGCAATATGCAGATGACACCACACTGTTCGTGTCGTCCGCTGCCTCCCTGAAACGTACTGGTGAACTAGCTGGGCGTTTTGCGGCGGGAACGGGATCTAAAATCAATCTAGAGAAGTCCTCAGTCTTGTTTTGTGGTGGATGGAGGGAAGGGACAGGCGAGTGTGGGGACTTCACTAGATGTGAGGGAGGGCTTAAAGTGCTCGGGGTATGGTTCTTCCCAAAGGACAGTGCCAGGAGGAACTGGGAGGCCCGGTTGGCGGTGGTCCGAGCGGTGTTGGGGAGGTGGGGCTGCCGGAAGCTCTCCCTGTCAGGGAGGGTAATGGCAGTGAAGGTGGTGCTACTGCCGCTGTTGTTACATCTGGCATACGTGTTCCCGGTTCCAGCGTGTGTAAGGCTGGCCCTCACGCGGGCCATTTTCCGGTTTGTGTGGGGCGGTCTGTACGAGTATGTGAGCCGAGAGGTCATGTACAGGCCGGTGGCAGAGGGCGGAAGGGGCGTGTTGCGGGTGCCGCTGAAGCTAGAAATCCTGTACAGCAGTTTTGCGTGTAGGTGTCTGCTTCAGCGATTCCCGCACAAATGGTTTTATTTTGCACGCATGTACCTGTCCTTTGCGTTAAGGCACCAGGTACCAATTTCAAACTTGGTGCCTCGGGCGGAAGTGCTCACACCAGCGTACCAGGCTGTGGTACGGTTAATGAAGAGGGACATTTCACTGGTCGTCAGGGACGTCGTCATGAACCACAAAGCCTGGTATAGTGCTCTGGCTGAGAGGCTTGGTCCCCCAGTTCCTGTGGTCCCACGCGGGGTGGAGTGGGACTTGGTGAGCGGCGGGAGGGCTCCGGGGATCGTGCGGGACCTACACTGGCGCTGCGCGTTGGGGCGATTGCCGGTGCGGGAGGTCCTGCATAGACATGGGTGCTCAGGTTGCTCTTTGTGCCCAAGGGGCTGTGGGGCAGAGGAGACTGTGGGGCATTGCTTCTGGGAGTGCCCGTTCTCAGCAGCGTTCTGGGGCCTGGTACAGGACCTGTTGGGGAGAGGCAGGGCAGTAAAACTGACCAGGGAGTTGGTGCTTTATCGGAGGGGTATGGGGGTGGTGGGTGTTGCGGACACTAGGTTGCTATGGGATGTACTGGGCTACGCCAAATGGGCCTTGTGGGAAGACAGGGTGGCAGTAGTAGGACGGAGAGTAAGGGTGATGACACCCACACAGGTATTTCATAAATTCAAGGGGAGGGTGGGGGAGAGGGTGAGGGTGGATGGCGTGGTAAGGGGCTGGGAGTGGGTAAGGGCAAATTAGGGAGGGTGGGATCGAACTTTTGTTTGGTAGGGTGGGTAGAGGATCAAGGTTTTTGGGATTTTGTGTTTTGTGTGTGGGTCATGTTTTGGTGGTTGGTTTCCTTAAAATAATTGGGGGGGATGTGTGTGTGGATGGGTGGGTGGGTTAGATCTGAGTTTGTGGGTGGGTGAAATATAGGTTTTTGGTTAGTCTTGCAGCCTTTGGGTTTGGGTTTTAGGGAATGTATTAGTTATTTGGGTATGGGAATGTAGTGTTGGGAATGTTTGTGATCGTATGCTGTGTACTGTACATTGAATGGTAAATGTGCAAGACATTTCTAATAAAAAAAATAAAAAATTTTTTTAAATCTGTTCTTATCAGTTTAATATCTGATACATCCCCTATCTGGGGACTACATATTAAACGGATTTTTGAGACTGGGAGTCGGAGAAGGAGCTTGCTCCGTCCGCTCCACGCATCGACCCGGTATTGCAGTACGTCCGGGAACGGTGCGCCTCTATCATTCTCCGTCAGCTAGCTGGGTGAGTGAAGTTGGTTAAGTAAGTCAGCTAGCGAGCCGGTTTGCAGCGGTCCATGGCTCGCTTGCGCCCTCTGCCAGTCGGGCGGTTATAGCGTCTCCTCTCCCTCTTCCGCGGATAACGCGCGGGGGCGCCGGCGGACAACTCCGGGCCTGCGGCTCCGGGCCGGGAGGGCCTACGGCGGCTGGTGACGGCGAGAGGCCACGTGTGCTCGGGTTTCTCTTCATCACGCACAAATCTTTCGCCTTTTACTAAAGATTTCCGTGGAGAGGAACACTCCTGAGTTTGTGCTATTTTTGGATGCTCCGTCCGCCGGACGGGGCGACTTTTCTGTTCTAAAGAGAGCTTGTTGATGACTTGTTGCCATGTGTCCCTGGTTTGTGACTTGTCAGGTACATGTGTTATAGAGTATGGACTGTCTCCTTGCTTGCTTAGCTAGGCAATTACATAGCTGTTCTGCGAGTGCTCGTGCAATTAAACGGCGACAAGAGCCTTCAGCACGTAGGTAGCTACCGTGGCAGAGGACGTGGGGCTTTGTGGGTGGAGCTGAGGTGACGGCCAGAGGTCCCGGGGGAAGCGTCGAGGGGGCCCCGCGATCGGATTCCCGGCCCCCTGGGCGGCGGCGGCCAGCTGTGGCCAATTTTCAGGCCATCGCTTCTCGGCCTTTTGGCTAAGATCCAGGGATTGGAGATAGAGAAGGCGATGTCGACCTTTGAGGGAGGAGTGCCGGCCCATAGGGTGCGGCTGCGGAACACCGTTCGTTTTGTTGCAGAGGATGGATCGGATCGAAGAAAGGGGTTTGGTTTGGATTTCTTTGTTCAGGACGTGCTGAAGGATCTGCTGAAAGTGGAGGCAAGTGATGTTTTTTGTTTACAAGATTTTTCAAATAGAGGATTTTTTGATGTAACTTTATTCGGAAGCAGCTTGTTTTAAGTTATACAATCATTTTGTGAATTGCAAGGACGCGAAGCTGCTGCAGGGAATTCGCGTGGAGCTGCTTTATGCTAAAGCGCTGCGGCCTCTGACGGTTCATTTGTATAATCCGTTTGTTAGGGAGGAGGACATTTTAAGTTTTTTGTTAAAGTATTGTTCAGATGTCAAGAAGCTCAAAGACCGGTACAGTTTTTGGAACGGCAAAAGGCGATACATGGTGCGCATCAAGGAAGACCCACAGAGTGTGGGAGGGCACGCGCACCCCCCTGGAGCTTTTGCCATCGGGCCGGATCGAGGTTACCTGTGGTATCCTGGGCAGCCGGTTTACTGCCGGAAATGTGGGTCCTTTGGGCATTTGAAAGAAGCCTGCACCACGGTGCGGTGCAGGCACTGCATGTCGGGGGAACACCAAACTAAAGATTGCGCAGCCCCAAAATCCTGCACGCTGTGTGGGAGCTCAGGGCACCTGTTTCGAGGGTGCCCCGACAGGAAGGCCTCATATGCGGTCATGTTCCAGCATGGAGGCAGTGATCGGGCAGGTGTGCGGAGGAATGCGGGGGAGGGAACCTCCGCAGTAACGAGGCAGGCCTTCGGACCGGCTGTGCCTTTGGATCCAGCTCCGGCCCCGGGCCCGGCTCAGGGTTTTGCTCAGATTCCCGCTCCTGCTCCGGGTCCGGCACAGGCCCCCGCGCCTACTCCGGTTCTGGTTCAGGCTCCAGTTCCAGCTCCGGCTTCTGCTCTGGGTCCAGCTCCAGCTCCTGCTCCAGCTCCTGCTTCTGCTCCGGATCCAGCTCAGGCTCCGATTCCAGTCCCGGCTCCGGCTTCTGCACCGGCCCCTGCTCCTGCCTCGGATCCGGCTCCTGTTCTGATTCCTGTTCCGGGTCTGACACTGGCCCCGGATACGGATCCGGATCCGGCTCCGGTTCAGTACCTGGTCTTGGTTCCGGCTCCGATCCCCGCTCCGGATCCGGCTCCGGCCCCAGTGTTGACTCCGGTCCCGGATCCGGGTTCAGTCCCTGCTCCGGCACAGGGTTTGCTTCCACCTGCAATCCCAAGCCAAGCATTACCTGGGTTGTCTCTGGCCTCGTCTTCTGTGGACGTGCAGTCACCGATGCTATGGGAGGACAGTCCCGCCCCAGAGGGGGGGGGATGTAACAGAATGGGCAAAGGTGGCTGTGCGGAAGCGCGCCCATTCAGGAGACCCAGAGGGGGTGAGAGAGCCAAAGGACGGTCCTGGCATCCCGCTGAAGAACCGGTTTGAGGTACTTGGGGGAGCAGCGGAGGGGGAGAAGTCCGTTTTGAACTATGAAATGGACATTGGGTCTCCGTCCAGTCTGCTGGAGGGCTGGGACGTGGAGGGATTGGTGGAGGCAATGGGGATGGGAGCGGGGGCAGAGGGGGGAGAGGGCCCCTTGGAACGGGGACCGGATTGAGCACAGGGGTGGTGGGTTCTGGGTCCCAATTATTTTGGTGAGTGTACTTTTGGTTATTTGATATGGAGGTGAGCGTAACCACCTTAAATGTACGGGGTTTGAGGAACCCCATGAAGAGGGCTGCTTTATTTTCCTCACTGGCTGCAATGCGGGGGGAAATTTTCTTGCTGCAGGAGGTCCATTTGAAGGACGAGAAGGATGTGGCAGCCTTCTCAAAGGAGTGGGTGTGGGGGCCATCGGGGTGGTCAGTGGGCAATGTCCACTCGGATGGGGTAGGAATTTTATTTAAGGGGCACAATTTCGTCATAGAGGAAGTGGTGTGGGTGCACGCGGGCAGGGTGATGTATATAGACGTTAATTATAATTTTATAAAGTTTCGTGTTATAAATGTGTATGGCCCCACGCAATGTGGACAACGCCTGAACATTTTTAAAGGGCTGACAGGGTGCCTGTCCACAACAAGGCAGATCCTGCTCGGCGGGGATTTTAATGTCTCTTTGGATGGGGTGGGGGACAGCTCGAGTGGGGGAGATTACTCCGCAAGGGCCCTGGCAGAGCAAGTGCAGGACTTCGCCCTGGTCGATACCTACCGGCTGGTACATCCTGGGGGGTCCGGAGTCACTTGGCGGAACTCCAGAGGGGCGGCAAGCCGCCTTGATTATGTGTTTGTGGGGAAAGAGCTGGCGGGCATTTCGTGCGCACTTCTCCCATCCTGGGCATCAGATCATGACATGCTGCGGGTGGCTTTCCGGGTGGACGGGACCAGGTGGGGCCCAGGGTTTTGGAAGCTGAACGTGTCCCTGCTCGACTCAATGGCTTTTAAAACCGCCTTCAAAAACTTTTATAAATCGGTGCAGAACCTACGGCCGTTCTACACTTCAATAATTGAGTGATGGGAGGCAGCCAAGGTGCGCCTCGGGCAGTTCTGCCGCAGCTTCAGCGTCAGGCAGCGGCGAAGAGAACGTGCGGAAATAAGAAGGTGGCTCGAGACGCTGGCGTACCTGCACGCGCAGCTAAACAACGATAGGGTGGTGAGGTGGGAGGCCTATGAGGGGGTGAAGGAGCGGGTTAGGAGCCTTCTGGAGGACAGGGCTAAGGCTCTGGCTTTCCAGGCACGGCTGAGAGAGATGGAGGAGGGGGAGAAGCCCACCTCCTTTTTCTTTCAGTCGGTGCGGGCGGCACGGAAAAGAAGGGTGGTGGAGGGTTTGAGGGAAGCAGGTGGGCAGATACGCACAGGGGCGGAGGAGATGGTGAGCATAGCCTCGAAATTTTATGCAGAACTGTTTAAGGAGCAGCCTGTGGATGGTGAGGCAAGCACGTTTTTTCTGAGTAGGGTGGCAGAGGGGGTGCCAGAGGGGGTGCGGGCAGCCCTGGAGCTCCCCATTAGTAAGGAGGAGCTCCGAGGGGCGCTAGGGGGCATGAAAGAAGGCAAGGTGCCGGGGTTGGATGGTCTCCCTAAGGAGTTCTACTCTAGGTTCTGGGACGTGCTGGGGGATGACCTGTTAGAGGTGGTGCAGGAGGTGTTGCGGCAGGGGGAGCTGGCACCGTCAATGAGGGAGGGGGTGGTGACCCTGTTACATAAAAAGGGAGATCCGGGGGATCTCCGCAACTGGCGTCCCATCACCCTCCTGTGCGTGGACTATAAGCTGCTGGCAAGAGCTCTGGCAGCACGGCTGGGTCTGGCCATGCCTCACCTTGTGAGGGAGGACCAGACATGCGGAGTGGAGGGGAGGTCCACAATTTTAAATTTACAGTTGGTACGGGATGTTTTGTTTTGGGTGGGGGATCGGGGCTTGCCTCTGGTGGTGGCTAGGCTCGATATGGAGAAAGCGTTTGATAGGGTGAATCACAGGTTTTTGTTTAGCGTTTTGACTCGGTGGGGGTTTTTTAAAGTGGCTAGGGATAATGTACAGCGGTGTGGGAAGCAGGGTGAGCATAAACGGGCACTTGGGGGGTTTTTTGAGGCAGGAGGGGGGGGTCAGGCAGGGGTGCCCACTGTCACCCCTCCTGTACGCCCTATATGTGGAGCCACTGGGGGAGGCGATTAGACGGGAGGAGAAGATTAGGGGGATCTCAATCCCAGGGGGAGGAAGGGAAGCCCTCAAAGTGTCCATGTATGCGGATGATATGACCCTGTTTTTAGGGACAGAGAGGGGTCTGGAGGTGGCGTTGGGGTTGGTAGAGGAGTTTGGGAGGGGCTCGGGGGCTCGACTAAATCGGTCAAAGTCCCAGATCAAATTTTATGGTACGTAGACGGCCAGGGTGGATGCCTTGGGTGGGCTGGGGGTTTCAGAGGGTCCGCTCAGGATACTAGGAGTGGATTTCGGGGGGGACACGGCCGAGGACGCAAAGAGAAATTGGAGGAGGAGGTTGGGGGGGGTGGAGAAGAGACTAGGTCTGTGGTCGTGGAGGCGCCTTACCTTAAGTGGTAAGGTTATGGCCCTGAAGGCGGACATCTTGCCGTCCCTGACCTATCTGGCTAAGGTATTTATCATGCCCCTGTGCATGCGCAGGGAGTTGACCAGGAAGGTGTTCCGGTTCCTATGGGGGGGATATGAATATATCCAACGGGCGGGTATGTATCAGGCGGTGGAGGAGGGGGGTAGGGATGTCCCATGCTTCCCGGTGAAGTTTGACGGTATGTTCTTTTGTAATATGTGTGTGGCACTTGTGGGGGAGAGGGTGCACAAATTTCAACTTTTTGTTCGGTTTTGGGTGTCGGGGTACTTCCGTTCCCTGGTAGAGTGGGACAATAAGGTCCCAAGGGCGGAGGTGGCTCCGGCGCATTTTTTGTACATAGTGAGGTGGGCAAAGAGGAAGGAGGTGTGGGGGAACAGGGAGCTGGCAATGGACCATCGGCGCCTATATAAGGTGCTGAGGGACAAGATGCGGCCGGGGGGGGGTTTGCGGGGGGGAATGGGAAGGGAAGGATGGGTGGCCGTGCAAAAAAAAGGCCTGGAAAACAGGTTAAAGGACCTGAACTGGCTAGTGGCGCATGGACGGTTGCCGGTGCGGGATACCCTGTACCGGCACAAGTTAACAAGGAACAGGTACTGTCCAAGGCGGGGGTGTGGGGAGGAGGAAACGGTGAGGCACGTGTTTTGGGGGTGCGGGTTCGCACAGGAGGTGTGGGCTGGGGTGAAGGGTAGGTATGGGGTTTTGAGGGAGCTGCGCCAGGAGATGGTGCTCTATGGCGACGGCCTGGAGAGAAAAGGGGGAAGGGAGGGCTTCTTGACTCTGTTGCTCCTTAGTGTTGTGAAGCACAAATTGTGGGTGGCTAGAGGAGAGAGGGGAGCAGTGAGGCAAGGTTGGACAGGGAGAGGGGTGGTGGAGATGGTGAAGGTGGAGGTGGAGCGGCGTTTCCAGGGGGAAGTGCTGCGGTGGGGGTTTAACGCCGCAAGAGAGCGTTGGAAAGGTTTAATTTGAGGTTAATATAGAGGGGGTGTTTCATGGTTTGGGGGACGTGTTTAGGAAATGCTTTTGTTTCAGGAGGAAGGGGAGGGGGAGGGATGGCTTAGCGGGTGTAAAATGGAGTGGGGGGCGAGTAAGAATGGTGGGGGGGGCCTCTAATAGTGAGGATTTTGGGCAAGGTGTCTTTGGAAGGGGTGTTTTGTGGGGAATGTGTTTGGAGTTTGTATAGAGGTACTGATTTGTGTTTGTGTTGGGTGGGTTTTTGGGGGTTTGTGTTTTGGATTTCAAATGGGGGGGGGGGCTGCTATGGGAGATCTGGACTTGGACTTGTGGGTTGGAAGGGAAAATGTGCGTGTAATGTGTTGTGATGGTGAGTGAATAAAGTTTTTTTCAAAAAAAAAAAAAAAAAATCTGTTCTTATCAGTTTAATATCTGATACGTCCCCTATCTGGGGACTACATATTAAACGGATTTTTGAGACTGGGAGTCGGAGAAGGAGCTCGCTCCGTCCGCTCCACGCATCGACCCGGTATTGCAGTACGTCCGGGAACGGTGCGCCTCTATTTTTGGGTGCAAAGGAAATGCTTCTGCTTCTGCTTCTGCTTCTGCTTCTGCGTGGACAAGCAACTGAGTCCTTGTGGGGTTTTTTTTTTTTTTTTTAAATGAAATAAAAGAAATAGTTTTATCGTGTGTGTGTCGTTCTTTCTTTCTATCTATCTATCTATCATTCTCCGTCAGCTAGCTGGGTGAGTGAAGTTGGTTAAGTAAGTCAGCTAGCGAGCCGGTTTGCAGCGGTCCGTGGCTCGCTTGCGCCCTCTGCCAGTCGGGCGGTTATAGCGTCTCCTCTCCCTCTTCCGCGGATAACGCGCGGGGGCGCCGGCGGACGGCTCCGGGCCGGGAGAGCCTACGGCGGCTGGTGACGGCGAGAGGCCACGTGTGCTCGGGTTTCTCTTCATCACGCACAAATCTTTCGCCTTTTACTAAAGATTTCCGTGGAGAGGAACACTCCTGAGTTTGTGCTATTTTTGGATGCTCCGTCCGCCGGACGGGGCGACTTTTCTGTTCTTAAGAGAGCTTGTTGATGACTTGTTGCCATGTGTCCCTGGTTTGTGACTTGTCAGGTACATGTGTTATAGAGTGTGGACTGTCTCCTTGCTTGCTTAGCTAGGCAATTACATAGCTGTTCTGCTCGTGCAATTAAACGGCGATAAGAGCCTTCAGCACGTAGGTAGCTACCGTGGCAGAGGACGTGGGGCTTTGTGGGTGGAGCTGAGGTGACGGCCAGAGGTCCCGGGGGAAGCGTCGAGGGGGCCCCGGACCAATGGCGAGCGGGGACTGGGTCCGGCCAGACCCCGCGATCGGATTCCCGGCCCCCTGGGCGGCGGCGGCCAGCTGTGGCCAATTTTCAGGCCTTCTCGGCCTTTTGGCTAAGATCAAGACTGCGGGAAGGCGATGGCAGTTCTGGAGGAAGGAGTACCGGCCTATCGGGTGCGGTTGAGAAACACTGTACGGTTTGAGATGGACGACCTGGAGAAGAGGAAAAGTTTTACGTTGGATTTTTTTGTCATGGAAGTTCTGAAGAAGACCTTGGCGGTGGAAGCAGGTACAGTTTACTGTCTGCAGGACTTTTCTAGCCGAGGTTTCTTCAACGTTACTTTTTTTTCAGAGGCAGCATGTTTTAATTTGCACTCCCGTTTTGTGGAAAGGAAAGAAGCACCAGCTTTACAAGGACTGCGGGTGGAGTTTTTGTATTCTAAAGCAATTCGGCCTTTGACGATCCATATGTATAACCCTTATGTCCAGGAGGAAGACATCATCTGTTTTTTGAGGCGCTACTGTATTGATGTGCGAGAGGGAGTGAAATTGAAGGACAGGTATGGGTTTTGGAACGGGAAGCGGCGGTTCATGGTCCGGTTTAGGCAGGATCCTCTGGGGGTGGGAGGATATGCCCACCCGCCCGGGGCCTTCTCCATCAGCCCCGACAGGGGATACCTGAACTATCCGGGCCAGCCAATTTACTGTCGGCGATGTGGCTCCTTTGGGCACGTGAAGGGGGTGTGCAGCTCAGACAGGTGTAGATACTGTCTGTCTGGGGAGCACGCCACCAAAGACTGCACGGCTCCAAAAGCATGCAGTCTGTGTGGCAGTACCGAACATCTTTTCCGGGCATGCCCGGAACGAAGGAGGTCCTATGCAGATACGCTGCGTATGGATCAAGAAGGACTGGATCACTATGCGGGGCCACCAGGGGGCTCAGCTAGCCTTGGGGAGCCGGGGGTAGCAGGGAGTTCAGGAAGAGAGGCCTCAGAGGGACGGCAGGCCGCTGGGGCGGAGGGGGGGGCCGAGGTCCGCTCCCGCTCCCGCTCCAGTTCCAGTTCCAGTTCCTGTGCTTGGTCCAGTGGAGGAGACGGCAGTGACTACGACACCTGCACCTGCGCCGGCAGTGGGGGCTGGTTCGGATCCGGGGTCCGTGTCGGGAGCTGTGCCTGCTGCGGGTCCTGCGTCGGGCCCAGTGGGAGAAGCAAACACAGTGCCGGGCGGCGCACCGGAGCCTGGGAGTGGTTGTGATGGGGTGGTGGATCCAGATTATGCACAGGATCCCGTTCCGGTTCAGGATAAGCGGGGCATGGTATCAGGGTTTGCTCCTCGTGAGGCGACGGCTTCTGCACGCGGGCCTGGCCTGGCCAACAGCGCGGGGTTCGTGCAGGTCTTTGGGCCGGGGCCAGTGCAGCACCAGGGGGGCACGGCTGGGGCAGCGGGGGAGCAGGCCCCCGGCGGAGTGGGGGTCTTTGCGGTGAGAAGATCTAAGGCCGGATTTGCAGGGGATGTGTCACAGGAGCTGTTCCTGTCGTCGGGGCAGAGCGTTACAGGAGAGGGACTGACCCATTCGGAGGAGGAGGTCGCGCTCCTGACCACTGCGGACCTGGCTACGCCGGCAGAGTGGGGAGACAGTCCGACGATGGAGGATGGGGCAGTGGCGGACTGGGCCGTGGCGTCGGTGAGGAAGCGACCCCCCTCAGGTGGAGAGGACTGCCCGAGAAAGGTGAAAGCGGGACTGCAGATACTCCTGGCCAACAGGTTTGAGGTGTTGGCGGGAGCATCGGAGGGGGATACTCTGGGTACGGAGAGGGAAATGGAGATGGAGGTGGGGTCCCCTTCTGGGTTATTGGAGGGATGGGATGTGGAGGGCCTTGTAGAGGCCATGGGGATGGAACCTGGGTTAGGGGGAAAGGATGGGAGGGGGGGGGGGTGGGGCTGGAGGGGAGGTTTGATTTAAGTTGTGGTGTGTGGTTTGTTCACAGGGGATAGTTTAAACTCTTTAAAAAGCTATGATGGGGTTTACTGTCATTACTGTGAATGTACGGGGCCTGAGAGACCCTGTAAAGAGGACGGCAGTGTTTACGTCACTAGCTGCAATGAGGGGTGATGTGTTTCTAATACAAGAGGCCCATTTAAAAGATCAGGGGGATGTGGAGGCCTTCTCCCGGGAGTGGGGTTGGGGGCCCTCTGCTTGGACTGTGGGCAACGTGCATTCCGATGGGGTGGGGATTTTATTTAAGGGGAATAGCTTCAAGGTTGAGGAGGTGGTGGGGGAGATAGCTGGGAGGGTTTTGTGGGTGGATTTTTGTATAGGGGGCTCTAAATTTAGTGTCATAAATGTTTATGCACCAGCGCAGAGAGGGAGAAGGTTGGAGGTTTTTAGAGACTTGCCCAGTGTTTTATGTACTGCCCGGAGCATAATATTGGGGGGGGATTTTAATGTGTCTCTGGATAGGGCTGACGGGCAGGGAGGTGCTGGGGGGATGGAGGCCGAGGTGGATTACTCGGCTAAGGCCCTGGCAGCCCTGGTAAAACAATTTGGCCTGGTGGATGTATGGAAGGAAGTACATCCGGGAGTGGCGGGTAACACCTGGCGCAACTCTAGGGGGGCTGCCAGCCGCCTGGATTATGTTTTCGTGGGAAAGGGGCAATCCGGGCTGGATGCAGCCCTGCTGCCAGTGTGGATGTCGGACCATGATGCGATCTCGGTGTCCGTTGCAAGTAATGAGCAGGCTTGGGGGCCAGGCTTCTGGTTTCCTTAAAATAATTGGGGGGGGGATGTGTGTGTGGGTGGGTGGGTGGGTTAGATCTGAGTTTGTGGGTGGGTGAAATATAGGTTTTTGGTTAGTCTTGCAGCCTTTGGGTTTGGGTTTTAGGGAATGTATTAGTTATTTGGGTATGGGAATGTAGTGTTGGGAATATTTGTGATTGTATGCTGTGTACTGTACATTGAATGGTAAATGTGCAAGACATTTCTAATAAAAAAAAAAATTTAAAAAAAATCTGTTCTTATCAGTTTAATATCTGATACGTCCCCTATCTGGGGACTACATATTAAACGGATTTTTGAGACTGGGAGTCGGAGAAGGAGCTTGCTCCGTCCGCTCCACGCATCGACTCGGTATTGCAGTACGTCCGGGAACGGTGCGCCTCTATTTTTGGGTGCAAAGGAAGGGCGAATTCTGCTTCTGCTTCTGCGTGGAGTAGACAAGCAACTGAGTCCTTGTGGGGTTTTTTTTTTTTTTTTTTTAATTAAATAAAAGAAATAGTTTTATCGTGTGTGTGTCGTTCTTTCTTTCTTTCTTTCTATCTATCTATCTATCTATCATTCTCCGTCAGCTAGCTGGGTAAGTGAAGTTGGTTAAGTAAGTCAGCTAGCGAGCCGGTTTGCAGCGGTCCGTGGCTCGCTTGCGCCCTCTGCCAGTCGGGCGGTTATAGCGTCTCCTCTCCCTCTTCCGCGGATAACGCGCGGGGGCGCCGGCGGACAACTCCGGGCCTGCGGCTCCGGGCTGGGAGGGCCTACGGCGGCTGGTGACGGCGAGAGGCCACGTGTGCTCGGGTTTCTCTTCATCACGCACAAATCTTTCGCCTTACTAAAGATTTCCGTGGAGAGGAACACTCCTGAGTTTGTGCTATTTTTGGATGCTCCGTCCGCCGGACGGGGCGACTTTTCTGTTCTTAAGAGAGCTTGTTGATGACTTGTTGCCACGTGTCCCTGGTTTGTCACTTGTCAGGTACATTTGTTATAGAGTATGGACTGCCTCCTTGCTTGCTTAGCTAGGTAATTACATAGCTGTTCTGCGAGCGCTTGTGCAATTAAACAGCGATAATAGCCTTTAGCATGTAGGTAGCTACCGTGGCAGGGGACGTGGGGCTTTGTGGGTGGGTTGGTGGGGCTCAGGTGACGGCCAGAGGTCCCGGGGGAAGCGTTGAGGGGGCCCCGGACCAATGGCGAGCGGGGACTGGGTCCGGCCGGACCCCGCGATCGGATTCCCGGCCCCCTGGGCGGCGGCGGCCAGCTGTGGCCAATTTTCAGGCCATCGCTTCTCTGCCTTTTGGCTAAGATCAAGATTGCGATGGCTGCGAAGGAGAGTGGATTGCCGGCCTATCGGGCGCGGTTGAAGAATACGGTACGTTTTGAAGGGGAAGATGGAGCGGTTCGGAGGAAGAATTTCAATCTAGAGTTTTTTGTTACGGAGATTCTGAAAGGTCTACTGAAGGTAGAATCTGATTCAATTTATTGTTTGCAAGATTTTTCAGGTAGGGGATTTTTTGATCTTACCTTTTACTCGGAGGCTGCCTGTTTTAATTTGTATAAGCGATATGTGGAGTGTAAGGGTTCAGAGTTGTTGCACGGTATTAGAGTGGAACTGCTATACTCTAAAGCTTTAAGACCTGTAACCATTCACATGTACAATCCTTTTGTTAGAGATCACGATGTAGTTTTATTTTTTAAGAAATACTGTCAGGATATACGGGATGAGGTGAAGGTTAAAGATCGATTTGGACATTGGAACGGCAAACGCCGGTATATGGTGCGGTTTAAATCAGATCCGTTGAGTGTGGGCGGATACTACCACCCACCTGCAACATTTTCTATTGGCCCAGATAGAGGATATTTAGTGTATCCAGGGCAGCCAATGTATTGCCGCAGGTGTGGCTCGTTTGGCCACGTGAAGGCTGTTTGCGTGGGAATAAGGTGCCGACATTGTTTGTCCGGGGACCATGAAACAAAGGATTGTGCTGCACCAAAGACTTGTACGTTGTGCGGAAGCACAGAACATTTGTTTCGCGGATTCCCTGTGAGACAAAAATCCTATGCGGGCCTCGTGCAATCAGCCTTGGCAGATTTGGGAGGTCATTTGGGGCCTCCAGGGGGAGCAGTGCTGGCTGGTCAGGCTGAGGTGGCATCCACTTCGGATGGAGTGCCTTCTGCTGGTCAGCTACAGGCAGGTGCAGAGCTTGGAGCTGATCCAGGACCTGCTTATGCGCCGGGGCAGGAGGCAGTGCACGAGCCCACTTCTGGATCAGGTTCGGTCCAAGGGGCGGGCATTACTCCGGTAGAGGACAGTGCTGCTGGTTTAGCGGTGGGTCCAGTCAAGGAGGTGGGCACGGTACTGACTTTGACAGAGGCCTCGCCTTCATCCCAGGTTCCAGCTCCAGCTTCTTCTCTGGCCCCGATTGCTGAAGAGTCTGCAGCTGTTGCTGTGGGGGCTGTCTCTGATCCGGCTTCTGTTCCGGGTTCTGTGGTGGCTGCTGATGCTGGGGTTAGCCCTGCTTCAGTGCCAAGTCATAACAGGACTGGTGCGAGGGGGTATGTCCGGATGTTTGGACCTGGGGCATCTAGGGATCCAGGATCCAGGCTTTCAGCCTCAAGTGAGGTTGCTTCTCCAGAGTTGTTGTCTTCAGTGACTGAGCAAGTCTCACAGGGGAAAGTGACTGCATCAGAAGAGGGAGCGCCACTACTGACCACAGCGGATCTGCAGAGGCCAGTTTCATCAGAATCAGAATCAGAATCAGAATCGTATTTTATTGCCAAGTACATTTACACATACGAGGAATTTGTTTTGGTCAACACACCGAGGCAGCCATCTGCGGCGCCAACTTATTAGATGAGAAATGAGAGAACAGGAGGAAGGAGGAGGAAAAAAACAGTCCTTTCAATGAAACGAAGAAAAACCTCAGCACATAGCAACATCATAAAAACATTACAAACATTACAAACATTACAACAAAACTCGAAGACTTGCACATGTGGTAGGGGGTAGGGTGTCGGGGAGGGGAAGTGTCGCAGCACAGACACTGGGGGGAGCGCGCAGCCGCTCAGGCGCAGCGCATCAACCCTCAGCAGACTGCACTGTAACGGGGGAGGGAGGGGGGGTGGGAGCCAAGAAGGCGTTGAGTAGGAGGTGGTGTGCGTGTTATCTTCATGTGCGTGTGTGTGTAAGTCCATGGACTTCATCTCCACCACAGTCTCAACATTGTCTCTGCCGTCTGATACTGATGATGAGGACACGGCCGTTGCCGTGGAGACGACCTCGAAGAGTCCTGATCCAGAGACAAAGTTCCATAGGAGCAGGGAGGTGGGGGTAGGGCCGAGCATCTGTCTGCATAACAATCCAGGAGAGTGGAGAGATATCAGCCTTCCAAGGCCGATGTGGGGGAGCCAATGAAGATAAGGATTGTTTTGGGTTCAGGCAGACTTCTGCATTTTTCGTCTACCTTTAGTCCTGTGGTTCTCTCAGCATTGTTCCAATCATCCGAATTAGTGGCCCATTTCAGTGAGCCGAACCGACAACTTCTCCAAGTTGGTATCCGTCATGTGAATTTGCGATCCAATCGCATCCAGTTTGCGATTGAGCTCACAAATCGCTTGAGTCTGAGTGTTGACAGCCCTGCCCGTTCCCTCAATGGCGGGCAGCTTCCCAATTAGTGCTGCCAAAGCCTTTGGCATTTTGCGATAAATCAGGATGCTGCCAGCTCCAAACAGCAGAAAGCCTGTTATCATAATTCCAATCAAGTAAACGTCTTCAACATCCTCAACGGAAAGGATCGACAGGCACACGACCCTCCACTCCTTCCAGGAGTCCATCGTGTATCCGGCTGCAAACGTTCCGTCAGGGCAAGAGGGCTCTCCCTGACCCGTTCTTCTCGTCGAGAAAATACTATCAATTGCGTTGAGAGACCAGTTGATCAGATCCATGCTTTTAGGTTTCGGAGAGAAATGCAGAGAGAGGCTCCGGATAGTTCAGACAGACACAGCACAAGACAAGAGAGCAGCAAGCAGGGGCAGATAAGGGCAGGGAGGGAGCAGAGGAAAAAGCGTCCGCCTTCGTTGAGAGCAGGATGTAAGAAAAAGCTATCTTCATGGGGAGATAGCCCCTTTTCGGAGGAGGGGGCTGGGGCAGAATGGGCTATGGTTGGGGTTCGGAAGCGGGCAGCATCAGGGGGTGACGTTTGTCAAAGGGGGGCGAAGGCGCAGCCACAAATTGTGGTGGGAAATCGCTATGCGGCTTTGGCCAGGGCTTCAGAGCGGGATGAGCTTGGGGTGGGGGGAGAAATGGAAATGGAGGTTGGTTCCCCCTCAGGCTTGTTAGAAGGGTGGGATGTAGAGGGCTTAGTGGAGGCAATGGGGATGTCTCCAGAGGTGGGGAGCACGCAGGATGGGGGAGTTTGAATTTTGGTATTGTAGTGAGTTTCACTTTTGACGTGGTAATTTTCCTTTTAGATTAAATGGATTTGTCTTTTATTACAGTTAATATACGGGGGCTGAGGGACCCCATGAAAAGGGCAGCAGCGTTTGCATCTTTAGCAAGGATGCAGGGGGAGGTCTTCCTTCTGCAGGAGGTCCATCTGAAGGATGAGGAAGATGTTGCAGCTTTTTCTAGGGAGTGGGTGTGGGGGCCTTCTGGCTGGTCGGTGGGCAATGTACATGCTGATGGGGTGGGAATATTGTTCAAAGGTCATTCTTTTGTTATTGAGGAAGTGGTAGAGGTGGTAGCAGGCAGAGTGATTTTTGTTGATTACAGTATTGGTTCTGATAAATTCAGAATCATCAATGTCTATGCTCATGCGCACAGCGGGAGACGGCTAGAATTATTTCGCGAACTGTCAGGTTGCCTGTCCACTGCCCGGACTGTCATCTTGGGGGGAGATTTTAATGTCTCGCTTGACGATGTAGGTGCCTCAGGGGCAAGGGAAACAGACTTTGGGGAAAGCACTGGCAAATTTAGTGGAAGATTTTTCCCTCATAGATGTGTATCGTGCGGTTTACCCAAATAGTGTAGGGCATACGTGGAGAAATTCACGAGGGGTGGCCAGTCGCTTGGACTACTTTTTTGTTGGGAGGGAGCAGAAAGGGTTAAAGTGTGGGCTTCCTCCCCTGTGGATGTCTGACCACGATGCGGTTCAGATGTCCTTTAGGATGAAAGATCACAGTTGGGGGCCAGGGTTTTGGCAATTGACTGTTTCTCTGTTACATTCCGGTAATATTAAGACAAAGTTTTCTGCCTTTTATCAATCGTTTCGGGCCTTGCGGTCTCTTTACCCCTCTGTGGTGGAGTGGTGGGAGGCAGCAAAGGTTCGCTTCCGAGAGTTCTTTAGGAGGCACAGCATTTCTGTGCGGAGGAGGGAACAGGAGGAGGTGGGAAAGTGGATTAAATGTCTTACATATTTGCACGCGCAGCTAAATGCGGGGGTGACAGTGGAGTGGGCCATGTATGAGGGGGTAAAGAGTAGGATAAGAAGGCTTTTGGAGGGGAGAGCTCGGTCGCTGGCCTTTCAGGCAAGGGTCAGGGAGGTGGAGGAGGGAGAAAAGCCTACAGCCTTTTTCTTTCAGGCTGTTAAGGCGAGGCGTAATGCCTCCTTCATGCATGGTCTGATGGGCACTGGAGGCCTTGTCACAGAGACACAGGCAATGTTGGACACAGCGAAAGACTTCTTTTCAGACCTTTTCTGTCGGCGTGAGTGCGATCCGGAGGTTGAGGCAGCCCTTCTTGACTGCGTAGGGAATAGACTGGGTGAGGAGGGGTTTCAGTCTTTGGAAGTACCCTTGATGATGGGGGAAGTAACGGAGGCTGTGAGATCAATGAGGGACGGACGGACACCAGGCCATGATGGGCTTCCCAAAGAATTTTACGTCACTTTTTGGGAATTACTGGGGCCTGACTTATTAGAAGTCTATAAGACCATCTTGGAGAGAGGTTATTAGCTGACTCCGTGAGGAAAGGGATAGTAGCACTTCTATTTAAATCAGGGAATCGGGCAGAGCTAAAGAACTGATGGCCACTAACCTTGCTCACGACAGATTATAAGATCTTGGCAAAGGTTGCAACCCTCCGGCTAAAGGGAGTAATGAGCAGGTTAGTGAGCCAAGATCAGACGTGCGGGGTCCCGGGGCGTTCATGTACGTGGAACCTGTTGCCAATGAGGGACGTCCTGGATTGGGTGGAGGACAGGAGTTTACCTCTAGCAGTGGTTAGTATCGACTAAGAAAAAGCTTTTGACCGAGTTCAGCACAGGTTTCTATTTAGGGTACTGAAGCGTCTGAAGCAGAATTGGGAGGCTAGATTGGGAGTGCTGCGGACGTGTCTGGGATTGTGGTCTCAGCGACAGTTATCGCTATCAGGGAGAGTGGTAGTAGTGAAGTCGGTGGTGTTACCGCTCCTGCTCCACCTTGCATATGTGTTCCCGGTCCCGGCTAGGGTGAAGCTTGCGATAACAAGGGCAGTTTTTCAATTCCTGTGGGCTGGCAAGTACGAATACGTCAGTAGGGAGATCATGTATTTGCCGCTGAGGAACGGAGGACGGGATGTCCCAAGAATCCCCCTTGTATGCAAGTTTTGCTTGTAGGATTTTGTTAGGGAACGCACCGCATAAATGTTTTTATTTTGTTAGACTGTGCCTGGCAAACATTTTGCGTAAATTAGTGCCTTTGACCCATACGGCTCCACGTGCAGAGGAACTGTCTCCGGGTTACAAGGCAGTGGTGAGTACCTTGCGGAGAGATGCGTCAGCTTTGACAAAGGAAACTCTAGTGCAACATTGGGTCTGGTATGCCATCTTGGCATCTGGACAAGGTACTCATGTGGCTGGCGTTCCCCTAGGAGTGGATTGGGAAAGACTGAGTGATGGTACTGCTCCGGGACCAATTAAAGATCTCCACTGGTGCTGTGCCTGGGGACGGCTGCCGGTGCTTGAAGTGCTTCATAGGCATGGCTGTTCGCAGAGCCCCCTGTGTCCAAGGGGGTGTGAGGAGATAGAAACAGTTCTGCACGCGCTGTGGGAATGTACTTTTGCTGCTGAGTATTGGGAACTTGTACAGGACATGATACATGGGGCAGGGCTGACAATCGCCTTGTCAAAGCAGATGGTTATGGTGGGGAAAGGGGTTTAGGCCTTGAAAAGATCTGCTTTATTGTGGGACATATTAGGCTATGGTAAAGTGGTACTTTGGGAGGATAGGATGGCGGTGGTGGGCAAGCGAGTCAGAATTCTGACATCCTCTCAGCTATTTTATAGGTTTCGGGGGAAGGTAGCTGATAGGGTGAGGATGGAAGGGGAAGTCAGGGGGTGGGATTGGGTGCAGAGCAAATGGGGGAACCTAGGTTGGGCCTTTTCCTCATTGCAATAAAATGTTAAGTTTGTTTGTTTTCCATTGGTTCGGTAAAGGCTAATATGAAGTATTTCATTAGGACTTCATTCCCTGGAGTTGGGTATAAATAAGATTGGTAAACAGGGCATATGAATGGGTTTTGGCTACTCTGTGCAATGGTCAATGTTAAATGTAACATGTAAATGTTGATGATTCACTATGAAGAGTTCTGGCTTTTCCCTCTGAGCGTGAAGCAGGCTGAGAATCAGTTACATCTTGAACTTTGGTTTTGGGGATCGTTCAAACATGGAGGGAGTATATCTGAGCTGAGTGAATAAAAGAAAAAAAAAATCTGTTCTTATCAAGAGAATTTCACTTTAGAAAGCGATCAAGGAGAAGGAGGAGGAAACCGGAAACCATGGCGGATCCCATGCCGGCAACTTTGGGAAGTGGAGTGCGACGAAGAAATACACTCCGGATTTGCGTGGATATCCCCTATAGGGAGAAAGTGGATCTGCGTTTTGTCATCATTCGGTTGTTTCGCGAGTTGTTCAAGGTGGAGGTAGGAAGAATGTTTTGCATTCAAGATTTCCAGAAAAGAGGCCTTTTTGATGTCACTTTGGATAGTGAGAATTTATGTTTAGAAGTTTTTGAACGTTTTAAAACAATGAGATCTCATCAGGCTTTGCAAGGGATTACTTTGGAGCCTTTGTTTTCCAACGATGTTGGAATGGTGACTCTCCTCATGTACAACACGTTTGTTCCAGCGAGGGATATTGAGCTTTTTTTGAGCTGTTATTGTACTGTGCTGAGGCCAGAAGTGAAAATCAAAAATAGTTTTGGGGTTTGGAGTGGGAAGAGGCAATTTTTGGTGAGGCTGCGAAGAGATCAGGATGCTTTTATGGGGCTGCGGCACCTGCCAGCTGTTTTTTCAATTGGGCCTGACCAGGGCTATCTGACATATGCTGGGTTACCAACGTATTGTCGCAAATGTTTAAAGTACGGGCATATGGCAAGCGATTGCAAGTCCTTTGTTTGCTCGGCTTGTGGAGGAGAGGGCCATGCAGCCAGGGATTGCCCCAGGGGGCGTGTGTGTGACCTGTGCGGCAGTCGGGAGCACCTGTTACGGGACTGCCCGAATCGGCGGCGCACATATGCAGAGGCGGCAAGGTCGGAGTCGGTGCCCTCGGGTGGTGAGGAGAGAGTGGAACGGGTGGTCTCAGGAACGCAAGGCACGGAGCTGTACCAGGGGCAGAAGGGTGCACAATCGGCACCTGAGGCGCCTTCTACAGCAGCAAAGGTGGAGAAGCAGGGGGACGGAATCCAGGAGGCGGTGGCGGAGGGTCTTTCCTCCTCGGTGGTTGAAGAGGAGACGGAGGAGATGGGTGAGAAGGGTGAGGTGGCTGCGGTCGTGACGCCCCCTACTGCAGAAGTTGTGGGGGAGGAAGAAGTGGTGGCAGATGGAGCAGGCAAATTTTCCTCTGAGTCAATGGAGATGGATAAGGAAGCAGGTCTCAAGCGGGGCCTGGTGGTGGACTGGGCAGAGGAGGCACATCCGTTGGTTGCTATGGAGGTGAGCAGGGAAGAAGGTAAGGCAAAAAAGGCGAGGCTGGCCGTGCTGGCGTCGGACTTTGTCTCAGACTCAGAGGGGTCAGTGGGGATCGGGAGCGCAGACAGTCTGGAATGGGACCTCCTTTCACCAATGTCCACATTTGCGTACGATGAAGGCATGGTGGCTCCGGGGTCTCAAAATTAGGTTCCTTTCCTGTTTGTGGATGAGGTGGGGAGAGTGGGAGAATGAAGGGGTGCATGAGCAGGGGGGGCAGGTTTTCTTTTTGCATCCCTCATGGTAATGGGGAATTTTGCGGTGATGTCCTGTAATGTGCGGGGGCTGAGAAATGCAGTGAAAAGGGGAGGAGTTTCCATTTTCTTTCACTGCGAGGCTTTACAGTGTGCTTCTTACAGGAAGTCCACCTGCGGTCTGGGGAGGACTGTTGTCCTTTTTCGGGAGAATGGGTGAAGGGTGCTTCTTTTTGGAGTGTGGGGGGTGTTCATTCATCGGGGGTTGGGATTTTGTTGGGGTCGGGGCAGTTCTTAGTGGCAAATAGTTTTTCCTTTGTGCAGGGGAGGGTGTTGGTGGTAGATGGGGACTGGAGGGGAATAAAATTGAGGCTAATTAATGTATATGCTCCAACAGAGATGACAAGGAGAAAAGATTTATTTTTAGAAATGGAGGTACTTTTGGGGGTTAATAGGTTAGTAGTGATGGGGGGGGGGTCTTCAATGTGTCTTTTGAAGCACCAGACTCTAGTCTGGGGCTTTTAAAAAAGTTAGTGAGTCGGTATGGGCTGGTGGATTCCTTTTGGGATTTCTGCCCAGGGGATCCAGGGTTTACATGGGGGAATTCTAGGGGGGCTAGGAGTAGGATAGATTTTGTTTTCGTGCCGGGAGGGCAGAGGGTGGTCTTAGCGGAGGTGGTGCCACTGTTCTTTTCTGATCATAGCGGGATAGTGGCAGGCTTGGGATGGGATGTACCTGTGTTTGGGAAGGGGTTCTGGAAAATGAACTTGCAGGTGTTAGAGAAGTCATTTCAGAACATGTTTATTCGGGCATACAAAGGGTGGGTGAAATTAAAGCCTTTTTTTCCTTCTGCAGTGGATTGGTGGGAGGAAATGAAGGCACGGGCACAAAGGCTGGCAAAAAGTTATTGTCGGGGAAGGAGACAGAGAGAATGGGGGCGTTTTATGAGGTTGCAAGGAGAGTTGGAGGAGATGTATGTAGCCTGGAACATGGGGGGGGAGTTTAATATGGAGAAGTTAGAGAGGTTGAAGGCGGAGATGAGGACCTTCTTTGAAGAGAGGGCACGGGTCTTTGCGTTCAAACACCAGCGGGAGAGGCATGAGAAGGACAAGACATGTTCGGCATATTTTTTTTCAAAATGTGAGGGCTGCTAGGGCAAAAAGAGTGATGGTAGGGTTAAGGAATGTGGAAGGGAGGGTATGTACAGGGACTGTAGAAATGGTGGGGGTTGCCACTGAATTTTATAGGGACCTGTTTGAGGAGAGGAGGGTGGATGGGAGGGCAGGGGAGAGGTTTATAGGGTTGGTAGAGGAAAAGGTGCCAGAGGGGGTGAAAGCAACCTTAGAGATGCCTTTTAGTTTAGAGGAACTTAAACGGGCACTGGGGGGAATGAAGAATGGGAAGGTACCAGGCAAAGATGGCCTTCCGAAGGAGTTTTATGTTTTATTAAGTTCTGGGAGCTAGTGGGGCCTGATATTTTAGATGTGGTGGGGGAAATTTTTGCTAAGGGGGAGCTAACACCTTCAATGCGGGAGGGAGTGGTTTCTCTTTTACACAAGAAGGGGGATGAGTTGGACCTGAAAAACTGGAGGCCAATAACACTGCTAGGGGTGGACTACAAGATAATCGCGAGAGCGCTGGCAGGGAGGTTGAGGCTGGCTATGCCGTTTTTGGTGGGGGATGACCAAACATGTGGGGTGGAGGGACGCTCTGCAACATGGAATTTGCAATTGATGAGGGATGTTCTGTGTTGGGTGGAGGAGCGGGGTCTTCCTCTAATTTTAGTCGTGGATATGGAGAAGGCCTTTGATAGGGTACAGCATAATTTTTTGTTTCGTGTGTTAGCACGGTTTGGTTTTGGTGCAGGGTTTTTACGGTGGTTAGAGCTCATGTACAGGGGGGTGGGCAGTCGGGTGGGGGTTAACGGACATTTTGGGGAGATGGTGTGGCAGAGGGGAGGGGTAAGGCAGGGGTGTCCTTTGTCGCCTCTCCTTTTTGTTTTGTATGTGGAACGAATGGCAGAGGCGATTAGAAGGAGCAGGGAGATCAGGGGTGTGCCGATTCCTGGGGCAGGAGGGGCTGTGCTTAAGATCGCGCAGTACGCTGACGATGTAACCCTGTTTATGGAAAATGACCAGAGTGTTAGTTGGGCGATGGAGGTGATAGGGGAGTTTGCAAGGGGGGCAGGAGCTTCTGTGAATGTAGGTAAGTCATGGTTGAAGTATTTTGGGGCGTTGAAAGGTAGGGAGGAGGGATTGAGTGGTTTACAGGTCTGTGAAGGGCCGATCAAAATTTTAGGAGTAGAGTTTGGAGGGGCAGTGAGAGAAGCGCCTAGCTCGGGTGAAGACCAAATTGGGCTTGTGGGCGGTTAGGCGCTTGACCATCAGCGGAAAGGTGCTGGTGGTAAAAGCAGACATTTTGCCGATACTGGTGTACTTGGGTTATGTGTTTTGTTACGTCCCCATTGTGGTCTAGGGGTACAGGGCAGTAAAAAAATGAATGATCATTAAAGATTAAATTTTATTTACACAATTAATTATCTATACAATGAACAAACAGGAGGGGAAACACTGGGCGGTACCAAACAAAAGAAGATAACCAAAACAGAAATATATAAGCTATTAACAATTCTAGAAATGAAAGAAACTAACTAACTGAAACCCGAAAATCTTCCGAACCTAACTAACTACACTGGCTATTCTAAACTGAACAAAAACATACAAGGGTGGTACACGCCCGTATCTATATATACATATACACAAGTGAAACTAACAGTGACAATTAAGAAAACAAACACCTACCTAAATCCCACTCCTTATATATATACACAAGTGAAACTAACAGTGACAGTTAAGAAAACAAACACCTTCTTAAATCCCACTCCTAACCCAACACAAAACCAGCAACCAAACCAGAGACGCAAACCCAAACTCGAAGTCTTTTCAAAAATTACGATCGATACAGAGAAGTCAAAATAGCACGAAGTCACAATAGTAATACAGGAGTGAACTAACATTCAAATCCAAGTCACTGGGGTGTAACTGACAATATTCGCTATATATAGGTGTGGGTCTGTTCCTCATTGGCCGCCAGGCAGGTCCGCAGAAGAGGATTGGGGGGGAAACAGCGCACTCTTCCCTCTTCTTCACCAATTGCGGAGTGACCCGTAGCAGACTTCACGGAATAATGAGACCGAAAGAAAAAAACAAACCTGGCACGTAACACTCCCACCCATAAAATAAAAACACCTAGTAAGGCTAGTTACAATATATACAATTTAAAATTAAGTGCGTGACAGGGCGTCCGCCAATACGTTCTCTGACCCCTTTTTGTGCTTAATATTCAGATGGTAATTTTGAACCAACAAGGACCACCTCATCAATCGTTGGTTATTGTTGAGCATGCGGGCCAAAAATACCAACGGATTATGGTCGGTGAACACCGTAACAGATAGAGAGCTAGACCCGACGTATACTTCTAAATATTGAAGTGCCAGTAGCAATGCTAGTGTCTCTTGTTCAATGGTGGAATAGTTTACCTGATGCTTGTTAAACTTTCGGGACAAGTAGCATATGGGATGGTCGATTCCATTCATATCCTCCTGCAGAAGCACTGCTCCAGCACCGAAGGCACTCGCATCCACCTCCAGCTTAAATGGTAATGAGAAGTCTGGGGCAGCAAGCACAGGAGCGCTACATAAGTGCGCCTTTACGCTCTCGAAAGCCAATTGACACGCGGGGGACCAGACAAAGGCACAAGAAGGACTGAGCAAGCTTGTAAGGAGGGAAACCACAGTAGAAAAATTCTTTCAAAAACTGCGGTAATAACCCGCCATGCCCAGAAAACGACGAAGTTCACGCTTAGTGGTGGGCACGGGAAACGCATTGATGGCAGTGATCTTCGCATCCACGGGACGCACCTCTCCTTGACCAACTTGTTTCCCTAGATATGTGACCGTAGCCTTTCCGAATTCACATTTTGCCAAATTAAGGGTTAAAGAAGCTGTACTCAGAAGATCGAACACAGTTCGGAGGGTTGTTACATGTTCCGTCCAATCAGACAAATAGACAACTAGATCGTCTAAATAAGCTTCGCAGTGTGAAAACCCCTCCAAAACAAAATTCATCAACCTTTGAAAGGTCGTTTCGCATTCCGAAAGCCATGACAGTATACTGCATGAAATTGTCAGATGTAACGAAGGCAGATATGTCAGATGCACGAGGGGTTAGCGGCACCTGCCAGTAACCCTTTAACAAATCTAACTTGGTGACATATTTAGCAGAGCCGACATTATCTATACAGTCCTCCATACGAGGCAACGGGAAAGAATCTGGCACAGTCAAAGAATTAACTTTACGGTAGTCCATGCAAAAACGAGACGTCCCATCAGGCTTGGGAACCAGCAAACACGGAGAACTCCACGGACTGGAGCTGGGTTTGGCTAAACCGTTCTCCAACAAATAGGCTACTTCCTCCCGCATAATGGACCGTTTGGTGGGATTCACACGATATGCATGTTGCTTTATTGGTCCGGCGTTATCTACATTGATGTCATGCTGTAGCACTGAGGTTTGGGAAGGGACATCACAAAATAAAACAAAATACCCTTTTATTAATTGCACAATGTCTGTTCGTTTTCATCTAAATGAGTTAAAACAGATGATAGATTCTGCAACATCTCAGAATTCCTTAACCGAGCACATTGATCAAGGGTGTTACGTAAAACAAGCCCATCTACGTCATCACCAGAATGCAGCGCAGAGGCAGTGGCTACAGAGGAGACAGTGGGCCCTACCGTCACTCTCTGGGACTCTTCCTGAGAGTTTCCACGGTCATGATAAGCCTTTAGCATATTAAGGTGGCAAACGCGTGATTGGCGTTTGCGATCGGGAGTTCGGACAACGTAATCCGTCTCGCTCAGTTTACGGTCAATGATGTAAGGACCAGAAAATCGTGCATGCAGAACAGAACCAGGATTGGGCAACAATACAAGAACCTTGTCCCCTGGCTGGAAAGAACGAGGCACGGCTTTCCTGTCATAGCGAACCTTCATTTTCGCTTGAGAGGAAGACAAAGCCTTGTTAGCAACAGCACAAGCAGTGTGTAATCGCTCACGAAACTCACTAACATAATCCAGAATATTTGTATTAGAGCAGGAATCATCACACAATAGCTTCTCTTTAAGCAACTTCAATGGTCCTCTAACAGTATGCCCAAAAACAAGTTCAGCAGGGCTAAACCCCAGTGATTCCTGCACAGTTTCACGAACAGCAAATAACACCAAAGGGATACCTACGTCCCAGTCATTCCCAGTATCTAGGCAATACGCGCGTAACATAGATTTCAGGGTCTGGTGAAATCGCTCAAGCGCACCTTGCGATTCAGGGTGATAAGCGCTGGAAATTTTGTGGGTAACAGACAGAGTCTTCATTACTTGGGCAAACAGCTTCGACATAAAGTTTGAACCTTGGTCCGTCTGGATAATCTTAGGCAACCCAAAGGTAGAAAAGAACTGAACCAATGCCTTCACTATAACAGGAGCCGTAATTTTACGAAGAGGTATCGCCTCAGGATACCTAGTAGCTGTGCACATTACGGTTAGCAAATACTGATGTCCAGACTTGGTTTTGGGTAGTGGGCCAACACAATCAACCAACACGCGCTCAAATGGTACACCCATAGTTGGTATTGGATGAAGGGGTGCGGGCGGAATAACCTGACTCGGTTTTCCCATATACTGACAAGTGGAGCAAGTACGGCAATATCGGACCACAGTAGATTTTAGACCAGACCAGAAGAAATGTCTCAATATCCGATTGTAAGTTTTCGTAACGCCTAGATGTCCTGACAACACATGATCATGAGCCAAATATAACACGTGCTGCCGAAATTCAGAAGACACAACAATTTGATATACAGCACTCCACTCTAATCCTGTAGAGACAGTGGGAAACCACTTGCGCATTAACAACCCATTCTCCATGAAATAAGCAGATTGTTTTTCTTTGTTTGCCGAGGACAAATACTTTGCCAGAGAACAATCAGCCTGCTGGGCAGCTATAAGGTGCTCTCGAGTAAAGGGCAAATGCAATGCGTCAGTCTCTGTCAGTCTCATTCATACTCACAGGGACCTCCGTTTTCAGCGAGAGTGAGGAGGACTGTTCCCCCAAAACTGGAGAGGCTAGGAAGGAATCAGACAAGTCAACATCTCCAGCTTTACGAGACTGGGCACGGGTGACAGCACATGCGGGAAACACAGTTGGGAATGTACGAGTTAATTAGTCAGGGTGAGTCTTAGCGTCTGGTGTGTCCAACACTTCCAATACCGGCAGTACCTTCCCACCAGCAAGATCGTTACCCAAAATAAAAGTAACACCTTTTACGGGTAAAGAGGCTCTTACTCCCACTTTCACAATGCCATTTACCAGCTCTGACTGCAAATGAATAGTATGCAACAGCACCGTCATAAAGCCCATGTTAATGCCTTGCACTAAAACATGAGAACCATTAAAAGTCTAGCTGGACAAAGGCAGTACATCAGAGAGAATGAAAGACTGAGCTGCTCCAGTATCCCTTAGCATAGTTACAGGTACCGGATCTTTCTGATCTCTGGACAACGAAACAAACCCCTTAAGAATAAAAGGTTCATAACCAGAGTCAGGAACATTCTCAGCGCTAGGTACAGGTTCAGAAATACTAGGGACTGTTTTAATTAAACCAACACTCTTGGGCTGTTCAGAACTCTGCCGCTGCTGCTTTCGCTTTAAAACCAAACAATCGGCAATTATGTGACCAGGCTTATGGCAGTAAAAACATTTCCACTCCGTTGCCCATGGGGAAACTGGTCGAGGACGATTGTCAGGTCTTACAGAAGACAAAATACTAGAGCTTTTCTCGGCTCCTTGAGACGCAGCACGAGGAGAAGACATGAACACAGTTTTGTGAGTGAACACAAACTCGTCCGCTTGGACAGCTGCCTGTGACAGCGAAGTAACCTTTTGCTCATTCAAGTACACAACAACACACTCCGGCAGGGAGTTCTTAAAGTCCTCGATAAGAACCAACTCACAAAGAGAGTTAAGGTCAGTGACTTTAGTAGCTGAGCACCATTTATCGAAGAGAACCCCTTTCTCTCTAACGAACTCAACGAATGTCTGATTCAGGGATTTCTTGTGATCTCTGGACTTCTGTCTGTAAGCCTCAGGGACAAGCTCATAGGCATGCAAAACAGCAGTTTTAACCATGTCATACTGTAAACTGTCTTCCAGCGACAGTGCAGAACATACCTCCTGGGCCTTGCCAATAAATTTGCATTGCAATAAGAGAGGCTAGACATCCTTCGGCCATCTTAGCGAAGCTGCAATACGTTCAAATGCTCTGAAGTAGGAATCTACTTCAGTCTCTCGGAATTGCGGTACCAATCTAATGTGCTTACTAACATCTAATGTGGTTTGCAGGGGATTGGACAAAGGAGAAACATTTGAGAAAACTGAGGGGGTAGACTGTGTGACAGGACCTGGCGCAACTTGCTTTGTCGCCAGTTCAAGCTGCCGCAGCTTAACCGCCGTCTCAGCCTCAATCTCCAATCTGCGGATCTCCAATTTCAAATTGAATTCTGCCTGCCTCGCCGCCGCCTTTTCCTGAGCCTCTAGTTGGAGACGAACGAGGCGCACCTTCAAACGGGGATCAGCACCACTGAACCGCCCACTCCCAGCTGACACGGGAGAAAATGCAGGCAGTGTAGGCTTGCCCTCATCCTCCTCTTCAGGTTCAGCCTCCACATCGCATTTAGCTGGCGGAGCTACAGATGCATCTGGATCCTCCTCAAACGCAGCAGCATCAGGCAGACCCGGTAACACAAAGACCCGCAGCTCAACCAACCCCTCTAATACGACGGCCTTAATGTGTTTCTTAAGCGCCTGTCGAGAAACCGCAATACCAAAGTGTACAGCTAACAACAAAAGGTCGTCTTTGCGACACTTATCAAACTGCTCTAAAGTAGGATTCTGGAGAAACCCAACCAAATCAAAAATAGCCATTTCCAGCGGTCCCTATCGCCACAAGAGGGCGACAAGACAACAACACACACCGCAACTGCGGACCTCAAAGCAACGTCCAAAACCAATACGCAAATAAATATTAACCTACAAAAGTCAGACAATTAAGTATCGGGAAATAATTAATAATGAGTAATTAATTATCCCGGACGAGCCCCCAATTTTGTTACGTCCCCATTGTGGTCTAGGGGTACAGGGGAGTAACAAAATGACTGATCATTAAAAATTAAATTTTATTTACACAATTAATTATCTATACAATGAACAAACAGGAGGGGAAACACTGGGCGGTACCAAACAAAAGAAGATAACCAAAACAGAAATATATAAGCTATTAACAATTCTAGAAATGAATTAAACTAACTAACTGAAACCCGAAAATCTTCCGAACCTAACTAACTACACTGACTATTCTAAACTGAACAAAAACATACAAGGGTTGTACACGCCCGTATCTATACACAAGTGAAACTAACAGTGACAGTTAAGAAAACAAACACCTACCTAAATCCCACTCCTTATACACAAGTGAAACTAACAGTGACAGTTAAGAAAACAAACACCTACTTAAATCCCACTCCTAACCCAACACAAAACCAGCAACCAAACCAGAGACGCAAACCCAAACTCAAAGTCTTTTCAGAAATTACGATCGATACACAGAAGTCAAAATAGCACAAAGTCACAATAGCAATACTGGAGGCAACTAACATTCAAATCCAAGTCACTGGGGTGTAACTGACAATATTCGCTATATATATAGGTGTGGGTCTGTTCCTCATTGGCCGTCAGGCAGGTCCGCAGAAGAGGATTGGGGGGGAAACAACGCACTCTTCCCTCTTCTTCACCAATTGCGGAGTGACCCGTAGCAGACTTCACGGAATAATGAGACCGAAAGAAAAAAACAAACCTGGCACGTAACAGTTTCCATTGCTCATTCCACGGCTCAGGAGAGAGCTGACAAGGGCAGTTTATATGGGGGGGCTACGAATATGTGAGGAGGGATATTATGTACATGATGATAGAGGATGGGGGGAGGGATGTGCCTAATCTCCCATTAAAGTTAGATGTGTTGTTTTTCTGCAACCTGTGTGTGGCTTTAACAAGGCAAAGGGCTCACAAATTTCAGTATTTCGTTCGGTTTTGGTTTTCGGGGTACGTGCGATTTCTGGTGGGGTGGGATAATAGGGTGCCGAGTGGGGAGGTGGCCCCTGCCCATTATGTGCAGGTGGGACGATGGGCAAGGAGATATGTAGAATGCAGGGATAAGGAAATGGTACTGCAGCATAGAAGGCTATACAAGGCTTTAAGAGGAAAGCTGCAGCCGGTTGGAGGAACAGGGGTCGGGGTGGGGGGAGAAGTCTGGGCTGCTGTGCAGCCAAAAACGATAGGCAACAGGTTAAAGGACTTAAACTGGCTTGTTGCCTATGGTAGACTGCCAGTCACAGATGTGCTATACAGACACGGACTAACAAGAAACCGGTGTTGTTCGAGGGTGGGTTGTGGGGAGGAAGAGGAAACTGTGCAGCATGTGTTCTGGAATTGTAAGTTTGCACAGGAAGTCTGGGGTTTAATGGGGAGGATGTATAGTGTTTTGGGGGATTTAAGCTGGGAAAGGGTGTGTTATGGGGAGGGACTGTGGAGGAAGAAGGGAAGAGAGAAACTTTTGGTTCTTCTATTGATCAGTTTGGTGAAGCAGAAGTTGTGGGGGGCGCGGGGAGAGAGGGGGGTGGTGAAGCAAGGGTGGACGGTGAGGGGGGTGGGGGAGATGGTGAAAGCGGATATAGTGCCATTTTCAGTAGGAGGTGCTGCAGTGGGGTTTTCATGCAGCATGGGAACGGTGGAAACCAGTGATGTGATTGTGTAGATTTTGTGTTGTCATGGTTGTGCCCTGTTCTGTTTCAAAATGGAAGAGATGGACTTTGGGACATTGGGACTTGTGAGCGGGAAGGGGCGGAAATGGAGGGTTTTGGCACTATGGGGTTTGTTTGGAAGGGAAAGAGGAAAAGGTGAGTTTGTGCACATACATATAATCTAAACAATGGGGGAAAAGGGGGGTTTTGAGTAAAAGAGTGTTGTATTGGTGTGTGAATAAAAAAAAAATTTTCCAAAAAAAAAAAAAAAAAAATCTGTTCTTATCAGTTTAATATCTGATACGTCCCCTATCTGGGGACTACATATTAAACAGATTTTTTAGACTGGGAGTCGGAGAAGGAGCTTGCTCCGTTCGCTCCACGCATCGACCCGGTATTGCAGTACGTCCGGGAACGGTGCGCCTCTATTTTTGGGTGCAAAGGAAGGGCGAATGCTGCTGCTGCTGCTGCTTTTTTCTTCTTCTTCTTCTTCATGGAGTAGACAAGCAACTGAGTCCTTGTGGGGGTTTTTTTTTTTTTAAATAAAAGATAGTATTATCGTGTCTTTCTTTCGTTCTTTCTATCTTTCTTTCTTTCTATCATTCTTCGTCAGCTAGCTGGGTGAGTGAAGTTGGTTAAGTAAGTCAGCTAGCGAGCCGGTTTGCAGCGGTCCGTGGCTCGCTTGCGCCCTCTGCCATGTCGGGCGGTTATAGCGTCTCCTCTCCCTCTTCCGCGGATCACACGCGGGGGCGCCGGCGGGCGGCTCCGGGCCGGGAGGGCCTACGGCGGCTGGTGATGGCGAGAGGCCACGTGTGCTCGGGTTTCTCTTCATCACGCACAAATCTTTCGCCTTTTACTAAAGATTTCCGTGGAGAGGAACACTCCTGAGTTTGTGCTATTTTTGGATGCTCCGTCCGCCGGACGGGGCGACTTTTCTGTTCTTAAGAGAGCTTGTTGATGACTTGTTGCCATGTGTCCCTGGTTTGTGACTTGTCAGGTACATGTGTTATAGAGTGTGGACTGTCTCCTTGCTTGCTTAGCTAGGCAATTACATAGCTGTTCCGCGAGTGCTCGTGCAATTAAACGGCGATAAGAGCCTTCAGCACGTAGGTAGCTACCGTGGCAGGGGACGTGGGGCTTTGTGGGTGGAGCTGAGGTGACGGCCAGAGGTCTCGGGAGAAGCGTCGAGGGGGCCCCGGACCAATGGCGAGCGGGGACTGGGTCCGGCCGGACCCCGCGATCGGATTCCCGGCCCCCTGGGCGGCGGCGGCCAGCTGTGGCCAATTTTCAGGCCATCGCTTCTCGGCCTTTTGGCTACGACCAAGACGAAGACGAAGAAGGCGATGGCAGAAGGAGATGAAGGAGTACCAGCCCACAGGGCGCGGTTGCAGAACACCATTCGGTTCCAGATGGAGGAGAATTCAAGAAAGCGCAAGGACTTCAAGCTGGATTTCTTTGTAAAGGAGGTGCTACAAGGTGTTTTCGGGATTGATCCAGTCACAGTTTTTTGTTTGCAAGACTTTTCTAA
Source organism: Anguilla anguilla (assembly GCF_013347855.1). NCBI lineage: Eukaryota > Metazoa > Chordata > Actinopteri > Anguilliformes > Anguillidae > Anguilla > Anguilla anguilla. The sequence continues at coordinate 27,740,030 of NC_049218.1, read as the reverse complement.
TCGGGGTTTCTTTGATTTAACGTTTTATTCGGAAGCGGCGTGTTTCAATTTTCATCGGGCCTACCTTGAGAAGCGGAATGAAGTGGCAATGGAGGACATCGTGGTGCAACTGCTCTACACAAAGCCCTTGCGCCCTCTGGTTATCCACATGTACAACCCCTATGTAAGGGAAGAAGATATTTTGTGTTTTCTGCACAAGTACTGCGCTGACGTGAGGGAAGGCACCAAGATCAAGGACAGGTATGGATACTGGACGGGGAAAAGGCGGTTTAACGTGCGGTTCAGGCAAGACCCGCTGGGGGTAGGTGGCTACTCTCATCCACCGGGGGCCTTTGCAATCGGCCCTAACCGCGGGTACTTATGGTATCCAGGGCAGCCAATGTATTGTAGAAAGTGTGGGGCGTATGGGCATATTAAGGACAAGTGTAACGTGAAGACATGTAGACACTGTTTGTCGGGAGATCACAAGGCTAGGGACTGTGTGGCTCCAAAGACATGCAACCTTTGCGGAAGTGGGGAGCACCTATTCAGAAACTGCCCGGAGAGGAAGACCTCATACGCTGAGATGCTGAAGGCGGGACCTGCAGGATTGGGCGAGGGAGGAAGACCGACTAGGCCAGCAGTGGCCCCTGGTGCGGTGGAGGAGACATCGGCCAGGGCGGCAGCTGCCATGGGTGCCCCAGCCCAAAGGAGGGAGGAGGAGCTTGTCCGGGATGTGGCTCCGTCTGGGGACCTACAGCAGGGCACGGTGGAGGCGGCTGAGCGGGCAGGGAGTCCCGATAACCAGGCCGATGGAGTGGAGGCAGGGGAGACAGGTCAGGCAACTGGAGGGACGGAGATGCGGGACACAGCACCGGAAGGTGGCCATGAGGCAGTTCCTGTGCTGGCCATGGACCCTGGGCTGGAAGAGGGCCCAGCGGAGGCCCCCGCGGGGAGACCAGGTGCAGCCCCGGGCGATGGCACGAAGTCGGACCCTGCCGGGGCTGAGGACACGGTGCGGGAGGAAGGAGCAGAGGCCACCGTTGAGAGTCCAGGGAAGGTGGCCAGGGCGGGGTTCTTCCAGGTTTTCGGGCCGGTGACCACGCCACCCCAGGTGACAGATTCCACCGAGCCAGGAGACGTGGAGGAGGAGAAGGTGATGGAAGGAGAGGACGGGGCGACCGCAGGTGGAGAGGCGGGGGCGTCGCAGGGAGGATCTTTGGACCTTTTTGCCCGGGAGGCAGCAGGGGGTAAGGAGGTGGGCCTGTCTCCTACGGCAGAGGAGGTCGGGCGGCTTACGACCGCGGACTTGGAAATACCTGCACTGTGGGGCGACAGCCCTTTCACAGATGAAGAGGAGATGGAGTGGGCCCGACCAGCCGGGAGGAAGAGGAACAGGTCAGGGGCAAAGGAAGGTCCGCAAGCCCAAAAGGCAGCGTGCCAACTGGCGCTGGCCAACAGGAATGAAATGCTGGGGCGGGAGGGTGAGAATTCAGGCTCAGATCTCGAGATGGAGGTGGGCTCGGCGTCGGGACTTATAGAGGGGTGGGATGTAGAGGGACTAAAGAAGGCCATGGGGATGTCCCCAGAACAAAAAATGGGAGTGGAGGAGGGGGAAGAGAAGAATCCTGCCCGCTAATGGCCCACCATTACAGATGGAGATCTCCATCATGACTCTGAACGTGCGAGGACTGAGAGGTCCTGTAAAGCGAAGGACAGTATATGACTTTATAGCCTCAGTCAGAAGTGACATATGTATAATACAGGAGGCACATATGAGGGACGAGGGGGACATAAGAGTGTTCACGAGGGAGTGGGGGAGGGGGGGCGCGGTGTGGAGTGTGGGGGGTGTTCACTCTACGGGGGTGGGAATATTATTTGGGGACAGGCAGGTAAGGGTGGAGAGGGTTTTCACAGTAGTGCAGGGGAGGGTAATGGGGGTCGATGCCACAGTGGGGAGCACAAAATTGAGGGTGGTGGGAGTGTACAGGCCACAAACGATAGCAGAAAGAAAGGACATGGTGGAGAAAATTGTACCTCACCTAGCCACTAACAGGCAACTAATTGTGGGGGGGGATTTTAATGTAGAATTGGGCAGAGCGGGAGACACGAGTGCAAAGAGCCTCAGAAGTCTCCTGGCCAAACTGGACCTGGTGGACGGAGCGAAGGTAGTGTCGCCCCGCCTTGAAGGACCCACGTGGCGTAATTCACGTGGGGTTGCTCGCAGGCTGGACTATGTATTCTTTTCCAGGCCCCTGTGTGTGCTGGCAGGGAGGGCTATCCCCGTATTTTTTTCCGACCACGACGGGCTGCTCTTCCAGGTGAAATCAAGCGCGCCCGTCTTTGGACCAGGCTACTGGAGGTTGAACGCGAGCGTGCTGCAGGAGGAGGAGTATAGGGGCAGTTTCGGCATGTTCTTCAGGGGGCTGGTAAGTCTGAAACTGATGTATGAAGGGCTGACAGAGTGGTGGGAGGCAGCAAAGGAAAGAATACGTGTGTTCAGTGTGCGGTACTGCAGAAGGAGGGCGAGGGAGGCGGAGAAAGGCGTGAGGGGCCTGCAACACCAGCTGGAGCGGGAATACGGAGTGGGCAACCAGGGGGGTGCCATAGATCATGCGGGCTGCGACACGCTTAAGGGCAAGCTCAGGGAGATTCACGAGGGTAGGGCACGCGCGTACATCAGGCGGTCAAGGCACGAGTTTGTAGAGAAGAATGAAAAGTGCTCTGCAAGTTTTTTTAGCTTGGCAAGAGACAGAAAGGCAAGGCAAGTTTTTACGGGAATTAGGGACAGAGCGGGGAAAATAGTAACGGAACCAGGGGAGATGACCAGGGTAGCAACTGAATTTTTTAAGGATGTGTTTCAGGAAAGACAGGTAAGTGAGGAGAAAGGAAGGAAGTTTATAGAAATATTAAAACAGAGGGTGCCGGCAGAGATGGTGGAGGGCCTGGAGGCCCCACTCACTCTTGGTGAGCTAGAGGGGGCACTAAGGAGGATGGGGAAGAGAAAGGCCCCAGGAATAGATGGGTTGCCAGCAGAATTTTATTGCACCTTTTGGCACATAATAGGACCAGATGTCCTGGGAGTGCTACAAGAAGTGCTGGGCACTGGTCGATTGGGGGAGACAATGGCTAAAGGGGTCATCTCCCTAATTCACAAAAAGGGAGAGCAAAGTGAGCTGGCCAACTGGCGCCCGCTCACAATGCTCACCGTTGAGTACAAGCTGCTGGCGAAGGTGCTAGCGGACCGCATGAGGGCGGTACTCCCGCATGTGGTCAACGCCGACCAGACGTGTGGAGTGGCAGGGAGGTCTACTAGGTGGAACCTCCAGCTCGTCAGGGACGCCATAGCCTGGGCAACAGAGAGGGACTTGCCCCTGATGGTGGTGGCACTGGATCAGGCCAAGGCCTTTGATAGAGTAAGCTGGGGGTTTTTGTTCAAAGTGCTAGAGAGGTTGGGGTTCGGGGAAGTATTTAGAGGGTGGCTGCGCACACTGTATAGGGGAGTAGGGAGTGTGGTGGCGGTGAATGGGCATCTGGGCGATTTGTTTAAGTTAAGTGCTGGGGTGAGACAGGGGTGTCCACTTTCACCGTTGTTGTATATATTGTATATAGAACCACTGGCAGCGGCCATTAGGGCGGACGTAGGGGTGAGGGGTCTTTTGGTTCCGGGCAGCGGGGGTGCACGGGTGAAGTTATCACAATATGCAGACGACACGACACTTTTGTTAGACAGGGACGAATGTTTAGTGAGAGCACTGGAGGTGTTTAGGCGGTTTGGTGAAGGATCAGGGGCAGAGGTTAACATAAAAAAATCAGCAGTCAAATATTTTGGTAGATGGAGGGAGAGGAGAGATGTACCGGGGGGGCTAGCCTTATGCGAGGGGCCCCTGAAAATCCTGGGAGTGAAGTTCCAGGAAGGGGGCAGCGCCACCGTCAATTGGGCTGAGCGCATCAAAAAAGCAAAGCAGAAGCTCGCACTATGGAAGGGCAGGACGCTCACCTGCACTGGTAAGGTCCTGGTGGTCAAGGTAGACCTGATGCCAGCCCTCAACTACCTGGTATACGTATACCCGCTGCCAGCTGCGATGAGGAAGGGCCTCATGCGGATGGTGTTCAGTTTTATATGGGGCGGTGCATATGAGTACGTCGCAAGAACGCGCATGGTAGCTGGCATTGGAGAAGGGGGAAGGGATGTGCCACACGTGCCATTAAAGCTAGACTGCATGTTTACATCGCACATACTGAGCCAGCTGGCAGGGCCAGCAGCACACGTGTCATGGAACTTCCTGAAGCTGTTCTTTTCCTACCAGGCAAGGCATTTAATGGCATGGTCTAACGTAGGGCCCAGGGTGGAGCAGCAGCCGTGGCACTTCAAACATGCAAAGACATGGCTGAGGGCATACCCTGAGGCACTGTCATGGAGGGCAGAGCAGGGGGTGAAAGCACTATATGAGGAGACCAGGAAGAGGGTGATAGGGGGTGCGGTGCCAGGGGTTGGCCCAAATGTGTGGGTTGGGATACAACCAAAGGGCCTCGACAACGGTCTGAGGGACCTTAATTGGTTGTGTCTACACAAAAGGCTACCGGTACGGGAGGTATTGCACCGGCACGGGCTGACCAGGTCCCCGGCATGCCCGAGAGTTTCGTGCACGGAAGAGGAAACAATCAGGCACGTGCTTTGGGGGTGCCCGTTTGCTGGGGTAGTGTGGGCAAGAGCGGCGGGCACAATAGGCAAGGTGGAGCAAGGGTTTAACCTCACATGGGCTAGGATAGAGAGAGGTATCGGGAGGGTGGTGGGAGACAGGAGGACCAGAAACCTGATTTGGCTGGTAGTCAGTCTATTTAAAAGAGGATTGTGGGAGGCTAGGCAGGGGCTGGTGAAGGCCGGGAAAGACTGGGGGGTGGAAGGGGTGGTAAGGAGAGTGGAGGGAGACTTGAGGGAAAGAATCAGGTGGGACGTTAAGAAATGGGGACAACATGCTGCTAGAGAGCGGTGGAAAGGGGGTCTAGACCTGCTCTGATCAACGGTAAGGAATTAGTAAAGTTAGAATTGTATGGTGAAGGCCAGTTTTCGTTTGGCTTGTAGTTTGTTTTGGGTTTTGGTTTTGTTTTGGCTGTCAGTGCCACAAAATAAAAGGTATGTTTGCCCCGGGTGTTTGTGATGTGGAGATGTGTCTTGTGTAAGCATGTAAATAAAAACGTCTAAAAATCAAAAAATCTGTTCTTATCAGTTTAATATCTGATACGTCCCCTATCTGGGGACTACATATTAAACGGATTTTTGAGACTGGGAGTCGGAGAAGGAGCTTGCTCCGTCCGCTCCACGCATCGACCCGGTATTGCAGTACGTCCGGGAACGGTGCGCCTCAATTTTTGGGTGCAAAGGAAATGCTTCTGCTTCTGCTTCTGCGTGGACAAGCAACTGAGTCCTTGTGGGGTTTTTTTTTTTTTTTTTTTAAATGAAATAAAAGAAATAGTTTTATCGTGTGTGTGTCGTTCTTTCTATCTATCTATCTATCTATCATTCTCCGTCAGCTAGCTGGGTGAGTGAAGTTGGTTAAGTAAGTCAGCTAGCGAGCCGGTTTGCAGCGGTCCGTGGCTCGCTTGCGCCCTCTGCCAGTCGGGCGGTTATAGCGTCTCCTTTCCCTCTTCCGCGGATAACGCGCGGGGGCGCCGGCGGACAACTCCGGGCCTGCGGCTCCGGGCCGGGAGGGCCTACGGTGGCTGGTGACGGCGAGAGGCCACGTGTGCTCGGGTTTCTCTTCATCACGCACAAATCTTTCGCCTTTTACTAAAGATTTCGTGGGGAGGAAGACTCCTGAGTTTGTGCTATTTTTGGATGCTCCGTCCGCCGGACGGGGCGACTTTTCTGTTCTTAAGAGAGCTTGTTGATGACTTGTTGCCATGTGTCCCTGGTTTGTGACTTGTCAGGTACATGTGTTATAGAGTGTGGACTGTCTCCTTGCTTGCTTAGCTAGGCAATTACATAGCTGTTCTGCGAGTGCTCGTGCAATTAAACGGCGATAAGAGCCTTCAGCACGTAGGTAGCTACCGTGGCAGAGGACGTGGGGCTTTGTGGGTGGAGCTGAGGTGACGGCCAGAGGTCCCGGGGGAAGCGTCGAGGGGGCCCCGGACCAATGGCGAGCGGGGACTGGGTCCGGCCGGACCCCGCGATCGGATTCCCGGCCCCCTGGGCGGCGGCGGCCAGCTGTGGCCAATTTTCAGGCCATCGCTTCTCGGCCTTTTGGCTAAGATTTGGATGGTGCATTACCTGACGAACTACAATGGCTCAGAAGGGGACGCCGTTTCAGCCAGCTGGAGCTGGGCTGCGGAATTCTATCCGATTCACCTGGTCTGCTGAAAGAAGCAAGATGATGGAACGAGGAGAGTTTACCAAGGCGGTGCTGATTGACGTTTTGAAGGTGGATCCTGGAGCTGTTTTCTGCTTGCAACAGAATATGGCGGCCAGGGCTTTCGACCTCACCTTCATTTCGGCAGCAGCTTTTGAAGAAACCTACAGGAGGTGCTTGGAGAAACAGAGGGAAGAGCCACTGGTGCTGTTCGCTGTGTCCTCGCTGGAAAGGAAGAACTACAAGATCATCACAATCCACACTTACAATCCCTACGTTGGGGATGAGAAGCTCGGCTTCTTCCTCTCACGGTACGGGCAAGTTTTGACGGGAGCGAGATGGCTGAGGGATGGTTTCGGGATCTGGAACGGAAAGCGCCAGTTCCGGGTCTTCTTGAAGGAGGATCCAGGGGGTCATGACGGGCTTCTGCATCCGCCGGCTTACTTCACCATAGGGGCTGACCGTGGGTATCTTTATTACTCAGGTCAGCCTCTTTTCTGCAGGCAGTGCAGGCGATTTGGGCATGTGGCGGAGAATTGCTCACAGATAGAATGCAGGAACTGTGGGAAGAGCGGGCACACTGTCATGGCCTGCCCAGACCCAAAGAGATGTCATGGCTGTGGAGCGGAGGGGCATCTTTTCAACGGCTGCCCGGAGACGACGTCGACGAGGACGTATGCGAGTGCGGCTGCGGGGAGGGGCCGTCCTGGCAATGCTTACAGACATCCTGACCGTCAGGAAGTGGTCCCTGGGCAGCAGAGAGTGGAGCAGGGGGACGAAGAGAATGCGGGTGCGGCTGTGGAAGTGGTTCCTCCAGTAACAGAGGAGGCACCAGTTGGGGGAGAGAAAGGTGGCGGCAAGACGGAACAGGCTGGCGGCGCCGAGGGAGTGGTGGTGGGCGAGGAGGAGATGGAGGGTGTCATGTGCCAGTCAGCCAGGAGGCAGCGGGTGCAGAAAAGCACGGGGTCTGAGGAGAGCTCCGCTGAGGGAGAGGCGGACGGCACGGTGGCGAAGGGGAAGCGACGGCGGAAGGCCCTGAGGAAGGCGGAGGAACCGCAGGGGTCACCGGCGGTGTCGGGACCTTTTTCAGGACTTCCACCTTCAGGGACTGTGGCCCTGAAGAACCGTTTCTCCCCACTGAGGTGGGGGGACAGTGAGGAGGCGGGACCTTCCAGAACTGCGGTTGGTGAGGAAGGGGGGGGCTTAGCTAGGGGGGAGGAGGGAGTGAGTGGAGCATGCAACGGGGGAGAGGTAGCGGTGCTACTTTCTCCAGTCAGCGACGAGCATAGATATAGCCCTCCTACATCCCCGAACGCCTCTGCCTATGTGTCTTTGGACGAGGCAGAGGTTGGTGCGGGGGTAGGGGAGGAGGAGGCTGGGCTTGTGCCTTCAGAAATTAGACCGTGGTTTTAATTGAGAGGGCTTTCTTTTTTCATTAAATGACAATGGCTGATAATTACCTAACGGTGCTTACTGTAAATGTGAGGGGGTTACAGGACAGTAACAAAAGAAGAGCCGTATTTATTTATCTAGCCACAGTTCATTTTGATGTGTGTTTTGTTCAAGAGGTCCATTTAAGGGACAGGGATGACTGTGGGTTTTCAGGGGAGTGGACAAAGGGGGATTCAAGATGGGGAGTGGGGGGGGTGCATTCCTCAGGGGTAGGGATTTTGTTTAAAGGGTGGGATTTTTGTATTGGAGAGGTTTTTTCAGTAGTGCAGGGGAGGGTATTAGCAGTGGATGCAGATTGGAAAGGGCTGCAGCTCAGGCTGCTATGCGTGTACGCACCGGCAGAGCCGGGGGGGAGGAGGGAGGTGTTTGGGGACATGGAGGCCGTCTGCCTCACAAATAGGGTACTGGTAGTGGGTGGGGATTTCAACGTTTCCTTTGAGGGCACGGGGGACTTTAGTTTGGGGCACCTGTGTAAGATGGTGAACAATTTTTCGTTACAGGACACTTTTAAAAAAGCCAATCCGGGGGGGGGGAGGGGCAACCTGGGGGAACTCAAGGGGAGCGGCCAGCAGGATCGACTTTATATTCGCTCCACAGAACGTAGTGGTGGCAGCTTCAGAGATCTCCCCAGTGTGGTTTTCTGACCATCACTGGGTGAGAAGTAAGCTGGGGATGGGAGTGCCGGCTTTTGGAAGGGGTTTCTGGAAGCTGAATGTGAGTGTGTTAAGGGAGAAGGATTTTGTGGAGGGATATAGGGAGGCCTATGGGGGATGGAGGGATATGAGGCAGATGTTTGGGTCTGGGCGGGAGTGGTGGGAATGGGTGAAGGGGAACACCAAAAGGTTCGCAGTGAATTACTGTAAGGCCAAGGCCAGGAGGGAAAGAGGTGAGTTTTATTCACTACAAAAAGAGTTGGAGGAGTTTTTTGTGTGTGGGAATTTAAAAGGGGATAGATCCTGGCAGGGCTACTCGGACATACAAGAACGTCTGAGGAGGGTGTTTGAGGGGAGGGCAAAGAGATTTTTATGGTTATCGAGGGGAGAGTGGATATGGAGAAGAATGAAACATGTAGTGCATATTTTTTTGGCTCCATTAAGGAACGCAGGAGGAGGAAGGTGGTGAGGGGACTAAAGGGGGCAGATGGGGTATTAAAGACAGGGCCAGGGGAGATGGTAGAGGTGGCGGTGAGTTTCTATAAGGATTTGTTTGGGAGAAGGGAGGTAGATCTTAGAGAGGGGGATTTTTTCTTGGGGAGTTTGGAGGGGGGGGGGGTGCCAGGGGGGGTGAGAGAGAATTTAGAGAAGGACATCTCACTAGAGGAGTTTAGGGAGGCTATGTTCAGCCTGAAGACAGGTAAGGTGCCAGGGGTGGACGGGCTCCCAGCTGATTTTTACAGAGTGTTCTGGGAGTTGGTGGGTGGGGACCTGTTAGAGGTGGCTAGGGAGATGTTTGAAGAGGGGAGGCTAGGGGACTCCATGCGGGAGGGGGTAATCTCTCTCCTATTTAAGAAGGGGGACATGGAGGACCTTAGGAACTGGAGGCCTGTCACGCTTTTATGCGTAGATTACAAGGCGATAGCAAAGGTCTTAACCAGGCGTATGAAGGCGGCGTTGACGCACATAGTTGATTGGGACCAGACCTGCGGCGTGGAGGGCCGTCAGCTGCACTGGAGCTTTCGCCTGGTCCGGGACGTCATCAGCTGGGCACGCGATAGGAGTTTGCCTCTGGTGCTGGTGGGTCTGGACCAGGAGAAGGCTTTCGACAGGGTGTCACATGATTTTTTGTCAAAAGTAATGGAGAGGATGGGTTTCGGGCCGCGTTTCAGGGGGTGGGTAAAGGTAATGTATGCGGGGGTGGGGAGCAGGGTGAACATCAACGGGCACCTTAGCGCGATGGTGCTCCAGGGGTCAGGCGTGAGGCAGGGGTGCCCGATGTCACCACTGCTGTATGTGATGTACATCGAGCCGCTAGCGGCCGCTATAAGGGGGGATAGGGCCATTCGAGGGTTGGTCTTGCCAGGAGGGGGGGGGAGGGTGGTGAAGTTGGCCCAATACGCCGATGACACCACCCTCATATTGAGTTGTGAGAGGAGCGTAGAGAGGGCGCTGGAAATGGTAGAGAGGTTCGCGAGGGCGTCAGGGTCCAGACTGAACATAGGTAAGTCGAGTGTAAAATTTTTTGGAAGATGGGAGGGGAGGAGGGAGAATATGTGCGGGCTGGCCTGTTCAGAGGGGCCGATAAAAATTTTAGGGGTAGGATTTGGAGGGGAGAGGGATGCGGAAGAGAACTGGCTGGCCAGGATAAGGAAGGTAAAAGGGAAACTGGGTTTGTGGAAGGCAAGGCATCTAAGTATTACAGGTAAGATTTTGGTGCTCAAAGCAGAGGTACTACCTGCACTGATCTATGTAGCGCAGGTGTTCCCTATGCCTCCAAGGCTGAGGAGAGTTGTGCAGGGAATGATCTTTAAATTCATATGGGGAGGATATGAATATATCACCAGGGAGCTCATGATGCAGGCGGTGGAGAAAGGGGGAAAGGGAGTGCCAAACATCCCGCTGAAGCTTGATGTCATAACGTATGTTTCCATGTGTAGGGAGATGGTGAGGCCTACTGCGCATGCGGCCTATTTCTTTCTGAGGCTGTGGGCAGGGATGGCATTGAAGCACTTAGGGGGTTGGGACAATAGATTCCCCAGAGCGGAAGGGCTGCCACAGCAGTACCAGCAGGTGCTGCAGTGGGCAAAAAGATTCCCAGAGTGTAGGGACATGTGCCTGAGCCATAGGGCACTGTATAGGGCCTTGGTTGAAAAGTTAGGGAGGGTTAGGATATGGGGGGTGGCGGAGGAGACGTGGAGAGGGGTGCAGCCGAAGGGCCTGGAAAACAACCTGAAGGACCTGAATTGGTTGACGGTACATAGGCGTCTACCGGTGAGGGAGGTCCTTTTCAGACATTCCCTCACACGGAACAAGTTCTGTCCAAGAGACACGTGCATGGCTGACGAGACAGTCAGACATGTTTTTTGGGACTGCACGTTTGCCCAAAGGGTATGGAAGGAGGTGGGTTTGTTTTTTGATTTGATGAAGGGACTCAGTTATGAAAGTATAACCTTGGGGAAGGGTTTGACGGGGGTGAAAGGGAGGAAAAGGTTTTTGTGGTGGCTGGTGGTAAGCCTGACAAAGTATGGTTTGTGGGAGGCAAGGGGACTACTAGTGAGGCATAACATTAAGTGGGGGTTTAAAAGGGTGGTTGGGAGGGTAAGAGGAGAGTTGGGAAGAAGGAGGCAATGGGAGGAGGTGTCTTTGGGGTACCACCAAGCAAAGGAACGGTGGAAGGACCTGTATGGGTAGGCAGTATGTGATTTATTTTGTTTTGTGGAAGTAGTACAATTGTGGGGGGTTTGGACGGAGAAAGGTTTGATGTCTTGGTGTATAGGGTTTAAATAATTAAAACATACTTATGTTTGTGGAGGCATGGCGAAAGGGGGCCAGTAGGTGGGGCCATTGTATTATTGTTTCGATGCGGTTACTGGAGTGTGAGGATGAAACTGTATGTAAATAGGTGCTTGCAAATGTAAATGTACTTGGACGCAGATATCGTATGTGTATGTAATGTTTGTGATGTATGTTTTGTGGGATTTTTAAATAAAAAAAAAAAAAAAAGGAAATGCAAATGCAAAGGAAATGCTTCTGCTTCTGCTTCTGCGTGGACAAGCAACTGAGTCCTTGTGGGGTTTTTTTTTTTTTTTTTTAAATGAAATAAAAGAAATAGTTTTATCGTGTGTGTGTCGTTCTTTCTATCTATCTATCTATCTATCTATCTATCATTCTCCGTCAGCTAGCTGGGTGAGTGAAGTTGGTTAAGTAAGTCAGCTAGCGAGCCGGTTTGCAGCGGTCCGTGGCTCGCTTGCGCCCTCTGCCAGTCGGGCGGTTATAGCGTCTCCTCTCCCTCTTCCGCGGATAACGCGCGGGGGCGCCGGCGGACAACTCCGGGCCTGCGGCTCCGGGCCGGGAGGGCCTACGGCGGCTGGTGACGGCGAGAGGCCACGTGTGCTCGGGTTTCTCTTCATCACACACAAATCTTTCGCCTTTTACTAAAGATTTCCGTGGAGAGGAACACTCCTGAGTTTGTGCTATTTTTGGATGCTCCGTCCGCCGGACGGGGCGACTTTTCTGTTCTTAAGAGAGCTTGTTGATGACTTGTTGCCATGTGTCCCTGGTTTGTGACTTGTCGGGTACATGTGTTATAGAGTGTGGACTGTCTCCTTGCTTGCTTAGCTAGGTAATTACATAGCTGTTCTGCGAGTGCTCGTGCAATTAAACGGCGATAAGAGCCTTCAGCACGTAGGTAGCTACCGTGGCAGAGGACGTGGGGCTTTGTGGGTGGAGCTGAGGTGACAGCCAGAGGTCCCGGGGGAAGCGTCGAGGGGGCCCCGGACCAATGGCGAGCGGGGACTGGGTCCGGCCGGACCCCGCGATCGGATTCCCGGCCCCCTGGGCGGCGGCGGCCAGCTGTGGCCAATTTTCAGGCCATCGCTTCTCGGCCTTTTGGCTAAGATCAAGTGCGTTCTTGAGCGATTAGAGAAGGCGATGGACTTGCAGGACAACAGCGTGCCGGCCCACCGGGTGCGGCTTCGGAACACAGTAAGATTCGAGATGGAAGAAAGGCGACGCAAGGTATTTAATTTGGATTTTTTTGTAAAGAAAATACTTAAAGATTTATTTTCTGTCAAACCAGAATCCGTTTTTTGTTTGCAAGATTTTTCCAACCGTGGTTTTTTTGATCTCACTTTTTGTTCTGAGCCTGATTGCTTTAATTTTTTCGCGCGTTACATGGAAATGAAGGATTCTGCCTTGCTGGAAGGAGTTTTGGTTTTCTTACTTTATTCTAAGCCTCTCAGGCCACTGACTGTGCACATGTATAACCCTTTTGTTAAAGAGGAAGACATCTTGTGTTTTTTGAAGCGGTATTGCGCTGATGTGCGGGAAGGGCTGAAGCTAAAAAATAAGTATGGCTTTTGGAATGGCAGGCGGCGGTACATGGTGCGCTTCCGGCAGGATCCCTTAGGTGTGGGGGGTTTTGCACACCCGCCTGGAAACTTTTCTTTGGGCCCTGACAAGGGATATTTGTTTTATCCGGGCCAGCCTGTGTACTGCAGGAAGTGCGGGAGCTTTGGCCATTTCAAGGAGCACTGCAATAATGAAAAGTGCAGGCATTGCGCATCGGAGAGCCACCAGACAAAAGACTGTGATGCCCCGAAAAAGTGCAGTTTGTGTGGCAGCACAGAGCATTTGTTTCGGGTGTGTCCAGGAAGAGCACGCACCTACGCTGACATGGCGCGATCTGAAGGGCCAGGTGGTGTTTCAAACGGGGGAGCGAAGGAGCAAAGGGCGCCCCCTGGTGCGGTGGGAGTGGTTGCGGCAGGAGAAGTGGTTCGGGTTTCAAGGGCTGCGGAGGATGCTGTTTCTGCTCAGAGTCCTGAAAAGGCGGTCAAGGAGTTAGCAGTTCTTGGGATGCAGGGATCTGCCTCAGTGCCCTCTCCTGGTTCGGCAAAGGTCCCTGGTCCTGCTGCATTGTTGGTGCCTGTTCCGGGGGTTTCTGGAACCCCAGCGCAGGACTCTACGTTTTTGGATCCTGCTCCTGCTCCAGTTTCACCTCCAGATGCAGCCAATGGGCCTGTTTCTTCTGCGGCTGTTGCAGCTGCAGGGCTCCCTAGTGGGGCTAAGGGTGGTCCAGTTCCTGCGGAGAGCGTGGCGGCTGCTGTTTCTGGTCCGGTCGCCAGGGAGATGCTGGCAGAAAGTGCTGGGTTCATCCAGATTTTTGGGCCCAAGGGCTCAGCTGCACCTGTCGGGGAGGCATCTGCTGAGGTGGGGGTGCCTATCCCTACATCGTCCACGACGGGGGAGTTCCAGGAGCTTTTCTCCCAGGTGGTAGAGTCGGCCCCTGCTCCGGATCTGTCTCCCTCAGCTGAGGGGGCGGCACTGCTGACATCCATGGACTTGGCATCTCCTAGGTCCTGGGGAGATGTCGAGGCTCCTGAGGGGGGCCCGGTTGCAGAATGGGCGAAGGTGGCATTGGGGAAACGAGCTGCTACTGAAGAGGTGGAGGTGCACTTGAGGGATGCACTGGATGTCAAGAAGGTCACCAAAGAGTGGGGGAAGGAGGCAGTGGGACTGCTGACCACAGCAGACCTGGAGACCCCCGCGCTGTGGGGGGACAGCCCGTACAGCGAAGGGGAAGAAATGGCGGACTGGGCCAGAGCGGCAGGAAGGAAGAGGAACAGGTCAGGAGAGAAGGGAGGGCCGCAGGCACAGAAGGCTGCATGCCAGGTAACTCTGGCCAACAGGTATGTGGTGTTGGGGGACTTGGAGGAGGAGGCCGGGTCGCCATCCGGACTTATTGAGGGGTGGGACGTGGAAGGCCTGGCAAAGGCCATGGGAATGCCCTCAGGTCAAAGGGGTGGAGGGTGAGGGGGACATGGATGGACAATAAGAAAGAAGCGTGGCTAGTATTTTAATTCCTTTTTGTTCCATGGAATTGTCAGTAATGACGTTAAATGTGCGTGGCCTGAGAGACCATGCCAAAAGGGTGTCAGTTTTCGACTTTATTGCCTCTGTAAAGTGCACAATTTGTTTCATCCAGGAAGCGCACCTGAGGGATGAGGGGGATGGGAGGAGGTATACGAGGGAGTGGGGAAGGGGGGGGGGGGTGTGTGGAGTGTGGGGGGAGTTCACTCCACGGGGGTAGGGATTTTATTTGGGGATAGGGGGGTGAAGGTGGAAAGGGTCTTCACGGTGGTGCAGGGGAGAGTGGTGGGGGCGGACATTACGGTTGGGTGCTTAAAATTAAGGGTGGTGGGGGTTTACGGGCCTCAGACGCCAGCAGAGAGGAGGGAGATGCTAGATAGGATGCAGGCCCACTTTGCTACCAATAGACAAGTCATAGTGGGGGGTGATTTTAATGTGGAATTGGGCAGGGTGGGAGACTCTAGCGCGGAGAGCATCAGGAACCTTCTCACAAAGTTTGCCTTGGTGGATGGGGGGAAGGCGGTGATGCCCCGCCTGGATGGGCCGACATGGCGTAACTCGCGAGGGGTGATGCGTAGGCTGGATTACATTTTTTTTTCTAAGTCTCTGTGTGTGCGGTCTGGGAAAGTCGTGCCTGTCTTCTTTTCAGACCATGATGGGGTGATTTTCAGTGTGGTGTCTGATGCACCTGTGTTTGGGCCTGGGTACTGGAGGCTGAATATTTCAGTTCTCCAGGAGGAAGCCTTCAGGTGTGGGTTTGTGGAGTTTTTGAGGGGCCTGTTTACACTAAAGCCACTTTTCGGCGGGGTGATTGAGTGGTGGGAGGCGGTGAAGGCCCGGATACGGGTCTTCGCCAGTAGATACTGCAGGAGGAGGGCGAGGGAGGGAAAGAAGGGGGTGAGGACCCTGCAGAGGCAGCTGGAGAGGGTTTATACGGAGGCAAATCAGGGGGGTGCTTTTGACCATACAACGTGTGAGACGCTGAAAGGAAGGCTTAGGGAAGTCTATGAGAGCAGGGCCCGGGTGTATATACGGTGCTCGAGGCATGACTTCCTCGAGCAGGATGAAAAGTGCACTGCGGGTTTCTTTAGCTCCGCGAAAGACGGCAAAGCCAAACAGGTTTTTAAGGGGATCAGGGATGGGGCGGGAACAGTTGTTACTGACCCCGGACTGATGACGGGGGTGGCCACCGAGCATTTTAAAAAAGTTTTTAAGGAGAGGCAGGTAAGTGCAGAGCAAGGGGAGGTTTTTTTAGACTTTTTAAAGGTACAGGTGCCAGCAGAGCTGGTGGCGGGCTTGGAAGCGCCTCTCACCCTCGGTGAGCTGGGGGGGGCTCTCAGGAGGATGGGGAAGAGGAAGGCGCCGGGCATAGATGGGTTGCCGGTAGAGTTATATGTGGAGTTCTGGGAGGTACTGGGGCCGGTGGTTCTGGAGGTGTTGACTGGGGTGCTACATACGGGACAGCTGGGAGGAACTATGGCGACAGGGGTCATCTCCCTAATCTACAAGAACGGGGAGGAGAGCGAGCTGATGAACTGGCGACCGCTCACCATGCTCACAGTAGAATACAAACTGCTGGCAAAGGTGTTGGCAGATCGCATGAAGGTGGTGCTCCCACAGGTGGTGAGCACTGATCAAACCTGCGGTGTGGCTGGCCGTTCCACAAGATGGAACCTGCAGCTTATAAGAGACGCAATAGCATGGGTTAATGACAGGAATTTGCCTCTTATGGTTGTGGCCCTGGATCAGGCCAAAGCATTTGACCGGGTAAATTGGGACTTCCTGTTCAAAGTATTAGGGAAGCTGGGGTTTGGTGAAAGGTTTGTGGGATGGGTGCGCACTTTATATAGGGGGGTGGGTAGCGTGGTAAGTATTAATGGGCACTTGGGTGAGCGCTTACAGTTAAGGTCAGGGGTGCGCCAGGGGTGCCCCCTGTCACCGTTGTCGTATGTGGCCTATATGGAGCCGATGGCAGCAGCAATGAGGGCAGACACTGGGGTGAGGGGTTTTTTAGTCCCAGGAAGCGGAGGAGTCCGCGTTTAGCTGTCACAATATGCAGATGACACCACACTTTTATTAGACAGGGACAAGTGCTTGGTGAGAGCGTTGGAAATTTTCCAGAGTTTTGGGAAGGGGTCAGGGGCCAAAGTAAATCTGGAGAAGACCGCGGTGAAATACTTTGGTACATGGAGGGGGAGGACAGATGTACCAGGGGGGCTGACGTTGCGCGAAGGCCCTTTGAAGATACTTGGGGTCTACTTTGACACGAATAACAGCGCCATGGTCAACTGGACAGGGCGCATTGCCAAAGTCCGGAGGAAATTGGACTTGTGGAAGGCCAGAGCCCTGACCTTCACAGGAAAAGTGCTGGTCTTGAAAGGTGACGTTTTGCCCAGCCTAAATTATCTGGCGTATATTTACCCGCTCCCGGCTAGCATGAGAAGGACCCTGACAAGGCTTGCGTTCAGATTTATATGGGGGGGGGCGTATGAGTATGTGGCAAGAGCGAGGATGGTGGCTGGGATTGGGGAGGGGGGGAGGGACGTGCCGCACCTACCCCTAAAGCTGGACTGTATTTTCATAGCGCACATTTTGAGTCAGCTTGCTAGGCCAGTGGAGCATGTGTCCGGGCACTTTTTAAAACTGTTTTTTTCGTACCAGGCCAGACATCTGATAACGTGGTCCAACCTAGGGCCTAGGGCGGAGCAGCAGCCTTGGCATTATCAGCATGCGACCAAGTGGCTGCGGGCCCACCCAGAGGCGCAGGGATGGAAGGCGGAGCAGGGTGTAAAGGGGTTGTACGGGGAGGTAAGGAGAAGAATGACAGGGGAAGCGGTGGTAGGCATCCCCGCATGTGTCTGGTTGGGGGTGCAGCCCAAAGGGCTGGACAACGGCTTGAAGGACCTGAACTGGCTGTGCCTACATAGGAAACTGCCAGTGAGGGAGATCCTCCACAGACATGGGCTGGCAAGGTCGGCGACATGCGCGAGAGCATCCTGTGTGGAGGAGGAGACCATTAGGCACCTGTTTTGGGGATGCCCTTTTGCTGGGGTGGTGTGGGCGAGAGCGGCGGGCATCATAGGACGGATGCAAGGAGGGTGTAGCCTCACATGGGCACGGGTGGAAAGGGGGATTGGGAGGGTGGTGAGTGATGGGAGGACACGGGCACTACTGTGGCTGATTGTGAGCCTGTTTAAAAAGGGTCTGTGGGAGGCAAGGCAGGGCCTGGTTAAGACGGGGAAGGACTGGGGGGTGGAGGGGGTGGTAAGGAGGGTGGAGGGGGATCTAAGAGAGAGGATTGGGAGGGATGTGACGAGATGGGGGCAACATGCTGCTAGGGAGCGGTGGAAGGGGGGGCTAGGCTTCCTGAAATAAAGTGCACTCAATGTGTTTTATTATTTAGTTATTTATTCTTAGTTTATTTATTTACTTTATTATTATTTTTTTTTTGTTTTGTTTGTTGTTGTTTTGGTTTTACAGAGGGCTGATAAATGCAAGCCGTGTATGGCTCTGTTTTAGTTGGGGTTTGTTTAGAGGGCGCTTCTAGGAAAGGTTACCATGTCCAGGGTTTTGTAAAAATGTGATGAAGGTCTCTGTGTAAGTATGTTTAATAAAAACTTTTATAATCAAAAAAAAAAAAATCTGTTCTTATCAGTTTAATATCTGATACGTCCCCTATCTGGGGACTACATATTAAACGGATTTTTGAGACTGGGAGTCGGAGAAGGAGCTTGCTCCGTCCGCTCCACGCATCGACCCGGTATTGCAGTACGTCCGGGAACGGTGCGCCTCTATTTTTGGGTGCAAAGGAAATGCTTCTGCTTCTGCTTCTGCTTCTGCTTCTGCGTGGACAAGCAACTGAGTCCTTGTGGGGGTTTTTTTTTTTTTTTTTTTTTAAATGAAATGAAAGAAATAGTTTTATCGTGTGTGTGTCGTTCTTTCTATCTATCTATCTATCTATCTATCATTCTCCGTCAGCTAGCTAGCTGGGTGAGTGAAGTTGGTTAAGTAAGTCAGCTAGCGAGCCGGTTTGCAGCGGTCCGTGGCTCGCTTGCGCCCTCTGCCAGTCGGGCGGTTATAGCGTCTCCTCTCCCTCTTCCGCGGATAACGCGCGGGGGGACAACTCCGGGCCTGCGGCTCCGGGCCGGGAGGGCCTACGGCGGCCGGTGACGGCGAGAGGCCACGTGTGCTCGGGTTTCTCTTCATCACGCACAAATCTTTCGCCTTTTACTAAAGATTTCCGTGGAGAGGAACACTCCTGAGTTTGTGCTATTTTTGGATGCTCCGTCCGCCGGACGGGGCGACTTTTCTGTTCTTAAGAGAGCTTGTTGATGACTTGTTGCCATGTGTCCCTGGTTTGTGACTTGTCGGGTACATGTGTTATAGAGTGTGGACTGTCTCCTTGCTTGCTTAGCTAGGTAATTACATAGCTGTTCTGCGAGTGCTCGTGCAATTAAACGGCGATAAGAGCCTTCAGCACGTAGGTAGCTACCGTGGCAGAGGACGTGGGGCTTTGTGGGTGGAGCTGAGGTGACGGCCAGAGGTCCCGGGGGAAGCGTCGAGGGGGCCCTGGACCAATGGCGAGCGGGGACTGGGTCCGGCCGGACCCCGCGATCGGATTCCCGGCCCCCTGGGCGGCGGCGGCCAGCTGTGGCCAATTTTCAGGCCATCGCTTCTCCGCCTTTTGGCTACGATCTATTTCGAAGAAGGCGATGACGACGCAGGAGGGTGGATTGCCGGCCTACCGGGTGCGGCTGAAGAACACTATACGGTTCGAAGCAGAGGAGGGATCGGAAAAACGTAAGTGCTCTAATTTGGAATTTTTTGTTAAAAAGGTGTTAAAAGAATTGTTACATGTGGAGGCAGGAACTGTTTTTTGTCTGCAAGACTTCGGGAATAGGGATTTTTATGATGTGACCCTGTATTCTGAGGCTGCCTGCTACAATTTGCACAACAATTACAAGGCAATTAAAGACGCACCGGATATGGAAGGGATAAGGGTGGAGTTATTGTTTGCGAAGGCACTGAGACCTTTAACAGTGCACATGTACAATCCGTTTGTGCCGGAAGAAGATGTGCTCTGTTTTTTGAAGAAATACTGCTCTGAGGTGCGGGATGGCACCAAAGTTAAGGACAAGTTTGGGTTCTGGAACGGCAAACGCCGCTTTATGGTGCGTTTCAAACAAGATCCCAAGAGTGTGGGAGGTTTCTCTCACCCTCCTGGTTCCTTCGCCATTGGCTCCGACAGGGGATATCTCGTCTACCCAGGACAGCCCCTGTTTTGCCGCAGGTGCGGCTCATTTGGGCACATTAAGGAGGTGTGTTCAACAAACAGGTGTAGGCACTGTTTGTCTCCGGAGCACGAGACAAAGGACTGCGTGGCGCCAAAATCATGCACTTTGTGTGGAAGCACTGAACATTTGTTCCGGGCATGCCCGGAAAGGAGGGCGTCCTATGCTGCTTCAGTGCAGGCATATAAGGTAACGAGGGGGAGGAAGCCTGAGGCTGGAAAGGAAATTGCTGGGCCGGCTTCATGCGCAGGTCTGGTGGAGGGCCGGGCGGGGCCGGCTAAGGGGGCGGAGCCTGTACTGGAGGCGGAGCTAGTGCCGGACCTGGTTTGGGAGGACTCCGAAATAGGAGCTTTAGAGCAAAGGCCAGGGCCTGGTGGGGATGGGGTGGCGTCACCAGATCCTGCCGGACAAGCAGATTCTGGAGCGGAGGAGGTCTCCGGAGCAGGGGGCGCAGGAGGAGCGGGAGTCCCTTCAGCGGGAGGTGGAGGGGCGTCGGAGTCTGGGCCTAGCGGTGTGGGGGGTTTTGGTAGGGGTTTGGGGATGGTGGGGCTGTTTGGGCCCGGAGCACCCGTGGCCACTGGTTTGGAGGCGTGCCTGAGGCGGCGGACAGTTGTGGGGGAGGTGTCTTCCCCGGCTCTCTTCTCCCCTGGAGAGGAGAGGGTGCAGGAGGGGGACTCATTCCCGACGGGGGAGGAAGCGGCGCTGCTGACCTCGGCGGACCTGCAAACTCCAGCATCGTGGGGGGACAGCCCCTTTCCGGGGGAAGGATCGGTGACAGGCTGGACGGAGGTCCCGACAAGGAAGAGGTCCATGACGGGAGACCGGACCCCCCCAAAGGGACTAAAGGTACTGCCACAGGTGGAACTGTCAAAACGCTATGTGGCGCTGGAAGGGTCTGTTGTGGGAGAAGGCAGGGAGGGGGAGATGGATATGGAGGTGAGCTCCCCCTCAGCCCTTTTGGAAGGATGGGATGGGATGTCTCAGGAGGGGGGGAGGCATAAAGGTGATGGGTGTGCGCTGTATTTGTATAATTGTCACAATGAATTTAACACTGGTCACAGTGAATGTGCGGGGGATGAGGGACCCGACTAAGAGAGCGGCAGTGTTCGCATCCCTGCGGGCAATGCGGGGGGACATCTTCCTCCTACAGGAGGTTCATTTGAAGGATGAGGGAGATGTGGTCGGGTTTACTCGGGAATGGGGGTGCGGACCATCGAGTTGGTCGGTGGGGAACGTCCACGCAGATGGTGTGGGAGTTTTATTTAGGGGTCACTCCTTCGTGATGGAGGAGGTGGTGGGTGTGGTGGCGGGGAGGGTGATTTTGGTGGATTTTAGCTTGCAATCAACAAAATTTAGGCTCATAAACATGTACGGGCCGGCAAAAAAAGGGGAGAGGTTAGAGGTATTCAGGATGCTGCCTGGGCTCCTGACTACAGCTAGATCCACAATCTTGGGGGGGGATTTCAACACGTCCTTGGACCGGGTGGCTGGTGCTGGTGCTCAGGGCGGGGGTGCTGGGACTGTGGACTATTCCACCAGGGCGCTGGCGGAGGTCGTGGCTGATTTCGGTCTGGCTGATGCATATCGGGAGATGAACCCAGGAGGGGATGGCATAACATGGCGAAATTCCAGAGGAGCAGCTAGTCGCTTAGACTATTTTTTTGTAAGCAAGGAGCTGAAGGGGTTGGGATGTGCTGTTCTCCCCTCATGGTTTTCAGATCACGATATGCTAAAGCTGACTCTGCAGTTGGATGGTCAGAGATGGGGCCCAGGGTATTGGAGACTGAACGTGGAGCTGCTGGCCAGAGAAGGGTTCAAACAGGCTTTTAAGAATTTTTATAAGGCAGTTAGGGCTCTGCGGCCTTTTTACCACACTGTAGGGGAGTGGTGGGATGCCGCAAAGATTAGGATTGGGGTGTTTTGTAGGAGGTTCGCCAGCACAGTGAGGAGGAGAGAGAGGGCAGAGGTGCACAAATGGGAATGCTCACTGGCCTATCTTCATGGCCGGCTAAATGCTGGAGGTGATGTGGAGCTGGCGGCATATGAAGGTATTAAATACCGGTTGAGGGAGTTGCTAGAAAAGAGGGCCAGGACGGTTGCCTTTCAGGCCAGAGTTAAAGAAATGGAGGAGGGGGAAAAACCCTCGTCGTATTTTTTCCAGGCCATGAAGGCTAGGCGCAACGCCGCAGCAATCAAGGGACTGAAGGTAGATAAGGGGGTGGTCACTGATATACAACTGATGCTGAGGGCGGCGGAGGCCTATTACGCAGACCTTTTTAGTGTAAGGGCGTGTGATTTGGAGGCCCAGGAGGCCTGTCTTAAGGTCATAACCAGAAGATTGGGTGAGGAGGAGGTTAGGGAGCTTGACTCTCCGTTGACTGTGGAGGAGGTATGGGAGGCCTTGCGGACAATGAAAGAGGGGCGAGCCTCTGGGTCAGACGGGCTCCCAGTGGAGTTCTATAAGGCCTTCTGGGACGTGTTGGGGGCAGGCCTGGTAGAGGTTTATAGAGCTTCATTGGAAATGGGGGTAATGTCAGATTCGATGAGGAAGGGCGTGGTTGTGCTTTTGCATAAGGCGGGAGATAAAACGGACCTGAAAAATTGGCGGCCTCTAACTCTTTTAAACAGCGACTATAAAGTAATTGCGAAAGCGCTGTCTATGAGGGTGAAAAAGGTGATGAGCTCCTTAGTAAGTGGGGATCAGACCTGTGGAGTTCCTGAGCGATCCCTCACCTGGAATTTAGTGCTGGTGCGGGATGTGCTGGACTGGGTCAAGGAGAGAAACCTGCCGTTAGCCTTGGTTAGTGTGGACCAGGAGAAGGCCTTTGACCGGGTCCAGCATCGCTTCCTCCTCCGGGTGTTAGAGAGGATGGGATTTGGCAGTGTGTTCTGTGGGTGGCTGCGCACATTGTATAATCGGGTGTACAGTTGCATACGGATAAATGGGCATCTCAGCAGGGCGGTGATGCAGGCCGGGGGGGTGCGGCAGGGGTGCCCCTTGTCACCGCTGCTCTATGTATTGGTTATAGAGCCGTTTGGGGAACTAGTAAGGCAGGACGCAGGGGTGGATGGGGTGCTGATTCCCGGGGCTGCGGGGGAGAGGCTCAAGATACAGCAGTATGCTGACGACACAACCGTCTTTGTATCCTCACAGGCATCTTTGAGGCGTGTACGGGCCCTGACTGAAGTATACACATCGGGCACGGGGGCAAAGGTGAATTGGGAGAAGTCATCGGTTTTTTATGGCGGTAAATGGAGAGAGGGCACAGGTGATGGTGGTGGGTTTGCACAATGTGAGGAGGGCATGAAAATACTGGGGGTGAAATTCTTTGCTGAACGCAGTGCAGAGAGAAATTGGGAGGCGAAGTTGGCCATGGTGCGCATGTGCCTGGGGAGGTGGGCGCAGCGCAAATTGTCGCTATCGGCTAGGGTGATGGCAGTCAAGGCAGCTCTGCTGCCGCTAGTCTTGCACTTGGGGTACGTGTTCCCGGCTCCGGCAAGGGTAAGGCTGGCTCTCACCAGGGCTGTGTTTAAGTTCCTGTGGGGAGGGACATACGAATATGTGAGCCGGGAGCTGATGTACATGCCGGTGGCGAAAGGGGGGCGGGATGTCATTAGACTGCCGTTGAAGTTGGAAGTGATGTACAGCAGCATGGCTTGCAAGTGCCTGCTCGAGAAGGTGCCGCACAAGTGCTTTTATTTTGTGCGGCTGTACCTAGCGTTTGGGCTGCGGCGGCTAACTCCATTATCACATGTGGTGCCCAGGGCAGAACAGATGACCCCGGCGTACAAGGCGGTGGTGCTAGCACTGAGGAGAGATCCAGATTTGGTGGTGAAGGAGGTGGTGCTGAACCACCGGGAGTGGTATAAAGCTGTGGTGGCGCGTCAGGCTGTGGCCCCAAGCATGGTACCTCTGGGGATAGACTGGGGCAGGGTGAGCAGCGGAAGGGCTCCGGGTGGGGTAAAGGACATCCATTGGAGGTGTGCATTAGGGAGACTGCCGGTGAGAGAGGTGCTCCACAGGCACGGGTGTTCCCAGAGCTCGCTCTGCCCCAGGGGGTGCGGGGGTATCGAGACAGTGTGGCACGCCTTTTGGGCTTGTGCCTTCGCCAGGGCTTTTTGGGGACTGGTGCAGAGGCAATTGCAGTAGGCTGGGTTGGGTTGGAAGGGAGGGGGAGAGGAGCTCCTCTACAGGAAAAATATGGAGGGTTTGGGCTCGGCCAAGGCACAGTTGGTGTGGGATGTGGTGGGGTACAGGAAGTTGGTGTTGTAGGAGGACAGGAGGGAGGTAGAGAGGAGGCTGGTGAGGGTGATGACGCCTCTCCAGCTGTTTTACAAGTTCCAGGGGAGGGTTGCAGAAAGAATAAGGGCAGATGGGGTAGTGAGGGGCTGGGAGTGGGTGCAGGAGAAATGGGGAGGGTTAGAGCGGGTTTTTGTGTAGACCACGGGAATGTCTATGTATGGGGAAAAAGAAATGTAAAAGGGAAGGAAAACGGGTAATACGTGAAATGAAAATTAAAAGGGAAGGTGGTAAAGAATAAAGTACAAATGTATGTAAAGTACAATGTATATACTTGGGATGGAATGGTTGTGTGTACTTTTGGGTTTTGTGTAGACGATGATGTGGTTTAGCTCCGTTCAACGTGAAGTGGCTCTGAGATCAAATCTGATTTGTTCACTTAGCTTGATGATCGGGTAGGCTTGCAGTTGTGAGCTTAACGGATGGAGATACGAGCTGAGTTTTTGTAAAAAAATAAAAATAAAAAAAAAATAAAAAAATAAAAAAATCTGTTCTTATCAGTTTAATATCTGATACGTCCCCTATCTGGGGACTACATATTAAACGGATTTTTGAGACTGGGAGTCGGAGAAGGAGCTTGCTCCGTCCGCTCCACGCATCGACCCGGTATTGCAGTACGTCCGGGAACGGTGCGCCTCTATTTTCGGGTGCAAAGGAAATGCTTCTGCTTCTGCTTCTGCTTCGACAAGCAACTGAGTCCTTGTGGGGTTTTTTTTTTTTTTTTTTTTTTTTGTGAATGAAATAAAAGAAATAGTTTTATCGTGTGTGTGTGTCGTTCTTTCTATCTATCTATCTATCTATCATTCTCCGTCAGCTAGCTGGGTGAGTGAAGTTGGTTAAGTAAGTCAGCTAGCGAGCCGGTTTGCAGCGGTCCGTGGCTCGCTTGCGCCCTCTGCCAGTCGGGCGGTTATAGCGTCTCCTCTCCCTCTTCCGCGGATAACGCGCGGGGGGACAACTCCGGGCCTGCGGCTCCGGGCCGGGAGGGCCTACGGCAGCCGGTGACGGCGAGAGGCCACATGTGCTCGGGTTTCTCTTCATCACGCACAAATCTTTCGCCTTTTACTAAAGATTTCCGTGGAGAGGAACACTCCTGAGTTTGTGCTATTTTTGGATGCTCCGTCCGCCGGACGGGGCGACTTTTCTGTTCTTAAGAGAGCTTGTTGATGACTTGTTGCCATGTGTCCCTGGTTTGTGACTTGTCGGGTACATGTGTTATAGAGTGTGGACTGTCTCCTTGCTTGCTTAGCTAGGCAATTACATAGCTGTTCCGCGAGTGCTCGTGCAATTAAACGGCGATAAGAGCCTTCAGCACGTAGGTAGCTACCGTGGCAGAGGACGTGGGGCTTTGTGGGTGGAGCTGAGGTGACGGCCAGAGGTCCCGGGGGAAGCGTCGAGGGGGCCCCGGACCAATGGCGAGCGGGGACTGGGTCCGGCCGGACCCCGCGATCGGATTCCCGGCCCCCTGGGCGGCGGCGGCCAGCTGTGGCCAATTTTCAGGCCATCGCTTCTCGGCCTTTTGGCTAGGATCAAGATTACGGGAAGGCGATGGCTGCGAAGGAGGGTGAATTGCCGGCCTATCGGGCGCGGCTCAAGAATTCGGTTCGTTTTGTGGCTGAGGAGGGTTCTGCAAGGCGTGGGAATTTTGATTTGAGTTTTTTTGTCACTGATGTTCTGCGCGGACTGTTGAAGGTGGATCCGGAGACCGTGTACTGCCTGCAAGATTTCTCGGGTAGGGGTTTTTACGATCTTACCTTTTATTCTGAGACAGCTTGTTTTAATTTGTATCAGCGATACCGTGAGTGCAGGGACTCACCTTTACTGGAGGGCGTTAGGGTAGATTTACTGTATTCCAAGGCTTTGAGGCCTATCACTGTGCATCTGTACAATCCCTTTGTTAGGGAAGCGGACATTTTGTGTTTTTTACGAAGATACTGCTCTGAAATAAGGGATGGCGTAAAGCTTCAGGATCGTTTTGGGTTTTGGAATGGCAAGCGCAGGTATATGGTTCGTTTCAAACCAGACCCACTAAGTGTTGGAGGTTTTTATCATCCACCTGCTATTTTTTCAATTGGGCCAGATAGGGGTTTTTTAAATTACCCAGGCCAGCCATTGTACTGTCGCAAATGCAGCTCTTTTGGTCATGTTAAGGCTGTGTGTGTGACAAACAGATGCCGCCATTGTTTGTCGGAGGACCATGAAACTAAGGACTGTGTGGCTCCAAAGGCATGTACATTGTGCGGCAGTACGGAACATTTGTTCCGTAGCTGCCCAGAAAGAAAGAAGTCCTATGCTGCATTGGTGGAGTCTCAGTTTCAGGATCTGGGTGATTATGGGGGGCCTTCAGGTAGCCAGACAAAGGCACCCTCTGCACAGGGCGCGGCACCCATTGAGCTGGAGCCTGCAATCCCATTAGCGACCATCATTCCTGAGCTTGCGGTGTCTGAGGTTGCAACTGTTCGGAAGCCATCTGGAAATCCTGGCCTGGATCGGGTTTCCACAGCTGGATCGGGGTCGACGTCGGTACAGGATCATGCTTCCCCGCCGGTTTCCACTGCAGGGCCGGATGCCGGATTGGCTGGGGGATCTGGCGAAACGCCCGATCCTGATCTTGGTTTTGGACCTATTCCTGCGCTAGCTCCACAGTCCCAGCTGGGGGCAAGCCCAGCTCCGGTTGCGGCGTCTGGTCCAGTTCCGGTCGCTGTGCCGGACCCAGCTTCAGTTCCTGCACCTGGTCCAGTTCTGGTTGTTGGGCCGGATCCGTTTTCAGGTTGTGCATCTGGTTTGGCTTCTGTCCCTGCATCTGGTCCAGCTCCTGTTCCTGCATCTGGTCCAGCCCCTGTCCAGCCACCTGGTCCGGCTCATGCGTCGGGCAGTAGTGTGTCGGGTGGGGGGGGATATGTACAGTTATTTGGGCCTAAGGCCGCTACTAACCCTGGGTTTCAGGCTTCAGGTGTAAAGGAGGCCACTTCTCCCAAGCTGTTTTCTCCGGAGTTTGACCAGGTCCTAGGTAGGGAGGTGGGCTCGTTGGGAGAGGGAGCATCTCTCTTGACCGAAGCGGACCTGCAGACACCAGCTTAGGGGGATAGCCCCTTCTTGGAGGAGGGTGAAGAGATGGACTGGGCCCACGCTCCAGGCCGGAAGCGGGCGTCATCAGGGGATGAGGGGAGTCCAAGGGGGGCAAAGGTGGTGCCTCTACTGGTGCTGGGGAACCGGTTTGCAGCACTGGCGGAGTCATCGGAGGAGGAAAAGGCAGAGTCTGAAGGAGAGCCTCTTCAAGTCTTTTGCATTGGGAATCAGATCGCCTTGCAAACATAATGTGCATGCCTCCCGGAAAGGGCGACACTAAGGGAGAAGGGGAGGATGCAAGTACATAAAGGTGTTTTCTGGGTTTTTCCTTTTGTCCCTTCCTTTGTATTGCTCTTTACCCCTTATTGTATTTTCCATGGAATTGTCCTTAATTACAGTTAATGCTCGGGGTATGAGGGACCCCATAAAGAGGGCAGCAGTTTTTTCGGCCTTGGATGGGATGAAAGGGCATATTTTCCTCCTGCAGGAGGTTCACTTAAAAAATGAGGAGGATGTGGTTGCTTTCTCAAAAGAGTGGAGGTGGGGTCCCTCTGCCTGGTCAGTTGGGAATGTCCATGCAGATGGGCTGGGGGTTCTGTTTAAGGGGCACTCCTTCCTTATTGAGGAGGTGGTGGTTGTGGTGGCGGGTCGATTAATTTATGTGGACTGCTGCTTGGGGTCAAATAAATTTAGAATTATTAACGTGTATGCCCCAGCACAGAGTGGGAGACGGCTGGAGCTCTTTGCGGAGCTGCCAGGGTGCCTCTCCACCACTCGCTCAGTCGTCCTAGGTGGGGATTTTAACGTCTCTTTGGACAGGTTGTGCGGGAGTGCTGCACCTGGGAGTAGGGATGAGGATTATTCTGCCAAGGTGCTGGTGGGCATTGTGAGGGATTATTCCCTTATTGATGTCTATCGCACAGTGTACCCTGGAAACAGTGGGATCACATGGCGCAATTCTCGTGGGGCAGCAAGTCGGATAGACTATTTTTTTGTGGGCAGGGGGCATGAAGGATTGAGGTGCTCTCTCTTCCCCCTGTGGATGTCTGACCATGATGAGTACAGGTGAGCATTAGAGTGGGCGGTAGGAGCTGGGGGCCAGGGTTCTGGCGTCTGAATGTTTCCCTTTTAAAATCTGCCTCAGTTAGGGTAAAGTTTGCCCAGTTTTATTCGTCGGTGCGGACCCTGCGACCTTTCTACCCCTCTGTTGTGGAGTGGTGGGAGGCCGCAAAGATTCGTTTCGGGTTTTTTTTTCGCAGGCACAGCGCTTTGGAGAGAAGGAAGGAGCGGGAGGAGGTGGGGAATTGGATGAGCTGTCTCTCATACCTTCACAGCCGGCTCAACGCGGGGGTAGCAGTGGAGTGGGGGTTATACGAGGGGGTTAAAAGGCGCATCAGGGCGATTTTGGAGGGGAGGGCTCGCTCTCTCGCCTTCCAAGCATGAGTGAGGGAGTTAGAGGAGGGGGAGAAGCCTTCAGCCTACTTTTTTAAGGCGGCCAAAGCAAGGAGGAATGCTTCCTTTATACATGGGTTGGTGGGGGAAGGCGGCTTGGTAACGGAGGCACAACCAATGTTGGCACTAGCTGAGGAATTCTATGCTGACCTTTTTCAGCAGCGTGAGTGTGATCCGGGGGTGGAAGCGGCCTTGCTGGATTGTGTCAGAAGCAGGCTGGCGGAAGAGGAGGTTCGGTTGTTAGAGAAGCCTCTGTCAGTGGAGGAGGTGACCAAGGCGTTGGAATCTATGCGGGACGGTAGGGTGCCAGGGCACGATGGCCTCCCAAAGGAGTTTTTCTTGACCTTTTGGGAGATGTTGGGGCCTGATCTGCTAGAGGTGTATCAATGTATTTTGGAGAGGGGCCTGCTAGCAGACTCTATGAGGAAGGGAGTCCTTGCCTTGCTATTTAAATCCGGAGAGCGAACTGAGCTCAAGAATTGGAGACCCTTAACCCTGCTTACGGCTGATTATAAGATCTTGGCGAAGGTCGCCACCTGTCGGCTGAAGCAGGTGATGAGCTCGTTGGTGTGTGAGGACCAAACTTGTGGCGTCCCTGGACGCTCTTGCACCTTAAACCTGTTGCTGTGCAGGGACGTTATTTATTGGGCGGAGGACAGGAAGGTGCCGGTGGCGATGGTCGGCATAGACCAAGAGAAGGCCTTTGACCGAGTGCAGCACGGTTTCCTCTTCAAGGTCTTGGAGCGGCTGGGTTTTGGGCCCTCTTTCTTGGGCTTGCTGCGCGCACTTTATAGGCAGGTTTTTAGTTGCGTGCGGATTAATGGCTTCATTGGGAGGGCAGTAGAGCAGGCAGGTGGGGTGAGGCAGGGGTGCCCACTCTCGCCGCTGCTCTATGTGCTCTTTATGGAGCCTTTCGCAGAACTGGTGCGGCGGGACTCCCAGAGTGATGGGGTGATGATCCCGGGGGCTGGGGGTGAGCGTTTAAAAATCCAGCAGTATGCGGACGACACAACGATTTTCGTGTCCTCTGAAGGGTCTTTGAGGCGTGTGCGAGCGCTCACTGATTTTTTTGCCGCAGGAACGGGTTCCAAAGTAAATGTGAGTAAATCGGCAGTGCTTTTTTGTGGGCAGTGGGCAGAAGAGCCACGCGATCTTGGTGGTTTTACGCGGTGTGAGGGGGGCCTTAAGGTGTTGGGGGTCCGGTTTTTCCCACGGGAGAGTGCGGCGCGAAATTGGGAGGTTAGATTGGGGATGCTGCGTGCATGTTTGGGGAGCTGGGCTCAGAGGCGGTTGTCCTTGTCTGGGCGTATTGTGGTAGTGAAGTCAGTGGTTTTGCCACTGCTTCTCCACATGGCTTACGTATTTCCCATGCCGGGTTGTATAAAGATTGCCATAAATAGGGCGATTTTTAAATTTCTGTGGTGTGGCAGGCATGAATATGTAAGCAGAGAGCTGATGTACAGATCAGTAAGCAAAGGGGGTCGAGATGTGCCATGGGTGCCGTTAAAATTGGAGGTGCTGTACACTTGTTTTGCCTGTAGGGTGGTGCTAGAACGGGCACCACACAAGTGTTTTTATTTTGCCCGCTTTTACCTAGCCAATACACTCAGGCACTTAGTGCCGGTGTCTCATGTGGTGCCGAGGGCAGAGGAGCTGTCCCCTGCTTATAGGGCTGTGTGCGTTTGCCTCAGAAGAAGCTCGGCGGCAGTGACAAGAGAGGAGCTACTCGATCATCGCGCTTGGTACACTGCTATGATTGCTAGGCGAGCCTATGCTCCAGTGAATATCCCCCGGGCGGTAGAGTGGGTAAAAGTAAGTGGGGGGCGAGCCCCAGGGGCTGTGCGGGATCTACACTGGCGCTGCGCGTTAGAGCGGTTGCCGGTCAGGGAGACCTTATATCGCCAGAACTGTACAAGGAATCCTTTGTGCCCAAGGGGGTGTGGGGAAGAGGAGACAGTTCCTCACGTCTTTTGGTGGTGCCCTTTCTCTGTGGATTACTGGAGGCAGGTGCAGGGGTTACTGCAAGGGGCAGGGGTGCAGACTGTTTTGTCTAAGGACATGGTGATGTACGGGAGAGGGTTGTGGGGGTCGAGGGTAGAGGGGCCTGCGCTGGTGTGGGATATCCTGGGGTACGCAAAGCTGGTACTGTGGGAGGACAGGGTGGCAGTGTCGGCCGGGCGTGGCAGGATGGTGACATCAGCGCAGCTTTTTTACCAGTTCCGGGGGAGGGTAGCAGAGAAGGTAAGGGGGGAGGGGTTGGTGAAAGGGTGGGACTGGGTACGCAAGAACTGGTTGGGCCTAGACAGAGTTTTTTCTGTATAGACCCCAGCAAATGGCTTTGGGATGTGTTCATTTGGTTTGTGTATAACATATTTTTTTTAAAGCTGTTTTGGTTTTCTGTGAAAAATCATTTTTGCCTGATTCTGAGCATGTAAATATTGTAAATATTGTAAATATTGTAAAGTTCAAAAACCAAGTACACAACACGATGAGGATGCTGTTACCTGTTCCTGTTCCTGAACGTGAAGATGGCTAAAGCCTATGATGAGCGTGCAGTAAGTTTAAAGGATGATGGTACATGCTGAGTGATTGGGGAAAAAAAAAAAAAACTGTTCTTATCAGTTTAATAGCGGAGACAGCGATAGTTCGGGAGGAAAAGCTTCGGAGACCATGGAGGGTCCCGCATTGGAGTCGTCGGCAGCTGGAGTAAAGCGAAGGAATACTATGCGCTTTGTGGTCGCGCCGCCACGCAGGGAGGAAGTGGATCTGCGGTACGTGGTGATTGAGATTTTGCAAGGTGTTTTTTCAGTTGGTGTGGGCAGGATTTTTTGCATACAGGATTTTCAAGCACGGGGGTTTTTTGATATAACTTTTGAAAGTGAGAGCTTGTGTTTAGAGATTTTTCAGGTTTACAAGTCGTTGGGGCCTCATAAGGTGCTATCCGGGATTTCTTTTGAGCCACTTTTTTCTTTTGATGTTAAAATGGTGACCGTGTTGATGTACAACCCTTTTGTGCCCGCCCGGGACGTTGAACTGTTTTTAAGTCGGCGCTGCAAGGTGCTGAAGCCTGAGGTAAGGCTGAACAATGCCTTTGGAATTTGGAGTGGGAAGAGGCAGTTTTTAGTCAGGTTGCACCAGGATCCAGGGGGAATCGGCGGCGTGAGGCATTTGCCGGCAGTTTTCTCTATCGGCCCGGACAAAGGGTACTTAACGTACGCAGGTTTGCCCACGTACTGCCGCAAATGTTTGCACTATGGTCACATGGCGAAGGACTGCAGTGCAGAATTTGTTTGCAGTCTTTGTGGAGAGGGAGGCCATGTGGCCAGGGATTGCACAAAAGACAAGGCCTGCCACCTATGCGGTAGCAGGCAACACCTGTACCGGAGTTGCCCGGACAGGCGTCGGTCGTTTGCTGAGGTTGTTCAGGGAGGAAGACAGCCTCCTAGTGGCGGGGGAGTAGAAGGACAGAAGGAGCCGGAAGCGTGTGGGCTAAATACGGCCCCTGATCCGGTTCGGGGTCCAGCGGTGGCCAAGGAACCTTCGGCTCCCGAGGGAGAGGAGCAGTCTGGAGGGTCGGCGGCAGTGAGCGCAGCGGAGGCTGTGGTGGAGGCGCTTCCTTCCACAGCGGCGACGGAAGGGAAGCAGGCAAACCGGGAAGAAGCTGCAGTCCCTGTCACAGGGGAGAGGTCGGCTGGTCCTGCGGTGGCGGCGGAGCAGGCACAGGAGCAGCGGGCGGCGGTGGAGGGGGATGCTGCAGCCGGGAGGGCGGGTAAGAATTCAAACGTGCGTGAGAAGCGGAGGGTGCGTGAGAATCCCAAGATGAAGAGGGGAGAGGAGGCTCCTGCTGGGAGAAGGAGGGCAGGGGCGGCAAGTCTAGAAGAGGTCATGGAGGCCCAGGTGGGGTGCACGCCAACCAAAAGGGGCCTTGTGGTGGATTGGGCTCTGGTCATGGAGGAGGAAAACCCTCTGGGGCCGGAGAACTTAGTGGAGACTGTGTTCCCCAGCAAGAAGCCAAAGGTGACTGCGGGGGGCGATGGGTGTGTGTCGGATTCTGAGGGGTCTGTGGGGATAGGGAGTGGGGAGAGCCTGGAGTGGGACCCGCCATCTCCCATGCTGGAGTCCGCGTATGATGGGGGCTCCATCACACCGGGTTCTCCGAACGAATTTCCCTACCTGGCTGAAGAGGTTCCGGGGGAGGTGTTGGAGGAGCCGGGGGTTTGAGCCGGGTTGTGGTGTTGTGAGTGGTTGCTTATAGCGCTGTATAATGCCGTTTCTATCTGTGACGACGTGCAATGCACGGGGTTTGAGCGGGGCTTCAAAGAGAGGGAGTGTGTTCCAATTTCTGACGGTCAAGGGGTCCTCTGTGTATTTTTTACAGGAGGTGCATTTGCGGTCAGAGGAAGACAGTAAGAGCTTTGCGGCAGAGTGGGTAAGGGGACCCTCATTTTGGAGTGTGGGGGGGGCTCATTCTTCGGGGGTTGGGATTTTGTTGGGATCGAGGGATTTTGTTTTGGTTGGGAGTTTTTCTTTTGTGCAGGGGAGGGTCCTGGTGGCGGATGTGGACTGGTGGGGAGTGAAACTGCGCTTGATAAATGTGTATGCGCCGACACTGCCATCAGGGAGGAAGGAATTGTTTTCAGGGATGGATGTAATTTTGTTGACAAGTCGGTATATTATTTTGGGGGGTGATTTCAATGTTTCTTTTGAGGGGGGCGATTTTAGCTTAGGGCATCTGAGGGGTTTAATTAGTAAGTTTGCCTTAGTGGACGCATATAGAGTTGTGCACCCAGCAGGGCCGGGTTTCACTTGGGGGAACTCGAGGGGAGCCCGGAGCCGGCTGGATTTCGTTTTTGTGCCGGGTGGGCAGAGGGTAAGGTCGGCCGAGGTGGTACCACTATGCTTCTCAGACCATTGCGGAGTGGCGGTGGACTTAAGTTTAGATGTGCCAAAGGTGGGGAGGGGCTTCTGGAAGATGAACGTTCAGGTGTTGCAGGAGAAGGCCTTCCAGGAGCGGTTCCGTGCCCTGCACAGAGGGTGGGCCTGCCTAAAGCCCTTCTTCCCCACAGTGATAGAGTGGTGGGAGGGGCTGAAGGTGCGGACGAAGGTGCTGGCGCAGGGGTACTGTAGGGGGAAGAAGAGGAGGGAATTGCGTACATTCAGGCGGCTCGAGAAACAGCTAGAGCGCCTGTATGTGGAATGGAACAAGGGCGGGGCCTTTAACGAAGGACGGTGGGGGCCAGAGTAAAGGAGGAAATGCGGGGCCTTCTCGAAGAGCGGGCACAGTCCTTCTCTTTCAGGAGCAGGGCTGAAAGGAGAGAGAAGGACGAGAAGTGCTCCGCGTACTTCTTTCAATCGGTGCGGGCGGCACGGAAAAGAAGGGTGGTGGAGGGTTTGAGGGAAGCAGGTGGGCAGATATGCACAGGGGCGGAGGAGATGGTGAGCATAGCCACTGAATTTTATGCAGAACTGTTTAAGGAGCAGCCTGTGGATGGTGAGGCAAGCACGTTCTTTCTGAGTAGGGTGGCAGAGGGGGTGCCAGAGGGGGTGCGGGCAGCCCTGGAGCTCCCCATTAGTAAGGAGGAGCTCCGAGGGGCGCTAGGGGGCATGAAAGAAGGCAAGGTGCCGGGGTTGGATGGTCTCCCTAAGGAGTTCTACTCTAGGTTCTGGGACGTGCTGGGGGATGACCTGTTAGAGGTGGTGCAGGAGGTGTTCCGGCAGGGGGAGCTGGCACCGTCAATGAGGGAGGGGGTGGTGACCCTGTTACATAAAAAGGGAGATCCGGGGGATCTCCGCAACTGGCGTCCCATCACCCTCCTGTGCGTGGACTATAAGCTGCTGGCAAGAGCTCTGGCAGCACGGCTGGGTCTGGCC
The DNA here is from genome assembly GCF_013347855.1 of Anguilla anguilla. NCBI lineage: Eukaryota > Metazoa > Chordata > Actinopteri > Anguilliformes > Anguillidae > Anguilla > Anguilla anguilla. The sequence continues at coordinate 27,705,745 of NC_049218.1, read as the reverse complement.
ATGCCTCACCTGGTGAGGGAGGACCAGACATGCGGAGTGGAGGGGAGGTCAACAATTTTTAATTTACAGTTGGTACGGGATGTTTTGTTTTGGGTGGGGGATCGAGGCTTGCCTCTGGTGGTGGCTAGCCTCGATATGGAGAAAGCGTTTGATAGGGTGAATCACAGGTTTTTGTTTAGCGTTTTTGGCTCGGTGCGGGTTTGGTGGGGGTTTTTTGAAGTGGCTAGGGATAATGTACAGCGGTGTGGGAAGCAGGGTGAGCATAAACGGGCACTTGGGGGGTTTTTTGAGGCAGGAGGGGGGGGTCAGGCAGGGGTGCCCACTGTCACCCCTCCTGTACGCCCTATATGTGGAGCCACTGGGGGAGGCGATTAGACGGGAGGAGAAGATTAGGGGGATCTCAATCCCAGGGGGAGGAAGGGAAGCTCTCAAAGTGTCCATGTATGCGGATGATATGACCCTGTTTTTAGGGACAGAGAGGGGTCTGGAGGTGGCGTTGGGGTTGGTAGAGGAGTTTGGGAGGGGCTCGGGGGCTCGACTAAATCGGGCAAAGTCCCAGATCAAATTTTATGGCACGTGGAGGGCCAGGGTGGATGCCTTGGGTGGGCTGGGGGTTGCAGAGGGTCCGCTCAGGATACTAGGAGTGGATTTCGGGGGGGACACGGCCGAGGACGCGAAGAGAAATTGGAGGAGGAGGTTGGGGGGGTGGAGAAGAGACTAGGTCTGTGGTCGGGGAGGCGCCTTACCTTAAGTGGTAAGGTTATGGCCCTGAAGGCGGACATCTTGCCGTCCCTGACCTATCTGGCTAGGGTATTTATCATGCCCCTGTGCATGCGCAGGGAGTTGACCAGGAAGGTGTTCCGGTTCCTATGGGGGGGATATGAATATATCCAGCGGGCGGGTATGTATCAGGCGGTGGAGGAGGGGGGTAGGGATGTCCCATGCTTCCCGGTGAAGTTTGATGGTATGTTCTTTTGTAATATGTGTGTGGCACTTGTGGGGGAGAGGGTGCACAAATTTCAACTTTTTGTTCGGTTTTGGGTGTCGGGGTACTTCCGTTCCCTGGTAGAGTGGGACAATAAGGTCCCAAGGGCGGAGGTGGCTCCGGCGCATTTTTTGTACATAGTGAGGTGGGCAAAGAGGAAGGAGGTGTGGGGGAACAGGGAGCTGGCAATGGACCATCGGCGCCTATATAAGGTGCTGAGGGACAAGATGCGGCCGGGGGGGGGGTGTGCGGGGGGGAGTGGGAAGGGAAGGATGGGTGGCCGTGCAAAAAAAAGGCCTGGAAAACAGGTTAAAGGACCTGAACTGGCTAGTGGCGCATGGACGGTTGCCGGTGCGGGATACCCTGTACCGGCACAAGTTAACAAGGAACAGGTACTGTCCAAGGCGGGGGTGTGGGGAGGAGGAAACGGTGAGGGTTCGCACAGGAGGTGTGGGCTGGGGTGAAGGGTAGGTATGGGGTTTTGAGGGAGCTGCGCCAGGAGATGGTGCTCTATGGCGACGGCCTGGAGAGGAAGGGGGGAAGGGAGGGCTTCTTGACACTGTTGCTCCTTAGTGTTGTGAAGCACAAATTGTGGGTGGCTAGAGGAGAGAGGGGAGCAGTGAGGCAAGGTTGGACAGGGAGAGGGGTGGTGGAGATGGTGAAGGCGGAGGTGGAGCGGCGTTTCCAGGGGGAAGTGCTGCGGTGGGGGTTTAACGCCGCAAGAGAGCGGTGGAAAGATTTAATTTGAGGTCAATATAGAGGGGGTGTTTCATGGTTGGGGGGACGTGTTTAGGAAATGCTTTTGTTTCAGGAGGAAGGGGAGAGGGAGGGATGGCTTAGCGGGTGTAAAATGGAGTGGGGGGCGAGTGAGAATGGTGGGGGGGGCCTCTAATAGTGAGGATTTTGGGCAAGGTGTCTTTGGAAGGGGTGTTTTGTGGGGAATGTGTTTGGAGTTTGTATAGAGGTACTGACTTGTGTTTGTGTTGGGTGGGTTTTTGGGGGTTTGTGTTTTGGATTCCATGGAATTGAAAATGTGCGTGTAATGTGTTGTGATGGTGAGTGAATAAAATTTTTTTTCAAAAAAAAATCTGTTCTTATCAGTTTAATATCTGATACGTCCCCTATCTGGGGACTACATATTAAACGGATTTTTGAGACTGGGAGTCGGAGAAGGAGCTTGCTCCATCCGCTCCACGCATCGACCCGGTATTGCAGTACGTCCGGGAACGGTGCGCCTCTATTTTCGGGTGCAAAGGAAATGCTTCTGCTTCTGCTTCTGCTTCTGCGTGGACAAGCAACTGAGTCCTTGTGGGGGTTTTTTTTTTTTTTTTTTTTTTAAATGAAATAAAAGAAATAGTTTTATCGTGTGTGTGTCGTTCTTTCTTTCTATCTATCTATCTATCGATCTATCTATCATTCTCCGTCAGCTAGCTGGGTGAGTGAAGTTGGTTAAGTAAGTCAGCTAGCGAGCCGGTTTGCAGCGGTCCGTGGCTCGCTTGCGCCCTCTGCCAGTCGGGCGGTTATAGCGTCTCCTCTCCCTCTTCCTCTTCCGCGGATAACGCGCGGGGGCGCCGGCGGACAACTCCGGGCCTGCGGCTCCAGGCCGGGAGGGCCTACAGCGGCTGGTGACGGCGAGAGGCCACGTGTGCTCGGGTTTCTCTTCATCACGCACAAATCTTTCGCCTTTTATTAAAGATTTCCGTGGAGAGGAACACTCCTGAGTTTGTGCTATTTTTGGATGCTCCGTCCGCCGGACGGGGCGACTTTTCTGTTCTTAAGAGAGCTTGTTGATGACTTGTTGCCATGTGTCCCTGGTTTGTGACTTGTCAGGTACATGTGTTATAGAGTGTGGACTGTCTCCTTGCTTGCTTAGCTAGGCAATTACATAGCTGTTCTGCGAGTGCTCGTGCAATTAAACGGCGACAAGAGCCTTCAGCACGTAGGTAGCTACCGTGGCAGAGGACGTGGGGCTTTGTGGGTGGAGCTGAGGTGACGGCCAGAGGTCCCGGGGGAAGCGTCGAGGGGGCCCCGGACCAATGGCGAGCGGGGACTGGGTCCGGCCGGACCCCGCGATCGGATTCCCGGCCCCCTGGGCGGCGGCGGCCAGCTGTGGCCAATTTTCAGGCCATCGCTTCTCGGCCTTTTGGCTAAGATAGGCGGTCCGGATTGGTACTTGTTACTGATTTATAATCTTGCTGTATTGTGCAAACTGTATTATTGTTTCTATTTTTGTCTTTGCAGGTTTGTCTTTGCAGGTTTTTTGAGTTGCCGGAGGAGGGGGTGTTTGAACGTCTGGGAACGGGGGTAAGGCCCTTCGGGGCACCCAAATTTCATTTCTGTTTGTATAAATTAACTTGCTTTTTTTATTTGAATTTTCGAAGTTCCCAGGATGCCGGCGGCCAGGGTCGGGTCCAGGAGGCACTGCTGTGCACGGTTCCTGTTCCGCGAAAAGGAGGGGAGATTGTGTGAGCTGTCTCGGCTGGATTTCTCCCGGAAGATTCTCAGGGATCTTCTCGGTTTCACTCCAGCCGAGATAAACTGCATTGTTAATCTGCCACAGCAGAAGGGGTTCGATGTGAGCTTTCGGGCGGCGCCTTTGTTGGCGTCGTTGTGGAACAAGGTGGAGAAGGTAAGTGAAAAACTAACTATGTTCTCCATTGAAAAGCTGACCGATGATACCGTGAAAACAATCATTGTTAGGCTGTATAACGAAACGGTGGAGGAGGCCGACATTGTAACATGGTTAGGTCGATTTTGTTTGGTGCGGGGGCAACCGCAAAAAGTTTTAGATGTGGATGGAATATGGACGTGTGCGTGGAGAGTCCCAGTGAAATTGCTTAGTGACCCGAAGGGCTATGCAGGTCTACGCCACCTGCCCTCAATCATTGATTTGGGGGAGAACCGGGGCCTCATTTATTATCAAGGCCAGCCTAAATTGTGTAGGCGGTGTGGGGCCTATGGACACCTGGTTGAGGCATGCAAACTGATTGTGTGTGCGAAATGCAGGGAGGTGGGGCACTGGGCGGCCGGTTGCCCTAATGGAAGATGATGTAATTTGTGCGGGTCAAATGCACATTTGTTCCGGGATTGCCCGGATTCCTTTGCAAATCGAGCAAAGAGAGGGAGACCATCTGCTGGGCCCAGTGGCCAGGTGGAGGGCCAGGTGCAGGGAGATCAGGAGGGAGCAGAGAAAAGGGGGGAGGAGCAGGGACCGCAGGAGGGAGCTGGGAGAGAGCGGGATCCTGGAGCGGATCAGGAAACGGAAGAAGGGGGAGAGCGGGATCCCGGAGCGGATCAGGGAGCAGAGAGGGGGCAGGGAGCTGGGAGAGAGCAGGATCCCGGAGCAGATCAGGGAGCTGGATCGGAGCAGGGAGGGAAGGAAAATGAGGGGAAGCAGGGGAAAGAGGGGTTTGGTGCTTCGCAGGGAGAGAAGGCAGGGGAAGGGAGTGAAGAGGTAGGTATGATTGCGGAGGGTGAAGGCAGTGGGGTAGGCCGGACAGCGGCTGGGGGGGGGGAGAGTGAGGGAGCTAGGGGGGGAGGGGAGAGCCAGAGACAGCTCCAGGGTCAGGTAGAAAAGGAGAGAGGTGGTGACTGGGCGCCCCCTACTGGAAGAGGGAGTGTAGCGACAGTGGCAGAGACCTCAGGGGGAGAGTCCGACTCTGAGTCCTCCTCTATGGTCACTGTGGGCTCCGGAATGGATGTGGGAGGGGAGGAGATGGAGCAGGACGTGACCTCTTTAAAAAGGTCGGCAGACTTTTTGGAGCCTGAGGAGGAGGGAGAGAGTAAAAAGGGCAGAGCAGGGGCGGGATGGGGGCTGTTAGGAAACCTCTCAGACAGTGGGTCTGGGGGGACCTCCCCGCTGTACCCGGAGATGGCGCCAAATGAGTGGCCATATGCGGAGGGAATGCATGAGCCAGACATCCTCCGGCTTGAGGAGGACGGGGTGGGTAAACCGCCCAAGCGTGTGGAATAACACGCTGGGGAAAGCAATGGATACAAGTGTGGGTTTTTGGTTTGGATGGTCCCCTTTGGGTTTTTTACCTTCTTTTAATTATGGCTACCAACATACCACTAAAAATAGCGACCTTAAATGTGCGCAGCATCAGGACGCCGGTGAGGGCGCAGGCAGCGCTGTTATATCTGGCCTCAGTAGGCGCAGACGTGCTGTTCCTGCAGGAGTGTGGCCTACCATTCCGCTCCTCCTACAGGGAGTGGGAGGAGAGGTGGCCGCATGGCCCCTCCATCTGGAGCGGGTCTGAGACAAACAGGGCTGACGGGGTTGGGGTACTTGTGCACAACAGTAGGGTGGTGGTGAAGGAGTACACAGTGGTGAGGCCAGGGAGAGCACTGTCTGTCACTTTTAGTTTTTGCGGCATAACGCTTCGTGCGGTAAACGTGTATGCTCCAGCGTGTAAGCAGGACAGATGGGATCTTTTCCAGGATGTGGCCCCATACCTGCTGGGGAGAGCACCAGTTTTGTTTGTGGGGGATTTTAATTGTATCATGGAAAGAGAAGGTAGAAGAGGAACGGGACAGGTGTTCCGGATAGATAAGACCTCTGTGCAGGTGAGGAATATGGTCATTGATTTTAAACTGAGGGATGTTTTTAAATCCGTACATCCGGCTCTTCCGGGTTTTACCTGGAACAGCCCGGATGGCCTAAAGTCATCACGAATTGACTTTATGTTTGTGCGGGAGTGTGAGGCAGAAGCGGTGACGCTGACGCCTGTGTTTTTCACGGACCACTCCTTACTTTTAGGCACCCTGGTTTTTAAAGGGGGCTTGGGGGTGGGAAGGGGGGTGTGGAAACTGAATTGCTCCCTGTTGGAAGAGGAGAGGGTAGTGAGGAGTTTCAGGGAGAAATATGGGCAGTGGCAGTCACTGCAGGACCTTTTTGGCTCCAGAGCGGAGTGGTGGGAGGAAATTAAAAAGAAAATTAAGTTTTTCTTTGTCACTGCAGGGAAGGAGGGAAGGGCAAGGGAGAAGAGGGTTTTGGGGGGCCTGCAGAGGCGTCTAAACAGATATACCCTCTTAGTCCAGCAGGGGTTCGATTTTAGAGAGGAGCTGGAGAAAGTAAGAGAGGAAATGGCCACACTAGCATTGGGCAGGAGCAGGGAGGTAATTTTTAGGTGTAGGGAGCGCGAGGTGGAGACCTGCTCGCGATATTTTTTTTAAAAAGTGATGGCAAAGAGGGCACTATTCAACGGCCTCCAGGACAGGGATGGGGGTGTCGTAAGGGAGACTGAGGGGCACCTAAGAATTGTAAAGGAATTTTATTCCGACTTGTTCAGTGAGAAGGTGGTGGATGAACAGGTGATGGAGGAGCTGTTGGGTCTGGTTGACCGGAAGATCCGGGATGGATCAGCTCTGGAGACTGATTTTAGTCTCGCCGACATGACGGGGGCGCGACTTTTAAGAAAGGGAAGTCCCCGGGGCTGGACGGGCTGCCCTTGGAATTTTACGCTAAATTCTGGGGGATGGTAGGGCCGGATTTAAAAACAGTTTTTAAGGAGTTTGAGGGACGGCAGCAGCTGCCCGAGAGTTTTAGAAAAGGGGTGGTGACACTCATTTTTAAGAAGGGCGACGCAGCTTGCATGAAAAATTGGCGACCTATAACGTTGCTCAATTTTGATTGCAAGCTTTTTAGCAAGATTTTAGCACTGCGTATGAAAGCTGTCCTAGGGGAAGTGATACACCCGGATCAGGCCTGTGCCGTGCCAGGGAGGAGGATCACGGACAGCCTGATATTGGTGAGGGACGCTATCTGTCTTGCGAGAGACAGACAGTTGAAATTGGCGGTCGTAAATCTAGATTTTGAAAAAGCCTACGATCGGGTCTCGCACCAGTACATGTTCCGCGTGCTGCAAAAGATGGGTTTTCCGGCCGGGTTTATAGCACGGGTGGGACTGCTCTATGCGGGGGCGCAGAGCAGTTTTCTGGTTAATGGGTACCAAACGGAGGCAGTGACATTGAGCTGCGGTGTCCGCCAGGGGTGTCCGTTATCCCCACTCCTGTTTGGCTCTTTTGGATCCGCCTCCGGCTCCTGGCCTGGCTTCCGGCCCCGGCTCCGGGGTTGGTTTTATCTTCTGGCTCGGCTCTGGCTCCAGGTTCGGATCCGGCTCTGGCTCCGGCTACAAGTCCGGATCTGGCTGCGGCTCCTGTTCCAGATTCGATTTCCGGTCTGGCGCCTGTTCCTGATCTGGGTCTTGCTCTGGATCCGGCTCCAGGCCATGCTGCTCCCCAGTTTTCTGCTTCGGTTCTGGTCGCGGGCCCAGGTCCTATTTCCGGTCCGGTTCTGGGTCCGGGTTCCGGTCCTGTTTCTGTTCCGGTTCTGGGTCCGCGTCCGGGTCCGGTTTCCGGATCGGATCCGGATCTTGAGGGGACTCAGGTCCCGGTTCCGGTTACAGACTCGCAACCGTGTCCTGATCCAGCTCCAGGAGTCACTTCGGCTGCAGTCTGCGGTTCAGCCCCTGTTCCTGGTCTGGCTCCGGAAATCGCATCTAGCTCAGTTCAAGCGCCCGGGATCGGCCAGGTGTTCGGCCCTTTTTCACGGCCCGGGTTGGGCTTGGGGCTGAGAGCAATAGTGTTGCCGTCAGTGGCTCCGGTCACTGGGCCCTGCGCTGTGGGTGGGGGCTCACCTGAGCTCTTTACTCCCTTGCCGGTGGCCAGCTCTGGGGAGGAGGACATGACATCTTCAGTGGAGGGGGCAGCCCTGCTCACCTCTTGGGACCTGGAGACGCCGATGGCGTGGGAGGATGGGCCCCTTCCTGAGGGGGAGGTGGCTGAATGGGCGCAGGCGGTGGTGTGCAAGCGTGCCAGATCGGGGGAAAAGCAGAATGGGAGGGAGACTAAGGCTGGACCTGGAATCCCTCTTCAGAATACGTTCATGGCCCTATCGGGCGGTTCAGAGGGGGAGAAGTCTGAGTCGGACATGGAGGTGGACTTTGGGGCCCTACCTGAGCCTTCAGACGGGCCCCCAGCCAGACCTGTATCTGACCCCCAGTTTGCAGGCTGGGAGGTGGGTAGAATGGCAGAGGTCATGGGTATGGAGAAGGGACTGGAAGAAGGGGGGAACGCCTCCGCAAAGGATACCAAGTGATGAGCATAATTCTCATTGCCATTCAGGTTTTGTAGTATGGTTTTGGTATGTTTTTGATTTCTCCCATATACTATGGAGTTAAATATTATTTCCTTAAATGCACGCGGTCTGAGAAACCCCGTGAAAAGGAATGCATTGTATTCTTCATTAGCAGCGACACGAGGGGAGATTTTTCTGTTGCAGGAGGTGCACTTGAGGGATGAAAAGGATGTGTTACTGTTTTCACGGGAATGGGTGTGGGGGCCATCTTTATGGTCAGTAGGGAACGTCCACGCAGATGGGGTGGGAATTTTGTTCAGGGGTCACAGTTTTGAGGTACAGGAGGCTGTGTCGGTCATCGCTGTACGCAGACATAAATTATCACTCGGTCAGGCTCCGTGTCTTGAATGTGTATGGGCCCATGCAAAGTGGGCAGAGGCTGGAGGTGTTCAGGGAGCTCACGGCCTGCCTGACCACCTCCAGACTGATTGTCCTGGGGGGGGATTTCAATGTGTCTCTGGATGGGGCGGATGCAGGCTCTGCTGGGATGGACTACTCAGCGAGGGCTCTGGCTGAGCTGGTCAGGGACTTCTCTCTGGTCGATGCCTACTGGGCTGCACATCCGGGAGCTCTTTTCAGCAGGAGAGAGTGCGACCCGGAGGTGCAGGAATCGCTCCTTGACTGCGTGGCAGCCCGGTTAGGAGATGAGGAGGTGCAGACCTTGGAGGCAGGACTCAGCCTGGACGAGGTAACAATAGCACTGCGCTCATTGAGGGACGGGCGGGCCCCGCGGCACGACTGGCTCCCGAAGGAGTTCTATGGTGCCTTCTGGGACCTCATAGGGCCTGACCTCTTGGAGGTGTTTCAGGCTGTTCTGGAGGAGGGGGGGGGGCCTGTCGGCCTCCATGAGGAAGGGGGTGCTGGCGCTATTGTTTAAAGGGGGAGATAGGGCGGAACTTAAAAATTGGCACCCTCTCACCTTGCTGACGGTGGACTATAAGGTGTTGGCTGAAGCAGGTGATGAGCGGCCTAGTTAGCCCCGATCAGACCTGTGGTGTGCCCGGGCGTTCCTGCAGCTGGAACTTGGTTCTGCTGCGGGACGTCATAGATTGGGCGCGCGATCGAGGCCTTCCCTTAGCCTTGGTCAGCATTGGCCAGGAGAAGGCCTTCGATCGCGTCCAGCACGCTTTCTTGTTCCGGGTTTTGGAGCGCATGGGCTTCGGTGCCCGTTTTATGGCTTGGCTGCGCACGCTATATAGGGGGGTGTATAGCTGTGTGAGGATCAACGGGTTCCTGAGCGGGGCCGTGGAGCAGGTTGGGGGAGTGCGGCAGGGGTGCCCGCTCTCCCCGCTGCTCTACGCACTGTTCATGGAGCCCTTTGCAGAGCTGGTGCGTAGGGATCCAGGCATCGACGGGGTGAGGATCCCAGGGGCGGCTGGGGATATTTTAAAAATCCAGCAGTACGCGGACGACACAATATTCGTGGCTTCCTCCCGGTCGCTGGCGAGGGTGCGTGTTCTGATGGACAATTTTGCAGCAGGGATGGGTTCAAAAGTGAACCTGGCAAAGTCCACAGTTTTGTTCTGCGGGCAGTGGAGAGAGGAGCTGGGAGACTGTGGGGGTTTTGATAGGAGCGAGGGAGGGCTGAAATTGTTGGGTGTCCGATTCTTTCCCCAAGGGAGCGCAGAGTGGAACTGGGAAGCGCGCTTGGCCCTGGTGAGATCGCGGCTGGGGATATGGGCACGTAGGCGGCTGTCACTGACTGGGAGGGTGGTAGTGGTGAAGGCCGTCCTGCTTCCGCTCCTCCTGCATTTGGCCTACGTGTTCCCGGTTCCAGCGAGGACGAAGGTGGCTTTGACCAGGGCCATGTTCCATTTCCTCTGGGAGGCCAGGTACGAATATGTGCGCCGCGAGATAAGGGGTGGTGCGGGAACTTCACTGGCTCTGCGCTTTGAACAGGTTATCGGTGCGGGAGGTGTTGCATAGGCACGGGTGCAGTGCCAGTCCACTCTGTCCGAGGGACTGTGGGGTTTCGGAGTCCGTCCCACATGCTTTCTAGGAGTGCCGGTTTTCGGTCCAGTATTGGGGGCTGGTTCAGGGCCTCCTCAGGAGGATCGGGCCCACTTTTAGTTTGAGCAGGGCTGGGGTCCTGTTTAAGAAGGGAGTGGGAGTTTTGGGGGCTGTGGCCCAGGGGGCGGTGTGGGACGTCATGGGCTATGCCAAGTGGGTCCTGTGGGAGGACAGGATGGCGGTAGTGGGGACGAGGGTAACGGCGTTAAGTCCCAGCCAGCTCTTCCACAGGTTCTGTGGGAGGGTAGCAGAACTGATAAGGGTGGACGGGGCGGTGCGCGGGTGGGATTGGGTAAAGGGATACTGGGGAGGTTTGGAAAGGGTTTTTCCACTCTAAATGTTTCGCACTGGTTGCACAATTAAGGTTAGGTAGCATCCTAGCCACCTCGAATGTTACGTCGCCGTGGTTATTTATTTATTTATCCCCCCCCTTGGGTTTTTTTTTGGGTTGCTTTGTGGGCTTTTGTTGCAGAGCACTTCTAGGTAGTGAATGTTCCTTAAGTATATAAATTTGATTTGTGTGGATGTGCATTTTGTTACGTTTGAGTGTAGTGGTGGTATTAGCATCTTAGTTGTGTACGTGAGGATTTCTTGTTGCATGTGTTGTTGTATGTGTAGACAGTTATATGCCCGTTAAGTGCATAATATGCTTGCATTAATGCAAGTGTTGAATGTAATTTGGTTTGGGGTGTAAGGATACGTTTTGAGTGTACTGGGTAATTGGTATGGTATAATAGTGTACAGTATGAGAGGCGTAGTTTTGAATGTGTAGGATTCGCAACATGTATGTAAGGTGAAAGTAGTAAGTGGGCAATGTGGATGGGGTATGGATGCTATGTGTATGTATCATGAGTATGTCGATGCAATGTGGAATGTATGTAATTATGTGAAGTGCTTCAATAAAAAAATTTTTTTTTTTAAATCTGCTCTTATCAGTTTAATATCTGATACGTCCCCTATCTGGGGACTACATATTAAACGGATTTTTGAGACTGGGAATCAGAGAAGGAGCTTGCTCCGTCCGCTCCAGGCATCGACCCGGTATTGCAGTACGTCCGGGAACGGTGCGCCTCTATTTTTGGGTGCAAAGGAAGGGCGAATGCTGCTGCTGCTGCTTCTGCTTCTTTTTCTTCTTCTTCTTCTTCATGGAATAGACAAGCAACTGAGTCCTTGTGGGGTTTTTTTTTTTTTTTTTTTAAATGAAAGAAATTGTTTTATCGTGTGTCTTTCTTTCGTTCTTTCTTTCTATCATTCTTCGTCAGCTAGCTGGGTAAGTGAAGTTGGTTAAGTAAGTCAGCGAGCGAGCCGGTTTGCAGCGGTCCGTGGCTCGCTTGCGCCCAGTCGGGCGGTTATTACGTCTCCTCTCCCTCTTCCGCGGATAACACGCGGGGGCGCCGGCGGACAACTCCGGGCCTGCGGCTCCGGGCCGGGAGGGCCTACGGCGGCTGGTGATGGCGAGAGGCCACGTGTGCTCGGGTTTCTCTTCATCACACACAAATCTTTGTGTGAAAAGGTTTGCGTTGGTGGATGCGTTTAGGGTGTTGTGCCCGGTGGAGCCAGGCTTCACCTGGGGAAACTCAAGGGGAGCCCGGAGCAGGTTGGATATGGTTTTCATTAGGGGGGGACAGAAGGTGAAATCGGTAGATACTGTACCTTTATTTTTTTCTGATCAGTGTCGGGTGGTTGTGGGGTTGGATGTGGATGTGCCCAGGTTTGGGAGGGGGTTTTGGAGGTTGAATGTACAGATCGTGAAGGAAAGCGCATTTCAAGAACGCTTCCGGGCCATGTATAGAGGGTGGGCCTGCCTGAAGCTCTTCTTTTCTACAGTTGTAGAGTGGTGGGAGGGGTTCAAGGTAAGGGTGAAGGATTTGGCAAGGGAATATTGCAGGGGGAAGAGGAGGAGGGAGGTGAGGAGATATAGGCAGCTACAGGGGCAGTTGGAAGCGGTCTATGTACATTGGAACTAGGGGGGGTTTTTGATGAACAGCGGTGGGCGTACCTGAAGGGGTGGTTTGAGGAGCGGACACGGGTGTTAAAGTGTAGGGCACAAAAGCATGAGGTGGATGAGAAATGTTCATCATATTTCTTTCAGATGGTGAGGGTGGCACAGGTGAAAAAGTTGGTGAGCGGGGTAAGGGGAAGGGACGGGAGGGTACGGACGAAGGCAGAGGAGATGGTGGCCGTAGCTTCTGACTTTTATGCAGAACTCTTTAAAGAATGGCCTGTGGATGGTGAGGCGAGCGCGCGTTTCCTAGGTATGGTGGCAGAGGGGGTGCCGGAGGGGGTGCAGACAGCCCTGGAACTCCCCATTAGTAAGGAGGAGCTCCGAGGTGCGCTTGGGGGCATGAAGGAAGGCAAGGTGCCAGGGTTGGATGGTCTCCCTAAGGAGTTCTATTCTGAGATCTGGGACGTGCTGGAGGATGACCTTCTAGAGGTGGTGCAGGAGGTGTTTCGGCAGGGGGAGCTAGCGCCGTCAATGAAGGAGGGGGTGGTGACCCGGTTGCATAAAAAGGGAGATCCGGGGGATCTCCGCAACTGGCGTCCCATCACCCTCCTGTGTGTTGATTATAAGCTGCTGGCAAGAGCTTTGGCAGCACGGCTGGGTCTGGCCATGCCTCACCTAGTGAGGGAGGACCAGACGTGCGGAGTGGAGGGGAGGTCAACGATTTTTAATTTACAGCTGGTACGGGATGTTTTGTTTTGGGTGGGGGATCGGGGCTTGTCTCTGGTGGTGGCTAGCCTGGATATGGAGAAAGCTTTTGATAGGGTGAATCACGGGTTCTTGTTTAGTGTTTTGGCTCGGTGCGGGTTTGGTGGGGGTTTTTTAAAGTGGTTAGGGTTAATGTACAGCGGTGTGGGAAGCAGGGTGATTATAAACGAGTACTTGGGGGGTTTTTTGAGGCAGGAGGGGGGGGTCAGGCAGGGGTGCCCACTGTCACCCCTCCTGTATGCGCTATATGTGGAGCCTCTGGGGGGAGGTCCTAAAACTTATCTCAAAAATGCATTACCAGGCAGTTCAGGTCGCCAGGCACAAAGCCCATGGCTCGCTGGAGCACTGCCCGGCTAAATTCTAGGCGGGTCAAACCTGTCACTCTCCTGTTGATGTTTGGGTCAGCGGCCTTGCTTGCCCCCCCAGTAGCTGCTGGCTCAGCGGCACCCCCTACGGCTGCGCCCTTCGTCCCTTGTGCCACCTGGGGGGGCCACTAGCACCGCTGCCCCCTTCTCCGCTGTTCTGGAAGATCATCCGGACGGCGTTGTGGCGTCGGACTCCCGTAGCCATCCTCCCTCTCTCTCAGGCCGGACCTAAGTAGGTGGAAGGAAAGAAGCACAGGTACAGCGCTAAGCGGTTGCTGGTCCGTCCCAGGGGGACCAAGACTTGCAGCAATGGTAAATGGTAAATGGACTGCATTTATATAGCGCTTTTATCCAAAGTGCTTTACAATTGATGCCTCTCATTCGCCAGAGCAGTTAGGGGTTAGGTGTCTTGCTCAAGGACACTTCGACATGCCCAGGGCGGGGTTTGAACCGGCAACCCTCCGACTGCCAGACAATCGGTCTTACCTCCTGAGCTATGTCGCCAGCAATGAGGGAGCTGATCGAAAGTCAGCTCCTCAAAGTGCAGTGGGACCTCCCTTCCGGCAGTTGGCGCCAAGCTTGGATCCTGGTGGTTGGTCTGGTTGGATCCGGGCGCCGCCGCTGTCGTTGGGGGGAGGTCTTCTGGTCCCCCTATCTGCCTGCTCCTCGGCCTCGTCCTCCGGGTCCACCTGGTTGTCCTGCTGCGGCCTGGAGAGCAAGAGAGGGGAGCCAAGAAGCAAGAGCGAAGACTCGGCCAAGCTGGAATGGCCCGGAGAGCGAGCCGCTATGGGCCTTCTCTCCGGGCAGCGCTGCACTCCCCTCTGGTCTCCGGCGATGAGTGTTCTGCAGCAGTGGTGTGGTCCCCGGATGGCGGGAGTCTTCTGGCAGAGGGGCCTCCTGGCGCTGTCCTGGCTTCGGCGTTGGGGATTCAGCAGGCCGCGGTCAAGCCACTGGTACCTGCCTAGCCCCAACGCTGTCTGATGCAATGGACACAGCCGTGGTAAAAGCCACTGGTACTGCGCCACTACACCAGACGTTCCGAGAGAGAAGAAGGTGGAAGGAGAGAGAGAGAGAGAGAAAGAGAGAGGCACGTCCGCACAAATTACACCCAAAATCCACGAGCCCACTGTCCTCAACTAGATAGCCAGTAGAGGGCAGTAGACTCGTGAACAATGAAGAGAAACCCGAGCACACGTGGCCTCTCGCCGTCACCAGCCGCCGTAGGCCCTCCCGGCCCGGAGCCGCAGGCCCGGAGTTGTCCGCCGGCCGGCGCCACCGCGCGTTATCCGCGGAAGAGGGAGAGGAGACGCAATAACCACCCGACTGGCAGAGAGTGCAAGCGAGCCACGGACCGCTGCAAACCGGCTTGCTAGCTGACTTACTTAACCAACTTCACTTACCCAGCTAGCTGACAAAGAATGATAGAAAGAAAGAAAGATAGAAAGAAAGACACACGATAAAACTATTTCTTTTATTTAAAAAAAAAAAAAAACCCCCACAAGGACTCAGTTGCTTGTCTACTCCATGAAAAAGAAGAAGAAAAAAGCAGCAGCATTCGCCCTTCCTTTGCACCCAAAAATAGAGGCGCACCATTCCCGGACGTACTGCAATACCGGGTCGATGCGTGGAGCGGACGGAGCAAGCTCCTTCTCTGACTCCCAGTCTCAAAAATCCGTTTAATACGTAGTCCCCAGATAGGGGATGTATCCGATATTAAACTGATAACAGATTTTTTTTTATTTTTAGATGTTTTTATTTACATGCTTACACAAGACATGTCTCCACATCACAAACACCCGGGGCATACATGCCTTTTATTTTGCGGCACTGGCAGCCAGAACAAACCAAAAACCAAAACAAACCAAAAACCAAACGAAAACTGGCCTTCACCATAGAATTCTAACTTTACTAATCCTTTACCGTTGATCAGAGCAGGCCTAGACCCCCCTTCCACCGCTCTCTAGCAGCATGCTGTCCCCATTTCTTTACATCCCATCTGATTCTTTCCCTCAAGTCTCCCTCCACCCTTCTTACCACCCCTTCCACCCCCCAGTCCTTCCCAGCCTTCACCAGCCCCTGCCGAGCCTCCCACAACTCTCTTTTAAATAAACTGACTACCAGCCAAATCAGGTTTCTGGTCCTCCTGTCTCCCACCACCCTCCCTCTCTCTACCTCTCTCTCTATCCTGGCCCATGTGAGGTTAAAACCTCGCTCCACCTTGCCTATCGTGCCCGCCGCTCTTGCTCACACTACCCCAGCAAACGGGCACCCCCAAAAAACGTGCCTGATTGTTTCCTCTTCCGTGCACGAAGCTCTCGGGCATGCCGGAGACCTGGTCAGTCCATGCCGGTACAGTACCTCCCGTACCGGTAGCCTTTTGTGAAGGCACAACCAATTAAGGTCCCTTAGACCGTTGTCGAGGCCCTTTGGCTGTATTTCGACCCACACGTTTGGGGCGACCCCTGGCACCGCACCCTCTATCACCCTCTTCCTGGTCTCCTCAAAGAGCGCTTTCACCCCCTGCTCTGCCCTCCATGACAATGCCTCAGGGTGGGCTCTCAGCCATGTCTTTGCGTGTTTGAAGTGCCACGGCTGCTGCTCCACCCTGGGCCCTACGTTAGACCATGCCATTATCTGCCTTGCCTGGTAGGAAAAGAACAGCTTCAAAAAGTGCCATGACACGTGTGCTACTGGCCCTGCCAGCTGACTCAGTATGTGCGATGTGAACATGCAGTCTAGCTTTAATGGCACGTGTGGCACATCCCTTCCCCCTTCTCCAATGCCAGCTACCATGCGCATTCTAGCGACATACTCGTATGCACCGCCCCATACAAAATTGAACACCATCCGCGTGAGGGGCCTTCTCATCGCAGCTGGCAGCGGGTATATGTATGCCAGGTAGTTGAGGGCTGGCATCAGGTCTACCTTCACCACCAGGACCTTACCAGTGCAGGTGAGCGTCCTGCCCTTCCACAGTGCGAGCTTCTGCTTTACTTTTTTAACGCGCTCAGCCCAATTGACAGTGGCGCTGCCCACTTCCTGAAACTTTACTCCCAGGATTTTCAGGGGCCCTTCACATAAGGCTAGCCCCCCCGGTACGTCTCTCCTCTCCCTCCATCTACCAAAGTATTTAACTGCCGATTTCCTTACGTTAATCTCTGCCCCTGATCCTTCACCAAAATGCCTAAACACCTCCAGTGCTCTCACTAAACATTCATCTCTTTCTAGCAAAAGTGTCGTGTCATCTGCGTATTGCAATAATTTCACCCGTGCACCCCGCTGCCCGGAACCAAAAAACCCCTCACCCCTACGTCCGCCCTAATGGCCGCTGCCAGTGGCTCTATATACAACAAAGGTGAAAGTGGACACCCCTGTCTCACCCCCGAACTTAACTTAAACAAATCACCCAGATTCCCATTCACCGCCACCACACTCCCCACTCCCCTATACAGCGTGCGCAGCCACCCTATAAATACTTCCCCGAACCCCAGCCTCTCTAGCACTTTGAACAAAAACCCCCAGCTTACTCTATCAAAGGCCTTGGCCTGATCCAGTGCCACCACCATCAGGGGCAAGTCCCTCTCTGTTGCCCAGGCTATGGCGTCCCTGACAACCTAGTAGACCTCCCTGCCACGCCACACGTTTGGTCGGCGTTGACCACATGCGGGAGTACCACCCGCATGCGGTCCGCTAACACCTTCGCCAGCAGCTTGTACTCAACGGTGAGCATTGTGAGCGGGCGCCAGTTGGCCAGCTCACTTTGCTCGCCCTTTTTATGTATTAGGGAGATGACCCCTTTGGCCATTGTCTCCCCCAATCTACCAGTGACCAGCACATCTTGTAACACTCCCAGGACAACTGGTCCTAGTATGTGCCAAAAGGTGCAGTAAAATTCTGCTGGCAACCCATCTATTCCTGGGGCCTTTCTCTTTCCCATCCTCCTAAGTGCCCCCCTCTAGCTCACCAAAAGTGAGTGGGGCCTCCAGGCCCTCCACCAACTCTGCCGGCACCCTCTGTTTTAACATTTCTACAAACTTCCTTCCTTTCTCCTCACTTACCTGTCTTTCCTTAAACACGTCCTTAAAAAATTCAGTTGCCACCCTGGTCATCTCCCCTGGTTCCGTTGCTATTTTCCCAGCCCTGTCCCTAATTCCCGTAAAAACTTGTCTTGCCTTTCTGGCTCTTGCAGAGCTAAAAAAGCTTGCAGAGCACTTTTCGTTTTCCTCTACAAACTCATGCCTTGAACGCCTGATGTAAGCGCGCGCCCTACCTTCATAAATCTCCCTGAGCTTGCCCTTGAGCGTGTCGCAGCCCACCTGGTCTATGGCACCCCCCTGGTTGCCCACTCCATGTTCCCGCTCTAGCTGGCGCTGCAGGTCCTTCACGCCTTTCTCCGCCTCCCTCGCCCTCCTCCTGCAGTACCGCACACTGAACACACGTATTCTCACCTTTGCTGCCTCCCACCACTCCGTCAGCCCTCCATACAGCAGTTTCAGGCTTACCAGCCCCCTGAAGAATGTGTCGAAGCTGCCCCTATACTCCTCCTCCTGCAGCACGCTCACATTCAACCTCCAGTAGCCTGGTCCAAAGACGGGCGCGTTGGATTTCACCCGGAAGAGCAGCCCGTCATGGTCGGAGAAAAATGCGGGGATGACCCTCCCTGCCAGCACACACAGGGGCCTGGAAAAGAACACATAGTCCAGCCTGCGAGCGACCCCACGTGAGTTACGCTACGTGGGTCCTTCTAGACGGGGTGACACAACCTTCCCCCCGTCCACCAGGTCCAGTTTAGCCAGGAGACTTCTGAGGCTCTTGGCACTAGCATCTCCCGCTCTGCCCAATTCAACGTTAAAATCCCCCCCCACAATTAGTTGCCTGTTAGTGGCTAGATGAGGCACCATTCTCTCCACTGTGTCCTTTCTCTCTGCTGAGGTTTGTGGCCCATACACTCCCACCACCCTCAACTTCGTATTCCCCGCTGTGGCATCAACCCCCATTACCTTCCCCTGCACTACAGTAAATACCCTCTCTACCCTTACCTGCCTGTCCCCAAATAATATTCCCACCCCCGTGGAGTGAACACCCCCCACACTCCACACCGCGCCCCTCCTCCCCCACTCCCTCGTGAACACTCTTATATCCCACTCATCCCTCAAGTGTGCCTCCTGTATAAAACATATATCACATCTGACTGAGGCTATAAAATCATATACAGTCCTTCGCTTTACACAGTCTCTCAGTCCTCGCACATTCAAAGTCATGACGGAGATCTCCATCAGTAATGGTGTGTCACTGGCAAGCAGGGTTCTTCTCTTCCCCCTCCTCCACACCCATTTTTTGTTCTGGGGACATCCCCATGGCCTTCTTTAACCCCTCTACATCCCACCCCTCTATGAGTCCCGACGTCAAGCCCACCTCCATATCGAGGTCTGAGCCTGACTGCTCACCCTCCCCCCCAGCATCGCAAACCTGTTTGCCAACGCCAGTTGGCACGCTGCCTTTTGGGCCTGCGGACCTTCCTTCGCCCCCGACCTGTTCCTCTTCCTCCCAGCCGGTCGGACCCACTCCATCTCCTCGTCATCTGTGAAGGGGCTATCGCCCCACAGTGCAGGTGTTTCCAGGTCGTAAGCAGCCCGACCTCCTCTGCCATAGGAGACAGGCCCACCTCCTTACCCCCTGCTGCCTCCCGGGCAAAAATGTTGAAATATCCTCCCTGCATCGCCCCCGCCTCTCCACCTGCGGTCGTCCCGTCATCTCCTTCCATCACCTTCCCCGCCTCCACGTCTCCTGACCAGGTGGAATCTGTCACCTGGGGTGGCGTGGTCACAGGCCCGAACACCTGGAAAAACCCTGCCCTAGCCACCCACCCTGGACTCTCAACAGTGGCCTCTGCTCCTGCCTCCCGCCTCGTGTCCTCAGCCCCGACAGGGTCCGACTTCATGCCGTCGCCCGGGACTGCACCTGGTCTCCCTGCAGGGGCCTCCGCTGGGCACTCTTCCAACCCAGGGTACAGGGCCAGAACAGGAACCGCCTCAGGGCCACCCTCCAGCGCTGTGTCCCGCATCTCCGTCCCTCCAGACGCCTGACCTGTCGCCCCTGCCTCCACTCCATCGGCCTGGTTGTCAGGACTCCCCGCCCGCTCAGCCGCCCGCTCTGCCGCCTCCACCGTGACCTGCTGTAGGTCCTCAGCTGGAGCTACATCCCGCACAGGTTCCTCCTCCCTCCTCTGGGCTGGGGCATCTGTGGCAGCTGCTGCCCCGGTCGATGCCTCCTCCACCGCACTAGGGGCCGCTGCTGGCTTAGTCGGTCTTCCTGCTCTGCCCAATCCTGCAGGCCCTGCCTTCAACATCTTGGCGTATGACGTCTTCCTCTCCGGGCAGTTTCTAAAAAGGTGCTCCCCACTTCCACAAAGATTGCATGACTTTGGCGCCACGCAGTCCTTTGTCTTGTGCTCAGGAGACAAACAGTGCCTGCACCTGCTTGTTGAGCACACCTCCTTTATGTGCCCAAATGAGCCACACCTGCGGCAGTACAGAGGCTGTCCCGGGTAAACGAGATATCCCCTGCCGGGGCCAATGGCGAAGGAACCAGGAGGGTGAGAGAAACCTCCCACGCTCTGGGAATCCTGCTTGAACCGCACCATAAAGCGGCGTTTGCCGTTCCAAAAACCAAATTTGTCTTTAATTTTAGTCCCGTCCCGCACCTCAGAGCAGTATTTTCTCAAAAAACAAACCACATCTTCTTCAGGCACAAACGGGTTATACATATGCACTGTTACTGGTCTTAGTGAATTAGCGAACGGCAACTCCACCCTTATCCCTTCCATCTCAGGTGCACTTTTAATTGCCTTGTAATTAGCATGTAAATTGTAGCAGGCAGCCTCTGAATACATTACATTACATTACAGGCATTTGGCAGACGCTCTTATCCAGAGCAACGTACAACAAAGTGTATAACCATAACCAGGAACAAGTATGACGAAACCCCTAGAGAGAAGTACCGGTCCAAGTGCAGGGAACAACCGCATAGTTCAACTTGGACCCTGAAGGTTAAACTGATTAACACTAAATAACGAGAACGGCAACAACGCAGTCTATGGAAAAAATACAAGCAGTAGTTAAGACAGTTAATGCACCTAAGTCACCTACGAAACAGCTGCCTAGTTACAACCCTAAGCTTACAGTCATTTACAGGGAGGTAGGGAGGGATGGGGAGAGGTGCAGCCTGAAGAGGTGAGTCTTCGGTCATCGTTTGAAATGGGTCAGTGTCTCAGCTGTTCTGACCTCCACAGGGAGGTCATTCCACCATCGTGGGGCCAGAACAGACAGGAGACGTGTTCTGGAAGTGCAGGTGCGAAGAGGGGGAGGTGCTAGGCGTCCTGAGGTAGCAGAACGGAGGGATCTGGCTGGCATGTAGGGTTTGAATATCTTGTGGAGGTATGCTGGGGCTGATCCCTTGACTGCCTGGTATGCTAGGACCAATGTTTTAAATTTGATGCGAGCTATAACAGGCAGCCAGTGGAGGGTAGTGAGCAGGGGAGTTACGTGGGAGTGTCTGGGGAGGTTGAAGACCAGACGAGCCGCAGCATTCTGAATGAGTTGCAGGGGTCTGGTGGCAGATGTCGGTAGTCCAGCCAGAAGAGAGTTGCAGTAGTCCAGGCGGGATAGAACCATTGCTTGGACCAGGAGCTGGGTTGAGTAGGTGTTGAGAAAGGGGCGGATTCTGCGGATGTTGTACAGGAAAAATCTGCATGCCCGGCTTACTGCTGAATACAAGGTCACGTCGTAGAATCCCCTATTCCCAAAGTCTTGTAAACAAAAAACAGTGCCTGGGTCCACATGCAACAAATCTTTCAAAACTTTCGTAACAAAAAATTCCAAATTAAAGGCCTTACGTCTCTCTGATCCTTCCTCTGCTTCAAACCGTATTGTAATCCTCAGCCGCACCCGATAGGCCGGCAATCCACCCTCCTGCGTCGTCATCGCCTTCTCCAAACTTGATCTTAGCCAAAAGGCCGAGAAGCGATGGCCTGAAAATTGGCCACAGCTGGCCGCCGCCACCCAGGGGGCCGGGAATCCGATCGCGGGGTCCGGCCGGACCCAGTCCCCGCTCGCCATTGGTCCGGGGCCCCCTCGACGCTTCCCCCGGGACCTCTGGCCGTCACCTCAGCTCCACCCACAAAGCCCCACGTCCTCTGCCACGGTAGCTACCTACGTGCTGAAGGCTCTTATCGCCGTTTAATTGCACGAGCACTCGCGGAACAGCTATGTAATTGCCTAGCTAAGCAAGCAAGGAGACAGTCCACACTCTATAACACATGTACCTGACACAAACCAGGGACACGTGGCAACAAGTCATCAACAAGCTCTCTTGAGAATAGAAAAGTCCCTCTCGGGGACCGTAGAGGACGCTCTCAGCCATCAGGGAGGACCTCGCCAGCAACCTGTCAGGTACATGTATTATAGAGTATGGACTGTCTCCTTGCTTGCTTAGCTAGGCAATTACATAGCTGTTCTGCGAGTGCTCGTGCAATTAAACAGCGATTAATTGAGAGCCTTTAGCATGTAGGTAGCTACCGTGGCAGGGGACGTGGGGCTTTGTGGGTGGAGCTGAGGTGACGGCCAGAGGTCCCGGGGGAAGCGTTGAGGGGGCCCCGGACCAATGGCGAGCGGGGACTGGGTCCGGCCGGACCCCACGATCGGATTCCCAGCCCCCTAGGCGGCGGCGGCCAGCTGTGGCCAATTTTCAGGCTATCGCTTCTCGACCTTTTGGCTAAGATCAAGTGTAGTATCTGTTCTTATCGAGAAGACTTCACTTTAGAAAGCGATCGACGCGGAGGAGAAGGAGACAGGAGACCATGGCGGATCCTGGGCCAGAATTTGGGAGCAGCGGAGTGCGCAGGAAGAACACGCTTCGGCTGGTGGTAAGCGCGCAGAGGAGAGAGATGGTGGACTTGCGGTACGTGATTTTAAAAATCTTTGGTGAGCTATTTATGTTCCTGCTAGCCGAATGGTTTGTGTTCAGGACTTTCAGGCAAGGGGACTCTTTGACGTTACTTTGGATTCTGAAAATTTGTGTTTGGAGGTATTTGAGCAGTTCAAAGAAAAGAGATCTTGTGAAGTTTTGCGGGGAATATCTGTTGAACCATTGTTTTCTAACGATGTAAAATCTGTTAATGTGCTCATGTACAACCCCTTTGTACCGGCGAGGGACGTGGAGTTGTTTTTAAGCAGGTACTGTGTTGTGTTAAAGCCAGAAGTAAAGCTGCGTAATAGCTTTGGCGTGTGGTCGGGGAAGCGGCAGTATTTGGTACGGTTGCAAAGAGATAGTAGGGAGGGTTGAGGGTTGAGATAGATAGGCTGTTTTCACCATCGGCTCCGACCGAGGCTTTTTGTCTTACGTGGGGTTGCCCACATATTGTAGGCGATGCCTAAAATACAGGCACATGGCGAAAGACTGTGCAGAGCCCTTTGTTTGCTCCTCATGCGAGGAAGAGGGCCATGTGGCGAGGGACTGCCCAAAAGGAAGGAAGTGCCACCTGTGCGGGAGCGAGGAACACGTGGTCTGGAATTGCCCGGCCCGGAGGCGGACCTACGCCGAGGCGGCGAGGGGAGAAGAGGCGCCCTCTGGTGGGGAGGAGGGGGAGAAGCGGCAAGCGCCTGGAAAGTCAGGCATGGAGCCAGGCCGGGAAGAGGTTTCTCCTTCGGCTGCAATGCCCCCTGCAGCAGAGGAGGAAGAGCAGGCGGCAGAGGGAGCACAGAATGCAAGGGGAACCTGCGCGACTCCAGTGGAGAAGATGGCCTCAGGGAAGGCGGAGGAGTCACTCTCAACCCCTGGGGTGGAGAAAGAGACGGAGCGGAGTTCTCTCGCTTCGTCAGGGGTGGTCCCACACACGCAAGATGCGGAAGGTGCGGGCGGAGAGGGGATGGTGGTGACAAGGGCGGCCCCTACTGGAGGGGTAGAAGAAGCAGGGTCCAAGATGACCAGAGCCAGGGAGGGGACCTCGGGAAACGAGGAGAAGATACCCGAAGAGGGAATCAAGTGGGGCCTGCGCACGGACTGGGCGGAGGCAGTGGAGGAGAGACACCCGCTAGATGCAGTGATAGGGGAAAGCGGGGAAGGAAGGATGACGAAACGGAGAGTGAGGCTCGGGGTGATAGCCACGGACTTTGCATCTGAGTCGGAGGGCTCCATGGAGCTTACCAGTGGGGAGAGTTTGGAGTGGGACCCACCCTCTCCCATCTCCATCACTGCATACAACGCGGGGCCGTTGTCACCAGGGTCGGCGAATGATTTGCCCTATTTGTTTTTGGATGAGGATGGGCGGGGGGTACCGTGAAGCGTGGTCTGTGGGGTTGGCGCTTTGTGGTTTTGGTATCGAGCTTCATGGGGAAAAAAAAAAATGGAGCCATTACGTATATTGACCTGCAATGTGCGGGGGTTGGGGAATAGTGTGAAAAGGGGGGGGTTTCGATTTCTGGTAATGCAGCGGTTTTCTTTATGTTTCCTGCAGGAGGTTCACCTGAGATCCCAGGAGGACTGTGTTTTGTCTACGGGGGAGTGGGGGAAAGGGCGTTCGTTTTGGAGCGTAGGAGGGGCCCATTCTACGGGAGTAGGAATTTTGTTGGGAACGAGGGATTTTGTTGTTTCGGATAGTTTTTCTTTTGTGCAGGGCAGGGTTTTGGTTGTGGATGGGGAGTGGGGGGGGGGGGGGTGAAACTGAGGAGTGTAAACGTGTGCGCTCCCACAGGGCCAACTAGGAGGAAGGAGTTTTTTTTGGAGTTGGAGACTATATGCGTGACAAATAGAGTTTTAGTGCTAGGGGGGGATTTTAATATTTCTTTTGAAGCGCCAGATTTTACGTTATCTAAGAAATTTAATAAGCCAATTTTCTTTGACGGACGCATTTCGGCTGTGTTGCCCAGGGGACCCGGGGTTGACTTGGGGAAACAGCAGGGGGGCGAAAAGCCGGATAGATTTTGTTTTTGTTCCGGGGGGGAAGCGGGTGCCACTCTTTTTTTCGGACCATAGTGGGGTGGTAGTGGAGTTGGAGTGGGACGGGACAGTGTTTGGGAGGGGGTGGTGGAAGCTAAATACTAGTATTCTGGAGGAGGAAGGTTTTAGGAGGGTTTTTAATTTTTGGGGTGGCTGAAACTAAAGCCTTTCTTCCCTACAGTAGTAGAATGGTGGGAGGAAGTGAAGAGGAGAACAAGGAGAGTAGCACAGGGCTACTGCAGGGCTAGGAGGCGGAGGGAGAGGTGGCACTTTTGGAGGTTACAGAGGGAGCTAGAAAAGATGTATATAGCATGGAACAGGGGAGGAGAGTTTGCTTTACGAGAAAAGGGCGGGGTTGAAGGCCAAGATGAGGGCCTTCTTTGAGGAGGAAGCGCGAACCTTGGCGTTCAAGTGTCAGGGGGAGCAAAGGGAGAAGGAGGAGAAGTGCTCCGCCTATTTTTTCCAAAAGGTGAGGGCAGCCAGGGTGAAGAGGGTGATGGAGGGGTTGAGGGACGTAGATGGGAGGGTGTATCCTTAACAGGGTTTAGTAGATGGTTAAGGATAACATACACAGGGGTAGGGAGCAGGGTGGTGGTTAATGGGCATTTGGGGGAGGTAGTGAGGCAGAGGGGAGGGGTAAGGCAGGGGTGCCCGCTTTCCCCACTTCTGTACGTGCTTTATATTGAGCCTCTGGCGGAAGCGATAAGGAGGTGTGGGGGGATCAGGGGGGTTCCCATCCTGGGTGGGGGAGGGGCAGAGGTGCAAGTCACCCAATATGCAGATGACATGACTTTGTTCATAGATGCTGAGGGTGGGGTTAGGGAGGCTCTCCACATTGTGGAGGATTTTGCAAAAGGATCGGGGGCGTTGCTGAATATCGACAAGTCACAGGTGAAGTATTTTGGGGTTTTTCAGGATAGGAAGGAGGGTGTGGGGGGGAAGAAGGTGTGTGATGGACCGCTCAGTGTGTTAGGGGTAGAGTTTGGGGGACATCCAATAGAGGACGCGAGGAGGAACTGGGAGAGCCGTTTGGCTGGGGGGTATAGGAAGTTGGGGCTGTGGACGAAGAGGCGCCTGTCTGTCAGCGGGAAGATTCTGGCACATGTGCTGCCCTCGCTGGTGTATCTGGCGAGGGTGTACGTCATGCCTCTGCGCTTGCGGCGGGCCCTCGTCAGAGCAGTTTTTCGGTTCATTTGGGGGGGATATGAGTACATACCGAGGGTGGTAATGTATCAGAAGGTGGAGGAGGGGGGAGGGACGTGCCATTTCTCCCGTTGAAGTTTGATGTTTTATTTTTCAGCAATTTGGTGGTGGCACTGACAGGTCCGAGGACGCACAAATTTAAATTGTTTGTTTATTTTTGGGTTTCGGGGTGTTTTAGGACTTTGGTAGCGTGGGACAACAAGGTCCCAAGGGCGGAGAGGGCCCCCGCACATCTCTTGTGGGTGGTGCGGTGGGCAAAAAGAAACAAAGAGTGTGAAGATAGGGGGCTGGTGGGGGACCATCGGAGCCTCTACAGGGAGCTGGTAGAGAAACTGAGGCCAGAGGGAGGTCTGGGGGTGGGGGTGGGAAGGGGAGTATGGGCAAAAGTTCAGGCAAAGGGGCTGGATAATCGGTTAAAATACCTAAACTGGTTGGTGGCGTATGGGAGGTTGCCGGTCAGAGAGGTGCTGTACCGGCACAAATTAACAAGAAATAGGTTTTGTGCAAGGGTGGGCTGCAAAGGGGAGGAAACAGTGCAGCATGTGTTTTGGGAGTGTGGCTTTGCCCAAGGGCTATGAAAATTGGTGAGGGGTAGATATGGGGTACTGGAGGGCTTGGGGAGGAAGGGGTGTTATGGGGGTATGGTTTGGAGAAGAAGAGGGGAAGGGGAAGGTTCCTGGCTCTTCTACTGATGAGTCTGGTAAAATTTAAGTTGTGGGTGGCAAGAGGGGAGAGGGGGGAAGTAAAACCGGGAAGGACAGTGAGGGGGGTGTTTGAGATGGTTGGGGCAGACGTGGAGAAGAGGTTCCAGTGGGATGTATTGAGATGGGGCTTCCATGCTGCGCTAGAGAAATGGAAGATTTTATTGTGATGTGTTTGGCTCGTGGGGTAAAAGAGACTGTGGGACATCGGGACTGTAGGGTTGGGGTGGAGAGGGGAAAATTGTGATGCAGGTCTAGTGGTGACATGCAGAAGAACGTGCCTGTAAATAGAAATGTATATAATGTTTGGGTTGGATTTGTTGCACAATGAGGAGGCACGGTACCTCCTTCTGCTCGTGAAGTGGGCTGAGGGACAGATGGAAGTCTGGTGGTCTCAGCATTGCTGATCGTGCTGTAAAGTCAGAGGAAGGCGATACGGTCTGAGTGTTATTAAAAAAAAAAAAAAAATTTAAAAAAAAATGTTCTTATCAGTTTAATATCTGATACGTCCCCTATCTGGGGACTACATATTAAACTGATTTTTGAGACTGGGAGTCGGAGAAGGAGCTTGCTCCGTCCGCTCCACGCATCGACCCGGTATTGCAGTACGTCCGGGAACGGTGCGCCTCTATTTTTGGGTGCAAAGGAAAGGTGAATGCTGCTGCTGCTTCTGCTTCTTTTTCTTCTTCTTTTTCTTCATGGAGTAGACAAGCAACTGAGTCCTTGTGGGGGTTTATTATTTTTTTTTAAAATAAAAAATAGTTTTATCGTGTGTCTTTCTTTCGTTCTTTTTATCTTTCTATCATTCTTCGTCAGCTAGCTGGGTAAGTGAAGTTAGTTAAGTAAGTCAGCTAGCAAGCCGGTTTGCAGCGGTCCGTGGCTCGCTTGCGCCCTCTGCCAGTCGGGCGGTTATTGCGTCTCCTCTCCCTCTTCCGCAGAAAACGCAGGGGGGCGCCTGCGGCTCCGGGCCGGGAGGGCCTGCGGCGGCTGGTGACGGCGAGAGGCCACGTGTGCTCGGGTTTCTCTTCATCACGCACAAATCTTTCGCCTTTTACTAAAGATTTCCATGGAGAGGAACACTCCTGAGTTTGTGCTATTTTTGGATGCTCCATCCGCCGGACGGGGCGACTTTTCTGTTCTTAAGAGAGCTTGTTGATGACTTGTTGCCACGTGTCCCTGGTTTGTGACTTGTCAGGTACATGTGTTATAGAGTATGGACTGCCTCCTTGCTTGCTTAGCTAGGTAATTACATAGCTGTTCTGCGAGTGCTTGTGCAATTAAACAGCGATAAGAGCCTTTAGCATGTATGTAGCTACCGTGGCAGGGGACGTGGGGCTTTGTGGGTGGGTGGGTGGGGCTGAGGTGACGGCCAGAGGTCCCGGGGGAAGCGTTGAGGGGGCCCCGGACCAATGGCGAGCGGGGACTAGGTCCGGCCGGACCCCACGATCGGATTCCCGGCCCCCTGGGTGGCGGCGGCCAGCTGTGGCCAATTTTCAGGCCATTGCTTCTCGGCCTTTTGGCTAAGATCAAGAGGATTTACAGCGATGACGACGGAAGACAGAGGAGTGCCGGTCCACAGGATGCGGCTTCAGAATACTGTGCGTTTGGAGATGGCGAGTAATGCCCAAAGAAGAAAAGATTTCAACATTGATTTTTGCGTCAAAGAGTTGTTACAAGGAGTCTTTTCCATTGACCCGGAGAGTGTGTATTGTCTGCAAGATTTTTCAAATAGAGGTTTCTTTGACCTCACTTTTTTTTCGGAAGTTGCATGCTTCAAGTTTCACCGGGCCTACATGGAGAAAAAGGAGGAAGCCATTTTGGAGGGGATCGCGGTGCATCTGCTATACACCAAGCCGCTACACGTCCATTGACCATTCACCTCTACAACCCTTTTGTAAAGGAGGAGGACATTTTGGGATTCCTGGCAAGGTACTGCAGCGACATCAGAGAGGGCCACAAGGTAAGAGACAAATACGGGTTCTGGAATGGGAAAAGACAGTACAATGTGCGCCTTAAACCTGACACTAAGGGGGTGGGAGGTTTAACCCACCCGCCGGGGTCGTTTGCAATTGGGCCAAACCGAGGCTACTTATGGTACCCCGGACAGCCGGTGTACTGCAGGAAGTGCGGGGGGTTTGGACATGTGAAGCAGGACTGCATTGAAAAGAAGTGTAGGCACTGTTTGGCGGAGGACCATGAGGCGAAGGACTGCACGGCCCCAAAGGCCTGCAACTTGTGTGGAAGTGGGGAGCACATGTACAGGAACTTCCCAGAAAGGAGAGTCTCTTATGCCGCCATGCTTAGGGCGGGGTCTTCGGCCTCAGGCGGGACTGGAAGTACTGGCAGGCCAGCTGCGCCCCCTGGTGCAATGGAGGTGGTACCGTCAGTGGAGGTGACTGGTCCGGGTGCTTCAGCGCTGGAGACGGAGGTGGTCCCTGCGCAGGCAGCAGCCTTAGCTGTGACGATGGCTACTGGCTCGGTAGAGGTGGGGAAGGTAGCGGTACCTGAGGTGCGGGAAGCAGCTGCAGAGGAGGCGACAGGCCTGGTCCAAACGCCTGCTCCAGAGGTGGTCCTAGTGGAGGCGCCGGTGGAGAGGTTGGGCCCAGAGCTGGGGAGGATGCATGTGATGGATCCAGTGGAGGCCCCGGGGGAGGTCACCGGAGCAGGGCTGGTTGCAGTGGTGACTGGCGGGTCTGGGGGATTCTACAAGGTCTTTGGAGCTGTGGGTGCGAAGCCCTTGCTAAGGGGGGCTTCCACAAAAATAACCTCGGAGAAGAGGGAGCAGGGAGAAGCGCAGAAGGCTGTCAGCGGAGGGGACGGTGTGGAGAGCGGGTCACCTGACCTGTTCTCACAAGAGCAAGCAGGCACCCTGGTGGAGGGCCTTTCTGCCACTGCAGAGGCAGTGGGACTGCTGACCACAGCAGACCTGGAGACCCCCGCGCTGTGGGGGGACAGCCCGTACAGCGAAGGGGAAGAAATGGCGGACTGGGCCAGAGCGGCAGGAAGGAAGAGGAACAGGTCAGGAGAGAAGGGCGGGCCACAGGAGGCTGCATGCCAGGTCATGCTGGCCAACAGGTATGCGGTGTTGGGCGACTTGGAGATGGAGGCCGGGTCACCATCCGGGCTTATTGAGGGGTGGTATGTAGAAGGCCTGGCAAAGGCCATGGGAATGCCCTCAGGCCAAAGGGGTGGAGAGGGTGAGGGGGACATGGATGGACAATAAGAAAGTATTGTGGTTAGTATTTTATTTTATTTTTTTTCATGGAACTGTCAGTAATGACTTTAAATGTGCAGGGCCTGAGAGACTATGCCAAAAGGGTTTCAGTTTTTGATTTTATAGCCTCTGTAAAGTGCACAATTTGTTTTATCCAGTGTGTGCGGACTGGGAAAGTCATACCTGTGTTCTTTTCAGATCATGATGGGGTGATATTCAGCGTGGTGTCTGATGCACCTGTGTTTGGGCCTGGGTACTTGAGGCTGTTTCCTGTTTGAACTTCGATGTGTGTTTGCTACAAGAGGTGCACTTGAGGGATGGGGATGATGTTAGGAGGTTTTCTAAGGAGTGGGCGAGAGGGGAATCTAGGTGGGGGATTGGGGGAGTGCACTCAACTGGTGTGGGGATTTTGTTTGGGAGGAGGGACTTTAAAATAGTAAATTGTTTTTCTGTTGTGCAGGGGAGGGTGTTATTAGTTGATTTTGTTTGGAGGGGATTTAGTTTTAGGGTAGTGAATGTGTATGCTCCTGCAGACCAGGTGGGCAGGAGAGAGTTATTTTTGAGTTTGGTGGTTTTGTGTTCAACAAGGTTTTTGGTTTTGGGAGGGGACTTTAATGTGTGTTTGGACAAAGGGAGGGATATGAGTTTAAAGGGTCTGGTGGCGGTGATCAATGGTTTTAGTTTGGTGGATTCTTATCGGGTGGTCAAGAAAAATGATGCAGGTTTCACATGGGGGAACACTAGGGGGAGCCAGAGCCGGATTGATTATATTTTTGTACCAAAGGGACAGGGAATCAGGCACGCAGGGGTCGCACCAGTTTGGTTTTCGGATCATTTACTTTTGTCGGTGGGTGTTATTGTTTCAGTCATGACTTTTGGTAGGGGGTATTGGAAGCTGAACGTTGATTTGATTAGAGAGGGGGAATTTAGAGCACAATTTGTTGAAGTTTATAAGGGGTGGGTTAATTTGAGGTCTTTTTTCAGTTCTTGGGCAGAGTGGTGGGAGTTAAAGCACGAGTGGGAATATTTGCACGAAAATATGTGAAGTGGAAAAATAATAGGAAATTAGGGGAGTTTCGTGCAGTAAGGAGGAGACTGCAATGTCTGTATGAGGAGTGGAATAAGGGAGGGGAGTTGGACACTGAGGAGGTGGACAAATTAAAACAGTGGCAGAGGAGGTGGTGCGAGGAAAGGGCAGGGGTGTTTAGATTTAAAGCACAAAAGGAGGTTTTTGAGAAGGACGAAAAGTGTAGTGTGTTCTTTCAGTCTGTGAAAGCTGCAGGTGAGAGGGCAGTGATTCATGAACTGAGGGGACAGGATGGGAAGGTGCATAAGGGGGTGAAGGGCATGCTCGGCGTGGCTACGGCCTTTTATAGGCAAATGTTTGGAGAGCAGGAAGTGGACAGGCAGAGGGTGGAACATTATTTAGGGTTCCTGGAGGCAAGGGTGCCAGAGGAGGTAAGGGAGGCGCTGGAGCTCCCTTTCACAATGGAGGCATTAGAAGAAGCACTCAAAGGGATGAAAAGAGGGAAGGTTCCAGGGAGGGATGGGATCCCAATGGGGGTTTTATTTGGAATTCTGGGAGGTTTTAGGAAAAGATTTACTGAAGGTGGTGAACCACATTTTTGTCTCGGGGGTGTTAAGTCCCTCCATGAGAGAGGGAGTGGTCTTGCTTTTATTTAAGAAGGGGGACCCAGAGCTACTGGGGAACTGGTGACCCTTGACTTTGTTAGGGGTTGATTACAAGTTAATTGCCAGAGTACTTGCGGCAAGGCTGGGCAAGGCCATGCCGCACGTAGTACATAGTGACAAGACGTGTGGGGTTGAGGGTAGGTCAGTTTTGTTTAACTTACAACTGATTAGGGATACGCTGAGTTGGGTGGAGGATAGAGGCCTTCCCTGATTCTGGTGAGTCTGGACCAGGAGAAGGCCTTTGATAGGGTGAGTCACTATTTTTTATTTCAAGTTTTACAGCATTTGGGTTTTGGTGTCAACTTCAGAAGGTGGTTGAACATTCTATATTCTGGGGTTGGCAGCAGAATAAAAGTGAATGGGCACGTTGAGGATTTAGTGTCACAGACGAGGGGGGTGCGGCAGGGATGTCCCCTGTCCCCCCTCCTCTATGTATTATATTTGGAGCCTTTGGCTGCTGCAATCCGGGCTAACAGAAGGGTGGAGGGATTGTGGTTGCCGGGGGGGGTGGAGAGGTCGTAAAGACGGCAGTGTATGCGGGCGACATGACGTTGTTCCTTACAAGTGACAGAAGCGTAGAGGCAGCATTAGAGGAGGTGAGGAATTTTGGCAGAGCATCAGGGTCAGCAGTAAATATAGACAAGAGCAGGATGAAGTGTTTTGGGTCCTGGGCAGGAAGGAGGGAAAGGATTGGTGGAATGGAGGTGTGTGAAGGCTCGATAAGGATACTAGGGGTGGACTTCCAGAGCAGGGACAGTAGTGTTATCAACTGGGAGAGGAGAATAGCGGTCGCAAAGCGTAAGCTGGGACAGTGGCAGCAGAGGCCACTTTCCTTAAGTGGTAAAGTTATAGTACTGAAGGCAGATATTCTGCCATCATTGATTTATATAAGTTATGTTTTTCCGTTGCCAGCGCGGCTGCGCAAAGGATTGACAAGGGTTTTTTGGTTTATGTGGGGGTCGTATGAATACGTGCAGAGAGCACGTATGTACCAGCCTGTTGGGGAGGGAGGGCGTGATGTGCCATGTTTTGGATTGAAATTTGACGTGTTTTTTTGTAATTTGTGTGTGGCGCTCACGGGCCCTACAGTGCATAAATTTCAGTTGTTTGTTTCTTTTTGGTTTATTGCCAGCATGAGGAATGTGGGCACATGGCGGAATGCGGTACCTAAGGCAGAAACTGTGCCCAGGCATTATAGGCATGCGCATATGTGGTCACGGAGGTATAAGGAGTGCCAGGACCCGGCATTGGCTATCGCGCACAGGAAATTGTACGCGGAGCTGAGGGCAAAGTTGAAGCCAGGATTGGTCAGTGGGGTGTCTAAAGAGGTGTGGGATCGGGTGCAGGCCAAAGCGTTGGGGAATAGGCTGAGGGACCTGAATTGGCTAGTAGCGCTCAACAGGCTGCCGGTTCGGGACACACTGTATCGGCATGGTATTTCGAAAAATCAATTCTGCCCCAGAAATAATTGTTTTGGGGTAGAAACGGTGGACCATGCGCTATGGGGCTGCGGTTTTGCGAAGGAGGTGTGGGGGGAAGTTAAACGGTATTTCCCACCTCTGCAGGGCCTGACGCTGTGGGGAGTGCTCTTTGGGGAGGGTCTGAAAGGGGAAAGGGGAAGGGAGGTATTCTTGGCACAGTTGGTAGTCTCACTGGTCAAAAAGGCCTTGTGGGACGCACGCTGCATGGCAGTGAGATGCAATGTGGAGGGGAAGGCGAAGGGAGTAGGTGGGTGGGTTAGAAGAGAGTTGGGGTGGAGGTTCCGGGTGGACATGGAGAGATGGGGTTTCAATGCCGCAAAGGAAAAGTGGAAGGGGTTTTGGGAGGGGTTGGAGTAGGTGTTATTTTGTTTTGTTGTATAGAGTGTATGGTTATTTTAGTTTTGTATAGGTAGGTATTGGGGACTAAGTTGAATGGGTTTAAGGGGACTTTGTTACATGTGTATAAGGGATTTTGTTGGGTAGGTTCTGATTGTATGGTTCCTGAGCACGAGACAAAGGACTGCGTGGTCCCTACAGCTGGAGGCGGAGGGGCGTCGGGGGCTGGGCCTAGCGGTGTGGGGGGTTTTGGCAGGGGATTGGGGATGGTTGTTTGGGCCCGGAGCACCCGTAGCCACTGGTTTGGGGGCTTGTCTAAAGCGGCGGACAGTTGTGGGGGAGGTGTCTTCCCCAGCTCTCTTTTCCCCTGGAGGGGAGTTTGTGCAGGAGGGGGACTCGATCCCGACGAGGGAGGGAGTGGCGCTGCTGACCTCGGCAGACCTGCAAACACCAGCATTGTGGGGAGACAGCCCCTTTCTGGGGGAAGGATCGGTGGCAGGCTGGACGGAGGTTCCAACAAGGAAGAGGTCTCTGACGGGAGACCGGACCCCCCCAAAGGGATTAAAGGTACTGCTGCAGGTGGAACTGTCCAAATGTGGTGCTGGAAGGGTCTGTTGTGGGAGAAGGCAGGGAGGGGGAGATAGATATGGAGGTGAGGTCCCCCTCAGCCCTTCTGGAAGGATGGGATGTGGAGGGGTTGGTGGAGGCAATGGGGATGTCTGAGGAGGTGGGGGAGGATGGAAAGGCATAGGGGTGATGTGTGTGCGCTGTATTTTAATCTTTGACACAATGAATTTAACACTCGTCACAGTGAATGTGCGGGGGATGAGGGACCCGACCAAGAGGGCGGCGGTGTTCGCATCCTTGCGGGCAATGCGGGGGGACATCTTCCTCCTACAGGAGGTACACTTGAAGGATGAGGGAGATGTGGTCGGGTTTTCTCGGGAATGGGGGTGCGGACCATCGCGTTAGTCTGTGGGGAATGTCCACGCAGATAGTGTGGGGGTTTTATTTAGGGGCCACTTCTTCGTGATGGAAGAGGTGGGGGTGGTAGTGGCTGGGAGGGTGGTTTTTGTTGATTTTAGGTATGGGGCAGAGAAGTTTAGAGTAATAAATGTATACGCACCGGCACAAGGGGGGAGTAGGCTTGAGGTGCTCGCAGATCTAGAGGGGTGTCTGACAACATCCAGGGCGGTGATTCTCGGAGGAGATTTTAATGTGTCATTAGATAGGTTAGGTGCAGGCATTGACGCAGGGAGAAACTCGGGGGAGGGGGACTTCTCTGCTAAGGCGCTGGCTAGGCTGCTCAGCAAGTACTCCTTGGTGGAT
The DNA here is from genome assembly GCF_013347855.1 of Anguilla anguilla. Classification (NCBI taxonomy): domain Eukaryota; kingdom Metazoa; phylum Chordata; class Actinopteri; order Anguilliformes; family Anguillidae; genus Anguilla; species Anguilla anguilla. The sequence continues at coordinate 27,671,586 of NC_049218.1, read as the reverse complement.
GGGTATCGGGCGGCGCATCCAGGAGGGGCGGGATACACATGGAGGAACTCGCGTGGAGTAGCCAGACGTTTAGATTACCTTTTTGTAGGGAAGGAGCAGAAGGTCCTGGGTTGCGCGTTAATACCTGTCTGGTGTTCAGACCATGACGCACTAGAGGTCTCCCTGAGGGGAAATGGTCCAGAGTGGGGCCCTGGTTTTTGGCACTTCAACATTAGATGCTTGAAGGCAGAGGGTTTTAAGGCAGCGTTCAACAATTTTTATCGGACTGTCCGGACTCTGAAACCGCTGTACCCGTTAGTAGTTGAGTGGTGGGAAGACTCCAAGGGGCGTTTCCGAGAGTTCTGCAGGAGGTACAGCAGCGCTGTGCAGAAAAAGGAAAGGGGGGAGCTCAGGAAATGGACTTCTTGTTTAGAATATCTGCACGGGCAGCTGAACAAGGGAGCAGCAGTGGAGTGGGCAGTGTACGAAGGGGTGAAGAGGAGGATTTTGGATGGGAGAGCTCGCTCCCTAGCGTTTCAGGCAAGAGTGCGGGAGCTGGAGGAGGGGGAGAGGCCTTCGGCCTATTTTGTGCAGGCTGTAAAGGCCAAGCGGAACGCTGCTGTGATGGTGGGTTTGGAGTCAGAGCAGGGGGTAGTGACGGAGACCGAGAAAATGTTGGACGTCGCCGAAACATACTACGCCAACCTCTTTAGCCGGCGGGAGTGTAATCTGGCAGTGCAAGAGGCACTACTGAGTTGTGTGGGGGCTAGTTTAGGGGAGGAGGAGGCGCTGGCCTTGGAGACGCCGTTGTCTTTGGAGGAGGTGACAGCGGCGCTGCACACAATGAAGGACGGGAAGTCGCCAGGGCATGACGGGTTTCCGAAGGAGTTTTACACTGCCTTTTGGGGACTGATTGGGCCCGACCTCTTGGAAGTGTACAGGATTCTGTTGGAGGAGGGGATCCTGGCAGATTCAATGATGAAGGGGGTTGCAACGCTGGTGTTCAAGGCAGGGTGCAGAAGGAATTTGGGGAACTGGCGTCCTTTAACGTTGCTGACAGTGGATTACAAGCTACTGGCAAAAGCAGCAACAGTGAGGCTAAAGCAGGTGATGGGCAGCCTGGTGAATCAAGATCAAACGTGTGGGGTGCCAGGCCGGTCTGTTGCGTGGAACTTGATCTTGACAAGAGATGTTCTCGACTGGGCGGAGGATAGGAAAGTTCCTTTAGCCTTGGTGAGCCTAGATCAGGAAAAAGCATTTGATCGGGTCCAGCACCAATTCCTCTTTAGGGTGTTGGAGAGGATGGGGTTTGGGCCAGGCTTTAGGAGCTGGGTGCGTATGCTGTACAACCAGGTGTACAGCTGCATCAGGGTGAACGGGCATCTGAGTGAGGCAGTGCAGCAGGCGGGTGGGGTGAGGCAGGGGTGCCCACTCTCCCCCCTGCTGTACGTGCTGACTATAGCTATGATGTGTTTATTCTGCAATGTATTTATTTATTCTTCTGTACAGCACTTTGGTCAGCCATGGCTGTTTTAAAGTGCTTAACAAATAAAATTGGATTGGATTGGATTGGATGGAACCCTTTGCAGAGCTGGTGAGGCAGGACCCGGAAATAGATGGGTTTGCGATTCCGGGGGCAGCAGGGAACAGGTTGAGGATTCAGCAATATGCTGATGACACAACCTGTTTCGTGTCATCAGTGAAGGCCCTAAAGAGGGTCAGAGCATTAACCGAGAAGTTTGCTGAGGGCACAGGTTCAAAAGTAAACGTGCAAAAATCAGCGGTTTTGTTCTGCGGGAGATGGGTGGAGGACACCAGTGATTGCGGGGGTTTCCGACGGTGTGAGGAAGGCTTGAAAATCCTCGGCGTCTGGTTCTACCAAAAGGATAGCGCCGCACACAATTGGAGGTCCAGGCTGGGAGTGATATGTGCGTGCTTGGGGCTCTGGGCACAGCGCAGGCTCTCAATCACTGGGCGGGTGGTGGTGCTGAAGGCAGTGGTGCTACCAATGCTATTGCACCTGGCATACATATTTCCCATCCCAGGCCGGGTGAAGCTGGCCCTGAACAGAGCAGTTTTTCAGTTTCTGTGGAGTGGGAAATATGAATACGTTAGCCGAGAGGTGATGTACTTGCCAGTAGACAAGGGTGGGCGGGGGGTGCCCAGGCTCCCCTTAAAACTAGAGGGGATCTACACTAGTTTTGTGTGTAGCGTGGTTTTAAAGAGAGCAGTGCACACATGTTTTTATTTGGCGAGAATGTACCTGGCAAACGCACTCAGACATGTGGAACCACTCAGCCACACGGTACCAAGGGTGGAGGATTTGTCCCTCCCCTATCGGGAGGCGGTGCGCTGCCTGAGGAGGAGCACGGCAGCAAGAACGAGGGAGGAGATCATAGACCACCGGGCCTTATATAAAGAGCTGGATACAGGGCAGGCCTCGGCCTCTGTGGGGCTTCCGAGGGGGGTGGAGTGGGACAAAATAAGTGGGGGGAAAGTCTCAGGAGAGGTGAAAGACATGCACTGGCGATGTGCCTGGGGCAGGCTACCAGTGCGGGAGGTGCTCTATCGGCACGGGTGTGCGCACAATAAAGTGTGCCCGAGGGGGTGCGGGGCGCCGGAAACGATTGGGCACGCTTTTTGGGAGTGTCTCTTCGCCTTGAAATACTGGAGGGAAGTGCAGGACATGTTGCAAGGGGTGGGAATTGCAGTGGTCCTATCGAAAAGGAAAACTGTGCAGGGGGAAGGAGTGTGGGGGCCCGGGGAGAAGAGATCAGCGCTGCTCTGGAAGGTGCTGGGATATGCGAAGGTGGTTTTATGGGAGGATAGGATGGCAGTGGTGGGGAAGAGGGTCAGGCATCTCTTTAAAGACTGCCCTCTCTCGTACGTGAACAGGGCTAGGAACACCGCACCCCCTCCACCATCTGCTGCCCCCCCTTCGGCCCCACCGCCTCCCCCGCCCACCCCCATGCCACGCACCAGACCACCCACTCCTACCCCCTCCCAGCCAGGAAGCCCACCCCCACATGCACAGACCTCAGCACAAGACCCTATCCTCTGCATCACCACCGCCGGAACCCCCAACTCCACAGCGTCCCCTGCTGAATTAGGTCCCACCAACCCCGTCACCGTCACTGTCAAGGAGGAACCTGACTCCGACACCCCCATTGTGGTGTTGGAGTCAGACTCCTCAACCTCAGAATCCGATTCAATTACACCTTGGCAAAAAATCAAAAAAAGGAAGGGCAAACGCGTCAGATCACCAACAACAGCAAAACAACAACCACCCAGTCAACCTCCCAACCCAGCAATAGTTCGCCATACAACAAAATCCACAAAACAATTGACACAGTTACATTCTAAACCGGTACACAGAACACAACTTGCAGCCAGGCCTGAGCCCCCTCCCCGCCCTACAAAACCACCTACACCACCGCCCATACACCACACAGAAATCTTACAAACCACCATCACCGCCCACCCAAGAATCACTAGGGACCAGCCAGCCTCCGGTCCAGACTCTGTTAAAGGGCATGGAGCATCAACCTCCTCTCACTGTCCCCTCTCGTACGCGAACAGGGCTAGGAGCACCGCGCCCCCTCCTCCATCTGCTGCCCCCCCTTCGGCCCCACCGCCTCCCCCGCCCACCCCCATGCCACGCACCAGACCACCCACCCCTACCCCCTCCCAGCCTGGAAGCCCAACCCCACACGCACACACCTCAGCACAAGACCCTACCCTCTGTATCCCCACCGCCGGAACCCCCAATTCCACAGTGTCCTCTGCTGACCTAGGCCCCACCAACCCCGTCACCGTCACTGTTAAGGAGGAGCCTGACTCCGACACCCCCATTGTGGTGTTGGAGTCAGACTCCTCAACCTCAGAATCAGACTCTATCACACCGTGGCAAAAAATTAGGAAGAAGAAGGGCAAACGCATCCGATCACCTACAACAGCACAACAACAACCTAGTCAACCTCCCAACCAAGCAATAGTTCGCCACATAACAACTAAATCTACAAAACCATTGAAACAGTTAAATTCAAAACCGGTACATAGCACACAACCTGCAGCCAGGCCTGAGCCCCCTCCCCGCCCTACAAAGTCACCTACACCATCGTCCGTACATCGCACAGAAACCTTACACACTTCCATCACTGCCCAACCAACAATTATTAGGGACCAGCCAGCCTCCGGTCCAGACCCTGTTAAAGGATCTGGAGCATCAACCTCCTCTCAGGGCCCTCCAGGGACTGGGGGGAAGCCTGGGGCAAGAACACCTGCCCCCACCTCTCCAGGACGGAACCTCCCAGGCAGTCAGGAGGGGAGGCCTGTGGGTGCACATGGTCCGGGGGTGAGTAGGCGCCTCAATAACCAGGACATAGTAAACCACAAACTCAACAATATCTGTAAACAGATTGCAAACAGCAATATAGGTTTATAACACACACTACAATAGGCTAGGAAGGAATCAGACAAGTCAACATCTCCAGCTTTACGAGACTGGGCACGGGTGACAGCACATGCGGGAAACACAGTTGGGAATGTACGAGTTAATTCGTCAGGGTGAGTCTTAGCATCTGGTGTGTCCAACACTTCCAATACCGGCAGTACCTTCCCACCAGCAAGATCGTTACCCAAAATAAAAGTAACACCTTTTACGGGTAAAGAGGCTCTTACTCCCACTTTCACAAAGCCATTTACTAGCTCTGACTGCAAATGAATAGTATGCAACGGCACCGTCATAAAGCCCATGTTAATGCCTTGCACTAAAACATGAGAACCATTAAAAGTCTCGCTGGACAAAGGCAGTACATCAGAGAGAATGAAGGACTGAGCCGCTCCAGTATCCCTTAGCATAGTTACAGGTACCGGATCTTTCTGATCTCCGGACAACGAAACAAACCCCTTAAGAATAAAAGGTTCATAACCAGAGTCAGGAACATTCTCAGCGCTAGGTACAGGTTCAGAAATACTAGGGACTGTTTTAATTAAACCAACACTCTTGGGCTGTTCAGTACTCTGCCGCTGCTGCTTTCGCTTTAAAACCAAACAATCGGCAATTATGTGACCAGGCTTATGGCAGTAAAAACATTTCCACTCCGTTGCCCATGGGGAAACTGGCCGAGGACGATTGTCAGGTCTTACAGAAGACATAATACTAGAGCTTTTCTCGGCTCCGAGACGCAGCACGAGGAGAAGACATGAACACAGTTTTGTGAGTTAACACAAACTCGTCCGCTTGGACAGCTGCCTGTGACAGCAAAGTAACCTTTTGCTCATTCAAGTACACAACAACACGCTCCGGCAGGGAGTTCTTAAAGTCCTCGATAAGAACCAACTCACGAAGAGAGGTAAGGTCAGTGACTTTAGTAGCTGAGAACCATTTATCAAAGAGAACCCCTTTCTCTCTAGCGAACTCAATGAATGTCTGATTCAGGGATTTCTTGTGATTCCTGAACTTCTGTCTGTAAGCCTCAGGGACAAGCTCATAGGCACACAAAACAGCAGTTTTAACCATGTCATACTGTAAACTGTCTTCCAGCGACAGTGCAGAGCATACCTCCTGGGCCTAGCCAATAAATTTGCATTGCAATAAGAGAGGCCAGACATCCTTTGGCCATCTTAGCGAAGCTGCAATACGTTCAAATGCTCTGAAGTATGAATCTACTTCAGTCTCTCGGAATTGCGGTACCAATCTAATGTGCTTACTAACATCTAATGTGGTTTGCAGGGGATCGGACAAAGGAGAAACATTTGAGAAAACTGAGGGGGTAGACTGTGCGACAGGACCTGGCGCAACTTGCTTTGTCGCCAGTTCAAGCTGCCGCAGCTTAACCGCCGTCTCAGCCTCAATCTCCAATCTGCGGATCTCCAATTTCAAATTGAGTTCTGCCTGCCTCGCCGCCGCCTTTTCCTGAGCCTCTAGTTGGAGACGAACGAGGCGCACCGTCAAACGGGGATCAGCATCACTGAACCGCCAACTCCCAGCTGACACGGGAGAAAATGCAGGCAGTGTAGGCTTGCCCTCAGCCTCCGCTTCAGGTTCAGCCTCCACATCGCATTTAGCTGGCGGAGCTACAGATGCATCTGGATTCTCCTCAAACGCAGTAGCATCAGGCAGACCCGGTAACACAAAGACCCGCAGCTCAACCAACCCCTCTAATACGACGGCCTTAATATGTTTCTTAAGCGCCTGTCAAGAAACCGCAATACCAAAGTGTTCAGCCAATAACAAAAGGTCGTCTTTGCGACACTTATCAAACTGCTCTAAAGTAGGATTCTGGAGAAACCCAACCAAATCAAAAAGAGCCATTTCCAGCGGTCCCTATCGCCACAAGAGGGCGACAAGACAACACACACCGCAACTGTGGACCTCAAAGCAACGTCCAAAACCAAGACGCAAATAAATATTAACCTACAATAATCAGACAATTAAGTATCGGGAAATAATTAATAATGAGTAATTAATGATCCCGGACGAGCCCCCAATTTTGTTACGTCCCCATTGTGGTCTAGGGGTACAGGGGAGTAAAAAAATGAATGATCATTAAAGATTACATTTTATTTACACAATTAATTATCTATACAATGAACAAACAGGAGGGGAAACACTGGGCGGTACCAAACAAAAGAAGATAACCAAAACAGAAATATATAAGCTATTAACAATTCTAGAAATGAAAGAAACTAACTAACTGAAACCCGAAAATCTTCCGAACCTAACTAACTACACTGGCTATTCTAAACTGAACAAAAACATACAAGGGTGGTACACGCCCGTATCTATATATACATATACACAAGTGAAACTAACAGTGACAGTTAAGAAAAAAAACACCTACCTAAATCCCACTCCTTATATATATACACAAGTGAAACTAACAGTGACAGTTAAGAAAACAAACACCTACTTAAATCCCACTCCTAACCCAACACAAAACCAGCAACCAAACCAGAGACGCAAACCCAAACTCGAAGTCTTTTCAGAAATTACGATCGATACACAGAAGTCAAAATAGCACGAAGTCACAATAGTAATACAGGAGGCAACTAACATTCAAATCCAAGTCACTGGGGTGTAACTGACAATATTCGCTATATATATAGGTGTGGGTCTGTTCCTCATTGGCCGCCAGGCAGGTCCGCAGAAGAGGATTGGGGGGGAAACAACGCACTCTTCCCTCTTCTTCACCAATTGCGGAATGACCCGTAGCAGACTTCACGGAATAATGAGACCGAAAGAAAAAAACAAACCTGGCACGTAACACTCCCACCCATAAAATAAAAACACCTAGTAAGGCTAGTTACAATATATACAATTTAAAATTAAGTGCGTGACAGGGCGTCCGCCAATACGTTCTCTGACCCCTTTTTGTGACTGCCAGTCAAAGATGTCCTATACAGACACGGACTAACAAGAAACCGGTGTTGTTCGAGGGTGGGTTGTGGGGAGGAAGAGGAAACTGTGCAGCATGTGTTCTGGAATTGTAAGTTTGCACAGGAAGTCTGGGGTTTAATGGGGAGGATGTATAGTGTTTTGGGGGATTTCAGTTGGGAAAGGGTGTGTTATGGGGAGGGACTGCGGAGGAAGTAGGGAAGAGAGAAACTTTTGGTTCTTCTATTGATCAGTTTGGTGAAGCAGAAGTTGTGGGGGGCGCGGGGAGAGAGGGGGGTGGTGAAGCAAGGGTGGACGGTGAGCGGGGTGGGGGAGATGGTGAAAGCGGATATACAGCGCCGTTTTCAGTGGGAGGTGCTGCGGTGGGGTTTTCATGCAGCATGGGAACGGTGGAAACTAGTGATGTGATTGTGTAGATTTTGTGTTGTCATGGTTGTGCCCTGTTCTGTTTCAAAATGGAAGAGATGGACTTTGGGACATTGGGACTTGTGAGCGGGAAGGGGCGGAAATGGAGGGTTTTGGCACTATGGGGTTTGTTTGGAAGGGAAAGAGGAAAAGGTGAGTTTGTGCACATACATATAATCTAAACAATGGGGGAAAAGGGGGTTTTTGAGTAAAAGAGTGCTGTATTGGTGTGTGAATAAAAAAAAAATTTCAAAAAAAAATCTGTTCTTATCAGTTTAATATCTGATACGTCCCCTATCTGGGGACTACATATTAAACGGATTTTTGAGACTGAGAGTCGAAGAAGGAGCTTGCTCCGTCCGCTCCACGCATCGACCCGGTATTGCAGTACGTCCGGGAACGGTGCGCCTCTATTTTTGGGTGCAAAGGAAGGGCGAAAGCTGCTGCTGCTGCTTTTTCTTCTTCTTTTTCATGGAGTGGACAAGCAACTGAGTCCTTGTGGGGGTTTTTTTTTAAAAATAAAAGAAATAGTTTTATCATGTGTCTATCTTTCTTTCTATCATTCTTCGTCAGCTAGCTGGGTAAGTGAAGTTGGTTAAGTAAGTCAGCTAGCGAGCCGGTTTGCAGCGGTCCGTGGCTCGCTTGCGCCCTCTGCCAGTCGGGCGGTTATAGCATCTCCTCTCCCTCTTCCGCGGATAACGCGCGGGGGCGCCGGCAGACAACTCCGGGCCTGCGGCTCCGGGCCGGGAGGGCCTACGGCGGCTGGTGACGGCGAGAGGCCACGTGTGCTCGGGTTTCTCTTCATTTATTCACGAGTCTACTGCCCTCTACTGGAGGACAGTGGGCTCGTGAGTTTCTGGTGTGTAATCAGAGCAGACGTGCCTCTCTCTTCTCTCTCTCTCCCTATACTTCCCCTCTCTCTTTCTGAAGGTCTGGTGTAGTGGCGCAGAACCAGTGGCTTGACCGCGGCTGTGTCCACTGCATCGGACCGGCGGACCAGGCCGGACCTACAGCGTTGGGGATAGGCAGGTACCAGTGGTGTGACCACGGCCTGCTGAATCCCCAACGCCGAAGCCAGGACAGCGCTAGGAGGACCCCTGCCAGAAGACTCCCGCCATCCGGGGACCACACCACTGCTGCGGACGACCATCGCCGGAGACCAGAGGGGAGTTCAGCGCCGCCCGGAGAGAAGGCCCGTAGCGGCTCGCTCTCCGGGCTATTCCATCTTCATCGAGACTTCGCCCTCGCTTCCTGGCTCCCCTCCTTTGCTCTCCAGGCCGCAGCAGGACCATCGGGTGGACCCGGAGGACGAGGCAGAGGAGCAGGCAGACGGGGGACCCGAGGACCTCCATCCAACGACGGCGGCGGCACCCGGATCCAGCGAGACCAGCGTCTTGGATCAACGCCTGGTGCCGGCTACCGGAAGGGAGGTCCCACTGCCCCTTGTGGAGCTGACTTCTGATCAGCTCCCTTGGTGCGGCAATGTTTGGTCCCCCTTGGAAGGACCAACATCTCTTAGCGCTGTTCCTGTGCTTCTTCCACCCACTTAGGTCCGGCCTGAGAGAGAGGGAGGATGGCTACGGGAGCACAGCCAGGAGTCCGACGCCACAACGCCGTCCGAATGACGTTACAGAACAGCGGAGAAGGGGGCAGCGGTGCTAGTGGTCCCCCCCAGGTGGCACAAGGGGCGAAGGGCGCAGCCGCAAGGGGCGCCGCAGAGCCAGCAGCTACTGGGGGGGCAAGCAATGCCGCTGCCCCCAACGTCAACAGGAGAGTGACAGGTATGACCCGCCTAGAGTTCAGCCGGGCAGTGCTTCAGCGAGCCATGGGATTTGTGCCTGGCGACCTGAACTGCCTGGTGAAGGTTCCGGGCAATGCAGACATTTTTGAGATTAGTTTCAGGTCTGCAAACATCCTGGAGAGGTTCTGGAACCTCTATAGAGAGGGGAAGGGTAAGGCTCCCCTCAGTGTTTTTGATGTAGAGCCCCTGTCCGACACCGAAAACAAGGTGGTCACTGTACAGTTTTATAACGAAGCTGTGCAGGACCACGATGTGAGTACGTGGTTGGGCAGGTATGGTCTTGTTAGATCTGAAGCCCGGAGAGTCCTTGATGAGGACGGAGTCTGGACCGGAGCCAGGAAATGGCTGGTCCAGCTCAAGCCCGACCCCTCTGCACTTGGGGGGGTATGCCACATCCCCAGCTCCATCACGCTGGGGAGACACAGGGGGACGGTGTTCTATTACGGCATGCCCAAGCTGTGCAGGAACTGCGGCGAGTTAGGTCACTTAGCCGCAGCCTGCACAGTGGTCAAGTGTAAGACGTGCGGCGGCGAACACGAGACCAGGGCATGCCGTGATCCGAAGCCCTGTAACCTCTGCGGAGCGAGGGGGCATCTCTTTAGAGACTGTCCCCTCTCGTACGCGAACAGGGCTAGGAGCACCGCACCCCCTCCTCCATCTGCTGCCCCCCCTTCGGCCCCACCGCCTCCCCCGCCCACCCCCATGCCACGCACCAGACCACCCACCCCTACCCCCTCCCAGCCTGGAAGCCCAACCCCACACGCACACACCTCAGCACAAGACCCTACCCTCTGTATCCCCACCGCCGGAACCCCCAATTCCACAGTGTCCTCTGCTGACCTAGGCCCCACCAACCCCGTCACCGTCACTGTTAAGGAGGAGCCTGACTCCGACACCCCCATTGTGTCGGACTCCTCAACCTCAGAATCAGACTCTATCACACCGTGGCAAAAAATTAGGAAGAAGAAGGGCAAACGCATCCGATCACCTACAACAGCACAACAACAACCTAGTCAACCTCCCAACCAAGCAATAGTTCGCCACATAACAACTAAATCTACAAAACCATTGAAACAGTTAAATTCAAAACCGGTACATAGCACACAACCTGCAGCCAGGCCTGAGCCCCCTCCCCGCCCTACAAAGTCACCTACACCATCGTCCGTACATCGCACAGAAACCTTACACACTTCCATCACTGCCCAACCAACAATTATTAGGGACCAGCCAGCCTCCGGTCCAGACCCTGTTAAAGGTCTGGAGCATCAACCTCCTCTCAGGGCCCTCCAGGGACTGGGGGGAAGCCTGGGGCAAGAACACCTGCCCCCACCTCTCCAGGACGGAACCTCCCAGGCAGTCAGGAGGGGAGGCCTGTGGGTGCACATGGTCCGGGGGTGAGTAGGCGCCTAAATAAACAGGACATAGTCAACGACAAACTCAACAAAATCTGTAAACAAATTGCAAACAGCAATATAGGTTTATAACACACACTACAATAGGCTAGGAAGGAATCAGACAAGTCAACATCTCCAGCTTTACGAGACTGGGCACGGGTGACAGCACATGCGGGAAACACAGTTGGGAATGTACGAGTTAATTCGTCAGGGTGAGTCTTAGCGTCTGGTGTGTCCAACACTTCCAATACCGGCAGTACCTTCCCACCAGCAAGATCGTTACCCAAAATAAAAGTAACACCTTTTACGGGTAAAGAGGCTCTTACTCCCACTTTCACAAAGCCATTTACTAGCTCTGACTGCAAATGAATAGTATGCAACGGCACCGTCATAAAGCCCATGTTAATGCCTTGCACTAAAACATGAGAACCATTAAAAGTCTCGCTGGACAAAGGCAGTACATCAGAGAGAATGAAGGACTGAGCCGCTCCAGTATCCCTTAGCATAGTTACAGGTACCGGATCTTTCTGATCTCCGGACAACGAAACAAACCCCTTAAGAATAAAAGGTTCATAACCAGAGTCAGGAACATTCTCAGCGCTAGGTACAGGTTCAGAAATACTAGGGACTGTTTTAATTAAACCAACACTCTTGGGCTGTTCAGTACTCTGCCGCTGCTGCTTTCGCTTTAAAACCAAACAATCGGCAATTATGTGACCAGGCTTATGGCAGTAAAAACATTTCCACTCCGTTGCCCATGGGGAAACTGGCCGAGGACGATTGTCAGGTCTTACAGAAGACATAATACTAGAGCTTTTCTCGGCTCCGAGACGCAGCACGAGGAGAAGACATGAACACAGTTTTGTGAGTTAACACAAACTCGTCCGCTTGGACAGCTGCCTGTGACAGCAAAGTAACCTTTTGCTCATTCAAGTACACAACAACACGCTCCGGCAGGGAGTTCTTAAAGTCCTCGATAAGAACCAACTCACGAAGAGAGGTAAGGTCAGTGACTTTAGTAGCTGAGAACCATTTATCAAAGAGAACCCCTTTCTCTCTAGCGAACTCAACGAATGTCTGATTCAGGGATTTCTTGTGATTCCTGAACTTCTGTCTGTAAGCCTCAGGGACAAGCTCATAGGCACACAAAACAGCAGTTTTAACCATGTCATACTGTAAACTGTCTTCCAGCGACAGTGCAGAGCATACCTCCTGGGCCTAGCCAATAAATTTGCATTGCAATAAGAGAGGCCAGACATCCTTTGGCCATCTTAGCGAAGCTGCAATACGTTCAAATGCTCTGAAGTATGAATCTACTTCAGTCTCTCGGAATTGCGGTACCAATCTAATGTGCTTACTAACATCTAATGTGGTTTGCAGGGGATCGGACAAAGGAGAAACATTTGAGAAAACTGAGGGGGTAGACTGTGCGACAGGACCTGGCGCAACTTGCTTTGTCGCCAGTTCAAGCTGCCGCAGCTTAACCGCCGTCTCAGCCTCAATCTCCAATCTGCGGATCTCCAATTTCAAACTGAGTTCTGCCTGCCTCGCCGCCGCCTTTTCCTGAGCCTCTAGTTGGAGACGAACGAGGCGCACCTTCAAACGGGGATCAGCATCACTGAACCGCCGACTCCCAGCTGACACGGGAGAAAATGCAGGCAGTGTAGGCTTGCCCTCAGCCTCCGCTTCAGGTTCAGCCTCCACATCGCATTTAGCTGGCGGAGCTACAGATGCATCTGGATCCTCCTCAAACGCAGCAGCATCAGGCAGACCCGGTAACACAAAGACCCGCAGCTCAACCAACCCCTCTAATACGACGGCCTTAATATGTTTCTTAAGCGCCTGTCAAGAAACCGCAATACCAAAGTGTTCAGCCAATAACAAAAGGTCGTCTTTGCGACACTTATCAAACTGCTCTAAAGTAGGATTCTGGAGAAACCCAACCAAATCAAAAAGAGCCATTTCCAGCGGTCCCTATCGCCACAAGAGGGCGACAAGACAACACACACCGCAACTGTGGACCTCAAAGCAACGTCCAAAACCAAGACGCAAATAAATATTAACCTACAATAATCAGACAATTAAGTATCGGGAAATAATTAATAATGAGTAATTAATGATCCCGGACGAGCCCCCAATTTTGTTACGTCCCCATTGTGGTCTAGGGGTACAGGGGAGTAAAAAAATGAATGATCATTAAAGATTACATTTTATTTACACAATTAATTATCTATACAATGAACAAACAGGAGGGGAAACACTGGGCGGTACCAAACAAAAGAAGATAACCAAAACAGAAATATATAAGCTATTAACAATTCTAGAAATGAAAGAAACTAACTAACTGAAACCCGAAAATCTTCCGAACCTAACTAACTACACTGGCTATTCTAAACTGAACAAAAACATACAAGGGTGGTACACGCCCGTATCTATATATACATATACACAAGTGAAACTAACAGTGACAGTTAAGAAAAAAAACACCTACCTAAATCCCACTCCTTATATATATACACAAGTGAAACTAACAGTGACAGTTAAGAAAACAAACACCTACTTAAATCCCACTCCTAACCCAACACAAAACCAGCAACCAAACCAGAGACGCAAACCCAAACTCGAAGTCTTTTCAGAAATTACGATCGATACACAGAAGTCAAAATAGCACGAAGTCACAATAGTAATACAGGAGGCAACTAACATTCAAATCCAAGTCACTGGGGTGTAACTGACAATATTCGCTATATATATAGGTGTGGGTCTGTTCCTCATTGGCCGCCAGGCAGGTCCGCAGAAGAGGATTGGGGGGGAAACAACGCACTCTTCCCTCTTCTTCACCAATTGCGGAATGACCCGTAGCAGACTTCACGGAATAATGAGACCGAAAGAAAAAAACAAACCTGGCACGTAACACTCCCACCCATAAAATCAAAACACCTAGTAAGGCTAGTTACAATATATACAATTTAAAATTAAGTGCGTGACAGGGCGTCCGCCAATACGTTCTCTGACCCCTTTTTGTGACTGCCAGTCAAAGATGTCCTATACAGACACGGACTAACAAGAAACCGGTGTTGTTCGAGGGTGGGTTGTGGGGAGGAAGAGGAAACTGTGCAGCATGTGTTCTGGAATTGTAAGTTTGCACAGGAAGTCTGGGGTTTAATGGGGAGGATGTATAGTGTTTTGGGGGATTTCAGTTGGGAAAGGGTGTGTTATGGGGAGGGACTGCGGAGGAAGAAGGGAAGAGAGAAACTTTTGGTTCTTCTATTGATCAGTTTGGTGAAGCAGAAGTAGTGGGGGGCGCGGGGAGAGAGGGGGGTGGTGAAGCAAGGGTGGACGGTGAGCGGGGTGGGGGAGATGGTGGAAGCGGATATACAGCGCCGTTTTCAGTGGGAGGTGCTGCGGTGGGGTTTTCATGCAGCATGGGAACGGTGGAAACTAGTGATGTGATTGTGTAGATTTTGTGTTGTCATGGTTGTGCCCTGTTCTGTTTCAAAATGGAAGAGATGGACTTTGGGACATTGGGACTTGTGAGCGGGAAGGGGCGGAAATGGAGGGTTTTGGCACTATGGGGTTTGTTTGGAAGGGAAAGAGGAAAAGGTGAGTTTGTGCACATACATATAATCTAAACAATGGGGAAAAGGGGGTTTTTGAGTAAGAGTGCTGTATTGGTGTGTGAATAAAAAAAAATTTCAAAAAAAAATCTGTTCTTACCAGTTTAATATCTGATACGTCCCCTATCTGGGGACTACATATTAAACGGATTTTTGAGACTGAGAGTCGAAGAAGGAGCTTGCTCCGTCCGCTCCACGCATCGACCCGGTATTGCAGTACGTCCGGGAACGGTGCGCCTCTATTTTTGGGTGCAAAGGAAGGGCGAAAGCTGCTGCTGCTGCTTTTTCTTCTTCTTTTTCATGGAGTGGACAAGCAACTGAATCCTTGTGGGGGTTTTTTTTTTTTTAAATAAAAGAAATAGTTTTATCATGTGTCTATCTTTCTTTCTATCATTCTTCGTCAGCTAGCTGGGTAAGTGAAGTTGGTTAAGTAAGTCAGCTAGCGAGCCGGTTTGCAGCGGTCCGTGGCTCGCTTGCGCCCTCTGCCAGTCGGGCGGTTATAGCGTCTCCTCTCCCTCTTCCGCGGATAACGCGCGGGGGCGCCGGCAGACAACTCCGGGCCTGCGGCTCCGGGCCGGGAGGGCCTACGGCGGCTGGTGACGGCGAGAGGCCACGTGTGCTCGGGTTTCTCTTCATTTATTCACGAGTCTACTGCCCTCTACTGGAGGACAGTGGGCTCGTGAGTTTCTGGTGTGTAATCAGAGCAGACGTGCCTCTCTCTTCTCTCTCTCTCCCTATACTTCCTCTCTCTCTTTCTGAAGGTCTGGTGTAGTGGCGCAGAACCAGTGGCTTGACCGCGGCTGTGTCCACTGCATCGGACCGGCGGACCAGGCCGGACCTACAGCGTTGGGGATAGGCAGGTACCAGTGGTGTGACCACGGCCTGCTGAATCCCCAACGCCGAAGCCAGGACAGCGCTAGGAGGACCCCTGCCAGAAGACTCCCGCCATCCGGGGACCACACCACTGCTGCGGACGACCATCGCCGGAGACCAGAGGGGAGTTCAGCGCCGCCCGGAGAGAAGGCCCGTAGCGGCTCGCTCTCCGGGCTATTCCATCTTCATCGAGACTTCGCCCTCGCTTCCTGGCTCCCCTCCTTTGCTCTCCAGGCCGCAGCAGGACCATCGGGTGGACCCGGAGGACGAGGCCGAGGAGCAGGCAGACGGGGGACCCGAGGACCTCCATCCAACGACGGCGGCGGCACCCGGATCCAGCGAGACCAGCGTCTTGGATCAACGCCTGGTGCCGGCTACCGGAAGGGAGGTCCCACTGCCCCTTGTGGAGCTGACTTCTGATCAGCTCCCTTGGTGCGGCAACGTTTGGTCCCCCTTGGAAGGACCAACATCTCTTAGCGCTGTTCCTGTGCTTCTTCCACCCACTTAGGTCCGGCCTGAGAGAGAGGGAGGATGGCTACGGGAGCACAGCCAGGAGTCCGACGCCACAACGCCGTCCGAATGACGTTACAGAACAGCGGAGAAGGGGGCAGCGGTGCTAGTGGTCCCCCCCAGGTGGCACAAGGGGCGAAGGGCGCAGCCGCAAGGGGCGCCGCAGAGCCAGCAGCTACTGGGGGGGCAAGCAATGCCGCTGCCCCCAACGTCAACAGGAGAGTGACAGGTATGACCCGCCTAGAGTTCAGCCGGGCAGTGCTTCAGCGAGCCATGGGATTTGTGCCTGGCGACCTGAACTGCCTGGTGAAGGTTCCGGGCAATGCAGACATTTTTTGAGATTAGTTTCAGGTCTGCAAACATCCTGGAGAGGTTCTGGAACCTCTATAGAGAGGGGAAGGGTAAGGCTCCCCTCAGTGTTTTTGATGTAGAGCCCCTGTCCGACACCGAAAACAAGGTGGTCACTGTACAGTTTTATAACGAAGCTGTGCAGGACCACGATGTGAGTACGTGGTTGGGCAGGTATGGTCTTGTTAGATCTGAAGCCCGGAGAGTCCTTGATGAGGACGGAGTCTGGACCGGAGCCAGGAAATGGCTGGTCCAGCTCAAGCCCGACCCCTCTGCACTTGGGGGGGTATGCCACATCCCCAGCTCCATCACGCTGGGGAGACACAGGGGGGCGGTGTTCTATTACGGCATGCCCAAGCTGTGCAGGAACTGCGGCGAGTTAGGTCACTTAGCCGCAGCCTGCACAGTGGTCAAGTGTAAGACGTGCGGCGGCGAACACGAGACCAGGGCATGCCGTGATCCGAAGCCCTGTAACCTCTGCGGAGCGAGGGGGCATCTCTTTAGAGACTGTCCCCTCTCGTACGCGAACAGGGCTAGGAGCACCGCACCCCCTCCTCCATCTGCTGCCCCCCCTTCGGCCCCACCGCCTCCCCCGCCCACCCCCATGCCACGCACCAGACCACCCACCCCTACCCCCTCCCAGCCTGGAAGCCCAACCCCACACGCACACACCTCAGCACAAGACCCTACCCTCTGTATCCCCACCGCCGGAACCCCCAACTCCACAGCGTCCCCTGCTCTAGACCCCACCAATCCCGCCACTGTCACTATTAAGGAGGAGCCTGACTCTGACACCCCCATTGTGGTGTTGGAGTCAGACTCCTCAACCTCAGATTCGGATTCCATTACTCCTTGGCAACAAGCTAGGAAGAAAAAGGGCAAACGTATCAGATCACCCACAATAGTAAAACAACAACCGCAACCTCCCAACCCAGCAATAGTTCGCCACACATCTAAATTCACAAAACCTTTAAAACAGTTAAACTCAAAACCGGCACATAGTACACAAACTACAGCCAGGCCCGAGCCCCCTCCCCGCCCTACAAAACCACCCACACCACCGCCAGTACATTGCACTGAAGTTCTACATACCACCACCACCACACAACCAAAAACCATTAGGGACCAGCCAGTCTCCGGTCCAGACCCTGTTAAAGGATCTGGAACAGCAACCTCCTCTCAGGGCCCTCCAGGGACTGGGGGGAAGCCTGGGGCAAGACCATCTGCCCCCACCTCTCCAGGACGGAACCTCCCAGGCAGTCAGGAGGGGAGGCCTGTGAGTGTACATGGTCCGGGGGTGAGTAGGCGCCTCAATAAACAGGACACAGTAAACGACAAACTAAACAACATTTGCAAACAAATAGCTAACAGTAATATTGGTAAATAAATCACACACAACAATAAAACTATGGATCACACAATAACACTCTCATCACTAAACACCCGAAGCATAAAAGACCCTTTCAAACGCCATACAGTCTTCTCCATCCTGTCACAGGTCCCCTCAGACGTCATCCTGCTCCAGGAATGTGGTATTCCGTTCCGGGAGTTGGATGGCGTTCTGAGGGAGGGATGGAGAATGGGAGACTCTCTCTGGTCTGGCTCCAACATCGCCAGAGCTGATGGGGTCGGCACGTTGGTGAAAAACCCCTACGTACGTATAACATCCAGCAGCGTAGTAGAGAGTGGGCGAATCCTCGTCACCGACTTCGATGTCGGGGGTTCCCCACTCAGGGTGATCAACGTGTACGGCCCCACCAGCGTGGCCGAGAGAGTCTCCCTTTTCACAAAATTACCTTCATTAATCCATTGCACAATGCCGGTTGTCGTGGGGGGGGATTTCAACTGTGCCTTGACAGATGAGGACCGCAGCAGACCCAGACGGGACCGCTCCAGCGACCTACTGCGGTCCCTCATAGAAGACTTCTCCCTCCGCGACGCCGGGGGCGCCTCTCCCCCCCAACACACGTGGGTGAGTTCTTCCGGAAGCTCTTCTTCGAGGATCGATTTGTTTCTGCTCTCCCCAGGCCTGGGGGTGCCCGCTTATTCCATCCAGGCGGTGCACTTCTCGGACCACCACATGGTGACCGTGTCCCTGACCTGGAAGAAGTCCATAACCGTGGGTAAGGGGCTCTGGCGGATGAACATCAGCCATCTCCAAGACCCCCAGGTGCGACTCTCCTTCTCGAGACGTTACCTGGAGTGGGTGAGTCTGAAACATCTCTTTGACTCCCCGGTGGAGTGGTGGGAGATGGTGAAGGAGCGAGTGCGAGGCTACTTCCGGGCAGTCGGGCGGAGGAAGGCGAAGGAAAGGAGGGCAGTTTTTGTACGGCACAATGCTGCCCTCCAGAGACTGAGCCTCCTCCAGTCCCGAGGCCTGGATGTTAGCAGTGAGATCGCACGGACTCGGCAGAGCCTCACCACCCTTCTTGTAAACAAGAAGTGTAACCAACTCGTGTGCTTCGCGTCTGCTACCGGTTCCGTTGCGTGATAAGTAGATTTTAAGTTTTTACTTGTATTGCGTGCAGTAGGGTTTTACGCGGTTAGTCGAATCAGCTGTTTGGCGTTATAGAATTGCTTGTAATTGAGGTCACGTGCGTCGGTTAGGAACTACCTTCTTTTGTGAAGCTAATTTTATTGATTTATTGTTTTTAATTGTGTCATTAGTTTCAGGTGCATTTGCACAATAATAGGGCTTTTAGAGCGACGTGGGTATTTTAACTGTGGTTCTCTGGTTAGACACCAGAAGTGTAACCAACTCGTGTGCTTCGCGTCTGCTACCGGTTCCGTTGCGTGATAAGTAGATTTTAAGTTTTTACTTGTATTGCGTGCAGTAGGGTTTTACGCGGTTAGTCGAATCAGCTGTTTGGCGTTATAGAATTGCTTGTAATTGAGGTCACGTGCGTCGGTTAGGAACTACCTTCTTTTGTGAAGCTAATTTTATTGATTTATTGTTTTTAATTGTGTCATTAGTTTCAGGTGCATTTGCACAACAATAGGGCTTTTAGAGCGACGCATAGCGTCGCTCCGTCACATTTTATGCGCTCCCTCCCCATCCCAGTATGCTCTCTCCCCTTCCGAACCCGCTTCCAGCGTCGCGGGCCCACACGACAGAGAAACCCATCCAACCTCCGCGACCTGCAACCAGCTACCAGCCAGAATGCCACCCTCGCTGGGGGACTCTGGAACTGCCAGTCGGCAACCCGAAAAGCCGACTTCATCTCCGCCTACGCTTCCCACCTGTCTCTCCAGTTCCTGGCCCTCACAGAGACCTGGATCAGCCCTGACAACTCTTCTACCCCAACCGCGCTATCCTCCTCATTCTCATTCTCCCACACACCCCGGCCATCAGGCCGTGGTGGTGGCACAGGTTTACTTCTCTCCCGCTCCTGGAATTTCTCTGTTCTCCACTCTCACCTCTCTCTGTCCAGTTTTGAACACCACTCTGTACATGTGACTCACCCATCTAACCTGTTTATTTCTGTCATCTACCGCCCCCCAGGTCCCCTGGGAAATTTTCTGGAAGAGCTTGACATCCTGCTCAGCTCCTTCCCTGAGAATGGTGCCCCCCTCATCCTCCTCGGAGACTTCAATATTCACCTTGAAGCCTCCCAGTCTGCAGCCTTCCTTCCACTACTCCACTCCTTCGACCTCTCCCTCCAGCACTCTCCCCCAACCCACAAGGCTGGCAACCTCCTCGACCTCGTATTTTTGAGGAACACCACCTGCACTGGCCTAAACGTCACCCCTCTCCATACCTCTGATCATCATTTTGTTTCCTTCTCACTCCCCCTTCCCTCCCACCCACACCCCTTCTCTCCACCCAGCCCTACTGTCTCTGTCCGCCGTAACCTGTGCGCCCTTTCTCCCTCCTCTCTTGCCCCCTGTGTCACTGCCTCCCTCCCCCCTCTTGATGTCTTCTCTGCCCTTCCCTCTGACTCGGCCTCTGACACCCTGCTATCATCACTCTCCACTGCCATTAATACCCTCTGTCCTCTTGTCTCCAGGCCCACACGCCCATCTCCTCCATGCCCGTGGCTGACTGACGTTCTGCGATCTTCCAGGACTGCCCTGCGTGCAGCAGAGCGGAACTGGAAGAAGTCTAGAATGCCAACGGACCTCTCTGCCTACCAGTCCCTACTGAACTCCTTCTCCTCAGCAGTTGCCACTGCCAAGGCAACATACTACCACTCTAAAATACACAAATCTATTGCTAACCCCAGGCAACTGTTTTCAATTTTCTCCTCTCTCCTCAGTAAACCCTCACCTCCAACTCAGACCTCCCTTACTGCTGAAGACTTCGCAGCCTTCTTCGAAGCAAAGGTCACACTCATCCGCAGCTCCCTTGACCCTCCCGACTCCCCACCCTTTCCTCCCCCCATCCCCTCTATGACCCTCCCCACATTCTCCACCTTCTCCCCACTCTCTCTCCCTGATGTCTCCCAACTCTTGCTCTCCCACCGTCCCACCACCTGTGCCCTTGATCCCCTCCCCTCTACCCTCCTCCAGCTGATCTCACCAGAGATCATCCCCTTCATCGCCCACCTGATTAACTCCTCCCTGACTTCTGGCACCTTCCCGTCATCTTTCAAAAGAGCCCACATCACCCCCATTCTGAAAAAACCAACACTGGACCCCTGCCTCACCCAGAACTACAGACCGGTATCCCTTCTTCCATTCCTATCTAAAACTCTCGAACGTGCTGCGTCTAACCAACTTTCCTCTTTTCTTTCTAAGCATAACCTCCAAGACCCTCAGCAGTCTGGTTTCAGACCCGGTCACTCGACGGAGACTGCCCTGCTCTCCGTCACTGAGTCTCTCCACGCAGCACACGCAGCATCCCGTTCATCTGTCCTAATTCTTCTTGACCTCTCAGCTGCCTTCGACACCGTTGACCATCCTACACTTCTGTCTTCCCTGACAGAATTGGGAATTTGCGGACCAGCCCTCAACTGGATTGCGTCCTATCTCTCCGGCCGCTCCTTCCAGGTTGCCTGGGCCGGTGCAGTATCAGCTCCTCGTCCCCTCACAACTGGGGTCCCTCAGGGCTCTGTCCTTGGTCCCCTCCTCTTTTCTCTGTATACTAGGTCCCTTGGCCCTGTTATTGCCGCCCATGGCATGTCATATCATCTCTATGCAGATGATATTCAACTTTTCTACTCTTTCTCTCCCACAGACACTCAGGTCTCCGATCGCATATCCGCCTGCCTGAGTGACATCCAGAGCTGGATGACCAAACACCAGCTCAAGCTCAACACAAGCAAAACGGAACTTCTCCATATTCCTTCTCTTACCTCTCCCACTTCTCATCTGCCCATTTCTTTAGGAGACACTCCCCTACACCCTTCGCAGAGTGCCCGAAATCTTGGAGTTGTGCTGGACAACAGGCTGTCACTCTCTGAGAATATCGCGGCAACCACCCGGTCGTGCAGGTTCATCCTGTACAATATCCGCAGAATAAGACCACTCCTCACCAATTATTCCACACAGCTCCTGGTCCAGGCCATGATACTGTCACGTCTGGACTACTGCAACTCCCTCCTGGCTGGCCTCCCAGCATCAGCCACCAGACCCCTTCAGCTCATCCAGAATGCAGCAGCACGTCTGGTTTACAACCTCCCTCGTGACTCCCACGTCACTCCCCTCCTCATCTCCCTCCACTGGCTACCAGTGCAAGCTCGCATCCGGTTTAAGACACTGGTGCTTGCTTTCCAAGCAGTCAAGGGGTCAGCTCCTGGTTATCTGCAGAAGATGATCAGACCCTACAAGCCGGCCAGATCGCTCCGATCGGCTACTACAGGGCGGCTGATTCCTCCCCCAACACGAGCAGCAACAAGGTCTCGACTCTTTGCAGTTCTGGCCCCACGATGGTGGAACGATCTTCCAGTGGAGGTCAGAACAGCAGAGTGTCTGAGCACCTTCAAACGGAAACTCAAGACGCACCTCTTCTCTGTGTACCTCTCTCCTCTTCCCTAAACCCCCTCCCATAACTATTAAAAAAAAAAAAAAAAAAAAAAAAAAAAAAAAAATTTTTGGTTCAGACTATCTTGTTTCTCCTTAATGTATGCTATCATAGTAAAGGCTTTTTATCTGCATTTTGTTCAATGGACTTAAGTGGACTTGATCCTGAGTTTGGTTACACTGTTGTAAGTCGCTCTGGATAAGAGCGTCAGCTAAATGCCTATAATGTAATGTAATGTAATGTAATGTTAAAGGATCTGGAGCATCAACCTCCTCTCAGGGCCCTCCAGGGACTGGGGGGAAGCCTGGGGCAAGAACACCTGCCCCCACCTCTCCAGGACGGAACCTCCCAGGCAGTCAGGAGGGGAGGCCTGTGGGTGCACATGGTCCGGGGGTGAGTAGGCGCCTAAATAAACAGGACATAGTCAACGACAAACTCAACAAAATCTGTAAACAAATTGCAAACAGCAATATAGGTTTATAACACACACTACAATAGGCTAGGAAGGAATCAGACAAGTCAACATCTCCAGCTTTACGAGACTGGGCACGGGTGACAGCACATGCGGGAAACACAGTTGGGAATGTACGAGTTAATTCGTCAGGGTGAGTCTTAGCGTCTGGTGTGTCCACCACTTCCAATACCGGCAGTACCTTCCCACCAGCAAGATCGTTACCCAAAATAAAAGTAACACCTTTTACGGGTAAAGAGGCTCTTACTCCCACTTTCACAAAGCCATTTACTAGCTCTGACTGCAAATGAATAGTATGCAACGGCACCGTCATAAAGCCCATGTTAATGCCTTGCACTAAAACATGAGAACCATTAAAAGTCTCGCTGGACAAAGGCAGTACATCAGAGAGAATGAAGGACTGAGCCGCTCCAGTATCCCTTAGCATAGTTACAGGTACCGGATCTTTCTGATCTCCGGACAACGAAACAAACCCCTTAAGAATAAAAGGTTCATAACCAGAGTCAGGAACATTCTCAGCGCTAGGTACAGGTTCAGAAATACTAGGGACTGTTTTAATTAAACCAACACTCTTGGGCTGTTCAGTACTCTGCCGCTGCTGCTTTCGCTTTAAAACCAAACAATCGGCAATTATGTGACCAGGCTTATGGCAGTAAAAACATTTCCACTCCGTTGCCCATGGGGAAACTGGCCGAGGACGATTGTCAGGTCTTACAGAAGACATAATACTAGAGCTTTTCTCGGCTCCGAGACGCAGCACGAGGAGAAGACATGAACACAGTTTTGTGAGTTAACACAAACTCGTCCGCTTGGACAGCTGCCTGTGACAGCAAAGTAACCTTTTGCTCATTCAAGTACACAACAACACGCTCCGGCAGGGAGTTCTTAAAGTCCTCGATAAGAACCAACTCACGAAGAGAGGTAAGGTCAGTGACTTTAGTAGCTGAGAACCATTTATCAAAGAGAACCCCTTTCTCTCTAGCGAACTCAACGAATGTCTGATTCAGGGATTTCTTGTGATTCCTGAACTTCTGTCTGTAAGCCTCAGGGACAAGCTCATAGGCACACAAAACAGCAGTTTTAACCATGTCATACTGTAAACTGTCTTCCAGCGACAGTGCAGAGCATACCTCCTGGGCCTAGCCAATAAATTTGCATTGCAATAAGAGAGGCCAGACATCCTTTGGCCATCTTAGCGAAGCTGCAATACGTTCAAATGCTCTGAAGTATGAATCTACTTCAGTCTCTCGGAATTGCGGTACCAATCTAATGTGCTTACTAACATCTAATGTGGTTTGCAGGGGATCGGACAAAGGAGAAACATTTGAGAAAACTGAGGGGGTAGACTGTGCGACAGGACCTGGCGCAACTTGCTTTGTCGCCAGTTCAAGCTGCCGCAGCTTAACCGCCGTCTCAGCCTCAATCTCCAATCTGCGGATCTCCAATTTCAAACTGAGTTCTGCCTGCCTCGCCGCCGCCTTTTCCTGAGCCTCTAGTTGGAGACGAACGAGGCGCACCTTCAAACGGGGATCAGCATCACTGAACCGCCGACTCCCAGCTGACACGGGAGAAAATGCAGGCAGTGTAGGCTTGCCCTCAGCCTCCGCTTCAGGTTCAGCCTCCACATCGCATTTAGCTGGCGGAGCTACAGATGCATCTGGATCCTCCTCAAACGCAGCAGCATCAGGCAGACCCGGTAACACAAAGACCCGCAGCTCAACCAACCCCTCTAATACGACGGCCTTAATATGTTTCTTAAGCGCCTGTCAAGAAACCGCAATACCAAAGTGTTCAGCCAATAACAAAAGGTCGTCTTTGCGACACTTATCAAACTGCTCTAAAGTAGGATTCTGGAGAAACCCAACCAAATCAAAAAGAGCCATTTCCAGCGGTCCCTATCGCCACAAGAGGGCGACAAGACAACACACACCGCAACTGTGGACCTCAAAGCAACGTCCAAAACCAAGACGCAAATAAATATTAACCTACAATAATCAGACAATTAAGTATCGGGAAATAATTAATAATGAGTAATTAATGATCCCGGACGAGCCCCCAATTTTGTTACGTCCCCATTGTGGTCTAGGGGTACAGGGGAGTAAAAAAATGAATGATCATTAAAGATTACATTTTATTTACACAATTAATTATCTATACAATGAACAAACAGGAGGGGAAACACTGGGCGGTACCAAACAAAAGAAGATAACCAAAACAGAAATATATAAGCTATTAACAATTCTAGAAATGAAAGAAACTAACTAACTGAAACCCGAAAATCTTCCGAACCTAACTAACTACACTGGCTATTCTAAACTGAACAAAAACATACAAGGGTGGTACACGCCCGTATCTATATATACATATACACAAGTGAAACTAACAGTGACAGTTAAGAAAAAAAACACCTACCTAAATCCCACTCCTTATATATATACACAAGTGAAACTAACAGTGACAGTTAAGAAAACAAACACCTACTTAAATCCCACTCCTAACCCAACACAAAACCAGCAACCAAACCAGAGACGCAAACCCAAACTCGAAGTCTTTTCAGAAATTACGATCGATACACAGAAGTCAAAATAGCACGAAGTCACAATAGTAATACAGGAGGCAACTAACATTCAAATCCAAGTCACTGGGGTGTAACTGACAATATTCGCTATATATATAGGTGTGGGTCTGTTCCTCATTGGCCGCCAGGCAGGTCCGCAGAAGAGGATTGGGGGGGAAACAACGCACTCTTCCCTCTTCTTCACCAATTGCGGAATGACCCGTAGCAGACTTCACGGAATAATGAGACCGAAAGAAAAAAACAAACCTGGCACGTAACACTCCCACCCATAAAATCAAAACACCTAGTAAGGCTAGTTACAATATATACAATTTAAAATTAAGTGCGTGACAGGGCGTCCGCCAATACGTTCTCTGACCCCTTTTTGTGACTGCCAGTCAAAGATGTCCTATACAGACACGGACTAACAAGAAACCGGTGTTGTTCGAGGGTGGGTTGTGGGGAGGAAGAGGAAACTGTGCAGCATGTGTTCTGGAATTGTAAGTTTGCACAGGAAGTCTGGGGTTTAATGGGGAGGATGTATAGTGTTTTGGGGGATTTCAGTTGGGAAAGGGTGTGTTATGGGGAGGGACTGCGGAGGAAGAAGGGAAGAGAGAAACTTTTGGTTCTTCTATTGATCAGTTTGGTGAAGCAGAAGTAGTGGGGGGCGCGGGGAGAGAGGGGGGTGGTGAAGCAAGGGTGGACGGTGAGCGGGGTGGGGGAGATGGTGGAAGCGGATATACAGCGCCGTTTTCAGTGGGAGGTGCTGCGGTGGGGTTTTCATGCAGCATGGGAACGGTGGAAACTAGTGATGTGATTGTGTAGATTTTGTGTTGTCATGGTTGTGCCCTGTTCTGTTTCAAAATGGAAGAGATGGACTTTGGGACATTGGGACTTGTGAGCGGGAAGGGGCGGAAATGGAGGGTTTTGGCACTATGGGGTTTGTTTGGAAGGGAAAGAGGAAAAGGTGAGTTTGTGCACATACATATAATCTAAACAATGGGGAAAAGGGGGTTTTTGAGTAAGAGTGCTGTATTGGTGTGTGAATAAAAAAAAATTTCAAAAAAAAATCTGTTCTTACCAGTTTAATATCTGATACGTCCCCTATCTGGGGACTACATATTAAACGGATTTTTGAGACTGAGAGTCGAAGAAGGAGCTTGCTCCGTCCGCTCCACGCATCGACCCGGTATTGCAGTACGTCCGGGAACGGTGCGCCTCTATTTTTGGGTGCAAAGGAAGGGCGAAAGCTGCTGCTGCTGCTTTTTCTTCTTCTTTTTCATGGAGTGGACAAGCAACTGAATCCTTGTGGGGGTTTTTTTTTTTTAAATAAAAGAAATAGTTTTATCATGTGTCTATCTTTCTTTCTATCATTCTTCGTCAGCTAGCTGGGTAAGTGAAGTTGGTTAAGTAAGTCAGCTAGCGAGCCGGTTTGCAGCGGTCCGTGGCTCGCTTGCGCCCTCTGCCAGTCGGGCGGTTATAGCGTCTCCTCTCCCTCTTCCGCGGATAACGCGCGGGGGCGCCGGCAGACAACTCCGGGCCTGCGGCTCCGGGCCGGGAGGGCCTACGGCGGCTGGTGACGGCGAGAGGCCACGTGTGCTCGGGTTTCTCTTCATTTATTCACGAGTCTACTGCCCTCTACTGGAGGACAGTGGGCTCGTGAGTTTCTGGTGTGTAATCAGAGCAGACGTGCCTCTCTCTTCTCTCTCTCTCCCTATACTTCCTCTCTCTCTTTCTGAAGGTCTGGTGTAGTGGCGCAGAACCAGTGGCTTGACCGCGGCTGTGTCCACTGCATCGGACCGGCGGACCAGGCCGGACCTACAGCGTTGGGGATAGGCAGGTACCAGTGGTGTGACCACGGCCTGCTGAATCCCCAACGCCGAAGCCAGGACAGCGCTAGGAGGACCCCTGCCAGAAGACTCCCGCCATCCGGGGACCACACCACTGCTGCGGACGACCATCGCCGGAGACCAGAGGGGAGTTCAGCGCCGCCCGGAGAGAAGGCCCGTAGCGGCTCGCTCTCCGGGCTATTCCATCTTCATCGAGACTTCGCCCTCGCTTCCTGGCTCCCCTCCTTTGCTCTCCAGGCCGCAGCAGGACCATCGGGTGGACCCGGAGGACGAGGCCGAGGAGCAGGCAGACGGGGGACCCGAGGACCTCCATCCAACGACGGCGGCGGCACCCGGATCCAGCGAGACCAGCGTCTTGGATCAACGCCTGGTGCCGGCTACCGGAAGGGAGGTCCCACTGCCCCTTGTGGAGCTGACTTCTGATCAGCTCCCTTGGTGCGGCAACGTTTGGTCCCCCTTGGAAGGACCAACATCTCTTAGCGCTGTTCCTGTGCTTCTTCCACCCACTTAGGTCCGGCCTGAGAGAGAGGGAGGATGGCTACGGGAGCACAGCCAGGAGTCCGACGCCACAACGCCGTCCGAATGACGTTACAGAACAGCGGAGAAGGGGGCAGCGGTGCTAGTGGTCCCCCCCAGGTGGCACAAGGGGCGAAGGGCGCAGCCGCAAGGGGCGCCGCAGAGCCAGCAGCTACTGGGGGGGCAAGCAATGCCGCTGCCCCCAACGTCAACAGGAGAGTGACAGGTATGACCCGCCTAGAGTTCAGCCGGGCAGTGCTTCAGCGAGCCATGGGATTTGTGCCTGGCGACCTGAACTGCCTGGTGAAGGTTCCGGGCAATGCAGACATTTTTTGAGATTAGTTTCAGGTCTGCAAACATCCTGGAGAGGTTCTGGAACCTCTATAGAGAGGGGAAGGGTAAGGCTCCCCTCAGTGTTTTTGATGTAGAGCCCCTGTCCGACACCGAAAACAAGGTGGTCACTGTACAGTTTTATAACGAAGCTGTGCAGGACCACGATGTGAGTACGTGGTTGGGCAGGTATGGTCTTGTTAGATCTGAAGCCCGGAGAGTCCTTGATGAGGACGGAGTCTGGACCGGAGCCAGGAAATGGCTGGTCCAGCTCAAGCCCGACCCCTCTGCACTTGGGGGGGTATGCCACATCCCCAGCTCCATCACGCTGGGGAGACACAGGGGGGTGGTGTTCTATTACGGCATGCCCAAGCTGTGCAGGAACTGCGGCGAGTTAGGTCACTTAGCCGCAGCCTGCACAGTGGTCAAGTGTAAGACGTGCGGCGGCGAACACGAGACCAGGGCATGCCGTGATCCGAAGCCCTGTAACCTCTGCGGAGCGAGGGGGCATCTCTTTAGAGACTGTCCCCTCTCGTACGCGAACAGGGCTAGGAGCACCGCACCCCCTCCTCCATCTGCTGCCCCCCCTTCGGCCCCACCGCCTCCCCCGCCCACCCCCATGCCACGCACCAGACCACCCACCCCTACCCCCTCCCAGCCTGGAAGCCCAACCCCACACGCACACACCTCAGCACAAGACCCTACCCTCTGTATCCCCACCGCCGGAACCCCCAATTCCACAGTGTCCTCTGCTGACCTAGGCCCCACCGTCACCGTCACTGTTAAGGAGGAGCCTGACTCCGACACCCCCATTGTGGTGTTGGAGTCAGACTCCTCAACCTCAGAATCAGACTATCACACCGTGGCAAAAAATTAGGAAGAAGAAGGGCAAACGCATCCGATCACCTACAACAGCACAACAACAACCTAGTCAACCTCCCAACCAAGCAATAGTTCGCCACATAACAACTAAATCTACAAAACCATTGAAACAGTTAAATTCAAAACCGGTACATAGCACACAACCTGCAGCCAGGCCTGAGCCCCCTCCCCGCCCTACAAAGTCACCTACACCATCGTCCGTACATCGCACAGAAACCTTACACACTTCCATCACTGCCCAACCAACAATTATTAGGGACCAGCCAGCCTCCGGTCCAGACCCTGTTACGGGACCGCAGCCGGGAGTCCGACGCCACAACGCCGTCCGGATGACGTTGCAGAACAGCGGAGAAGGGGGCAGCGGTGCTAGTGGTACCCCCCAGGTGGCACAAGGGGCAACGGGCGCAGCCGGAAGGGGCGCCGCAGAGTCAGCAGCTACTGGGGGGGCAAGCAATACCGCTGCCCCCAACGGCAACAGGAGAGTGACAGGTATGACCCGCCTAGAGTTCAGCCGGGCAGTGCTTCAGCGAGCCATGGGCTTTGTGCCTGGCGACCTGAACTGCCTGGTGAAGGTTCCGGGCAACGCAGATATCTTTGAGATTAGTTTCAGGTCTGCAAACATCCTGGAGAGGTTCTGGAACCTCTATAGAGAGGGGAAGGGTAAGGCTCCCCTCAGTGTTTTTGACGTAGAGCCCCTGTCTGACATCGAAAACAAGGTGGTCACTGTGCAGTTTTATAACGAAGCTGTGCAGGACCACGATGTGAGTACGTGGTTGAGCAGGTATGGTCTTGTTAGATCCGAAGCCCGGAGAGTCCTTGATGAGGACGGAGTCTGGACCGGAGCCAGGAAATGGCTGGTCCAACTCAAGCCCGACCCCTCTGCACCTGGGGGGGTATGCCACATCCCCAGCTCCATCACGCTGGGGAGACACAGGGGGGTGGTGTTCTATTACGGCATGCCCAAGCTGTGCAGGAACTGCGGCGAGTTAGGTCACTTGGCCGCAGCCTGCACAGTGGTCAAGTGTAAGACGTGCGGCGGCGAACACGAGACCAGGGCATGCCGTGACCCAAAGCCCTGTAACCTCTGCGGAGCGAGGGGGCATCTCTTTAGAGATTGTCCCCTCTCGTACGCGAACAGGGCTAGGAACACCGCGCCCCCTCCACCATCTGCTGCCCCCCCTTCGGCCCCACCGCCTCCCCCGCCTACCCCCATGCCACGCACCAGACCACCCACCCCTACCCCCTCCCAGCCTGGAAGCCCAACCCCACACGCACAGACCCCAGCACAAGACCCTACCCCCTGTATCCCCACCGCCGGAACCCCCAACTCCACAGTGTCCCCTGCCTTAGATCCCACCAACCCCGTCACTGTCACTGTCAAGGAGGAGCCTGACTCCGACACCCCCATTGTGGTGTTGGAGTCAGACTCCTCAACCTCAGAATCAGACACCAACACTCCGTGGCAAGAAACCAGAAAAAAGAAGGGCAAACGAATTCGATCACCCACAACAGCCAAACAACAACCCGGTCAACCTCCCAACCCAGCAATAGCTCGACAGACAATTAAATCAACAAAAACATTGAAACAGCTACACTCAAAAACGGTACACAAAACACAAGCTACAGCCAGGCCTGAGCCCCCTCCCCGCCCTACAAAACCACCCACACCACCGCCAGTACACTGCACAGAAATTTTACACACCTCCACCACCACCCAATTAAGAACCATTAGGGACCAGCCAGCCTCCGGTCCAGACCCTGTTAAAGGATCTGGAGCATCAACCTCCTCTCAGGGCCCTCCAGGGACTGGGAGGAAGCCTGGGGCAAGAACACCTGCCCCCACCTCTCCAGGACGGAACCTCCCAGGCAGTCAGGAGGGGAGGCCTGTGGGTGCACATGGTCCGGGGGTGAGTAGGCGCCTCAATAAACAGGACATAGTAAATGATAAACTCAACAATATCTGCAAACAAATAGCAAACAGTAACATAGGTAAATAAATCACACACAACAATAAAATTATGGAACATACAATAACACTCTCAACATTAAACACCCGTAGCATCAAAGATCCATCAAAACGACATACAGTATTCTCCATTCTGTCACAGGTCCCCTCAGACGTCATCCTGCTCCAGGAATGTGGCATTCCTTTCCGGGAGTTGGATGGCGTTCTGAGGGAGGAATGGAGAATGGGAGACTCTCTCTGGTCTGGCTCAAACATCGCCAGAGCTGATGGGGTCGGCACGTTGGTGAAAAATCCCTACGTGCGTATTACATCTAGCAACGTCGTAGAGAGTGGGCGAATCCTCGTCACCGACTTCGATGTCGGGGGTTCCCCACTCAGGGTAATCAACGTGTACGGCCCCACCAGCGTGGCCGAGAGGGTCTCCCTCTTTACAAAACTATCCCCATTAATACACTGCACAATGCCGGTTGTCGTGGGGGGGGATTTCAACTGTGCTTTATCAGATGAGGACCGCAGCAGACCCAGACGGGACCGCTCCAGCGACCTGCTGCGGTCCCTCATAGAGGATTTCTCCCTCCGCGACGCCGGGGGCGCCTCTCCCCCCCAACACACGTGGGTGAGTTCTTCTGGAAGCTCTTCTTCGAGAATCGATTTGTTTCTGCTCTCCCCAGGCCTGGGGGTGCCCGCTTATTCCATCCAGGCGGTGCACTTCTCGGACCACCACATGGTGACCGTGTCCACAAAGACCCGCAGCTCAACCAACCCCTCTAATACGACGGCCTTAATGTGTTTCTTAAGCGCCTGTCAAGAAACCGCAATACCAAACTGTTCAGCCAATAACAAAAGGTCGTCTTTGCGACACTTATCAAACTGCTCTAAAGTAGGATTCTGGAGAAACCCAACCAAATCAAAAAGAGCCATTTCCAGCGGTCCCTATCGCCACAAGAGGGCGACAAGACAACACACACCGCAACTGTGGACCTGAAAGCAACGTCCAAAACCAAGACGCAAATAAATATTAACCTACAATAATCAGACAATTAAGCATAGGGAAATAATTAATAATGAGTAATTAACGATCCCGGACGAGCCCCCAATTTTGTTACGTCCCCATTGTGGTCTAGGGGTACAGGGGAGTAAAAAAATGAATGATCATTAAAGATTAAATTTTATTTACACAATTAATTATCTATACAATGAACAAACAGGAGGGGAAACACTGGGCGGTACCAAACAAAAGAAGATAACCAAAACAGAAATATATAAGCTATTAACAATTCTAGAAATGAAAGAAACTAACTAACTGAAACCCGAAAATCTTCCGAACCTAACTAACTACACTGGCTATTCTAAACTGAACAAAAACATACAAGGGTGGTACACACCCGTATCTATATATACATATACACAAGTGAAACTAACAGTGACAGTTAAGAAAAAAAA
Source organism: Anguilla anguilla (assembly GCF_013347855.1). Lineage (NCBI taxonomy): Eukaryota > Metazoa > Chordata > Actinopteri > Anguilliformes > Anguillidae > Anguilla > Anguilla anguilla. Next base: position 27,639,282 of record NC_049218.1, on the reverse strand, counting down.
CACCTACCTAAATCCCACTCCTTATATATATACACAAGTGAAACTAACAGTGACAGTTAAGAAAACAAACACCTACTTAAATCCCACTCCTAACCCAACACAAAACCAGCAACCAAACCAGAGGCGCAAACGCAAACTCGAAGTCTTTTCAGAAATTACGATCGATACACAGAAGTCAAAATAGCACGAAGTCACAATAGTAATACAGGAGGCAACTAACATTCAAATCCAAGTCACTGGGGTGTAACTGACAATATTCGCTATATGTATAGGTGGGGGTCTGTTCCTCATTGGCCGCCAGGCAGGTTCGCAGAAGAGGATTGGGGGGGAAACAACGCACTCTTCCCTCTTCTTCACCAATTGCGGAATGACCCGTAGCAGACTTCACGGAATAATGAGACCGAAAGAAAAAAACAAACCTGGCACGTAACACTCCCACCCTTAAAATCAAAACCTTTACTTTTTTACCGAGACTTCGCCCTCGCTTCCTGGCTCCCCTCCTTTGCTCTCCAGGCCGCAGCAGGACCATCGGGTGGACCCGGAGGACAAGGCCGAGGAGCAGGCAGACGGGGGACCCGAGGACCTCCCTCCAACGACGGCGGCGGCACCCGGATCCAGCGAGACCAGCTTCTTGGATCAACGCCTGGTGCCATCTGCCGGAAGGGAGGTTCCACTGCGCCTTGTGGAGCTGACTTCCGACCAGCTCCCTTGGTGCGGCAACGTTTGGTCCCCCTTGGCAGGACCAACATCACTTAGCGCTGTACCTGTGCTTCTTCTTCCACTTACTTAGGTCCGGCCTGAGAGAGAGGGAGGATGGCTACGGGAGCACAGCCAGGAGTACGACGCCACAACGCCGTCCGAATGACACTCCAGAACAGCGGAGAAGGGGGCAGCGATGCTAGTGGTCCCCCCCAGGTGGCACAAGGGGCGAAGGGCGCAGCCGTAAGGGGCGCCGCAGAGCCAGCAGCTACTGGGGGGGCAAGCAATGCTGCTGCCCCCAATGTCAACAGGAGAGTGACAGGTATGACCCGCCTAGAGTTTAGCCGGGCAGTGCTCCAGCGAGCCATGGGCTTTGTGCCTGGCGACCTGAACTGCCTGGTGAAGGTTCCGGGCAACGCAGATATCTTTGAGATTAGTTTCAGGTCTGCAAACATCCTGGAGAGGTTCTGGAACCTCTATAGAGAGGGGAAGGGTAAGGCTCCCCTCAGTGTTTTTGACGTAGAGCCCCTGTCTGACATCGAAAACAAGGTGGTCACTGTGCAGTTTTATAACGAAGCTGTGCAGGACCACGATGTGAGTACGTGGTTGAGCAGGTATGGTCTTGTTAGATCCGAAGCCCGGAGAGTCCTTGATGAGGACGGAGTCTGGACCGGAGCCAGGAAATGGCTGGTCCAACTCAAGCCCGACCCCTCTGCACCTGGGGGGGTATGCCACATCCCCAGCTCCATCACGCTGGGGAGACACAGGGGGGTGGTGTTCTATTACGGCATGCCCAAGCTGTGCAGGAACTGCGGCGAGTTAGGTCACTTGGCCGCAGCCTGCACAGTGGTCAAGTGTAAGACGTGCGGCGGCGAACACGAGACCAGGGCATGCCGTGACCCAAAGCCCTGTAACCTCTGCGGAGCGAGGGGGCATCTCTTTAGAGATTGTCCCCTCTCGTACGCGAACAGGGCTAGGAACACCGCGCCCCCTCCACCATCTGCTGCCCCCCCTTCGGCCCCACCGCCTCCCCCGCCTACCCCCATGCCACGCACCAGACCACCCACCCCTACCCCCTCCCAGCCTGGAAGCCCAACCCCACACGCACAGACCCCAGCACAAGACCCTACCCCCTGTATCCCCACCGCCGGAACCCCCAACTCCACAGTGTCCCCTGCCTTAGATCCCACCAACCCCGTCACTGTCACTGTCAAGGAGGAGCCTGACTCCGACACCCCCATTGTGGTGTTGGAGTCAGACTCCTCAACCTCAGAATCAGACACCAACACTCCGTGGCAAGAAACCAGAAAAAAGAAGGGCAAACGAATTCGATCACCCACAACAGCCAAACAACAACCCGGTCAACCTCCCAACCCAGCAATAGCTCGACAGACAATTAAATCAACAAAAACATTGAAACAGCTACACTCAAAAACGGTACACAAAACACAAGCTACAGCCAGGCCTGAGCCCCCTCCCCGCCCTACAAAACCACCCACACCACCGCCAGTACACTGCACAGAAATTTTACACACCTCCACCACCACCCAATTAAGAACCATTAGGGACCAGCCAGCCTCCGGTCCAGACCCTGTTAAAGGATCTGGAGCATCAACCTCCTCTCAGGGCCCTCCAGGGACTGGGAGGAAGCCTGGGGCAAGAACACCTGCCCCCACCTCTCCAGGACGGAACCTCCCAGGCAGTCAGGAGGGGAGGCCTGTGGGTGCACATGGTCCGGGGGTGAGTAGGCGCCTCAATAAACAGGACATAGTAAATGATAAACTCAACAATATCTGCAAACAAATAGCAAACAGTAACATAGGTAAATAAATCACACACAACAATAAAATTATGGAACATACAATAACACTCTCAACATTAAACACCCGTAGCATCAAAGATCCATCAAAACGACATACAGTATTCTCCATTCTGTCACAGGTCCCCTCAGACGTCATCCTGCTCCAGGAATGTGGCATTCCTTTCCGGGAGTTGGATGGCGTTCTGAGGGAGGAATGGAGAATGGGAGACTCTCTCTGGTCTGGCTCAAACATCGCCAGAGCTGATGGGGTCGGCACGTTGGTGAAAAATCCCTACGTGCGTATTACATCTAGCAACGTCGTAGAGAGTGGGCGAATCCTCGTCACCGACTTCGATGTCGGGGGTTCCCCACTCAGGGTAATCAACGTGTACGGCCCCACCAGCGTGGCCGAGAGGGTCTCCCTCTTTACAAAACTATCCCCATTAATACACTGCACAATGCCGGTTGTCGTGGGGGGGGATTTCAACTGTGCTTTATCAGATGAGGACCGCAGCAGACCCAGACGGGACCGCTCCAGCGACCTGCTGCGGTCCCTCATAGAGGATTTCTCCCTCCGCGACGCCGGGGGCGCCTCTCCCCCCCAACACACGTGGGTGAGTTCTTCTGGAAGCTCTTCTTCGAGAATCGATTTGTTTCTGCTCTCCCCAGGCCTGGGGGTGCCCGCTTATTCCATCCAGGCGGTGCACTTCTCGGACCACCACATGGTGACCGTGTCCACAAAGACCCGCAGCTCAACCAACCCCTCTAATACGACGGCCTTAATGTGTTTCTTAAGCGCCTGTCAAGAAACCGCAATACCAAACTGTTCAGCCAATAACAAAAGGTCGTCTTTGCGACACTTATCAAACTGCTCTAAAGTAGGATTCTGGAGAAACCCAACCAAATCAAAAAGAGCCATTTCCAGCGGTCCCTATCGCCACAAGAGGGCGACAAGACAACACACACCGCAACTGTGGACCTGAAAGCAACGTCCAAAACCAAGACGCAAATAAATATTAACCTACAATAATCAGACAATTAAGCATAGGGAAATAATTAATAATGAGTAATTAACGATCCCGGACGAGCCCCCAATTTTGTTACGTCCCCATTGTGGTCTAGGGGTACAGGGGAGTAAAAAAATGAATGATCATTAAAGATTAAATTTTATTTACACAATTAATTATCTATACAATGAACAAACAGGAGGGGAAACACTGGGCGGTACCAAACAAAAGAAGATAACCAAAACAGAAATATATAAGCTATTAACAATTCTAGAAATGAAAGAAACTAACTAACTGAAACCCGAAAATCTTCCGAACCTAACTAACTACACTGGCTATTCTAAACTGAACAAAAACATACAAGGGTGGTACACACCCGTATCTATATATACATATACACAAGTGAAACTAACAGTGACAGTTAAGAAAAAAAACACCTACCTAAATCCCACTCCTTATATATATACACAAGTGAAACTAACAGTGACAGTTAAGAAAACAAACACCTACTTAAATCCCACTCCTAACCCAACACAAAACCAGCAACCAAACCAGAGGCGCAAACGCAAACTCGAAGTCTTTTCAGAAATTACGATCGATACACAGAAGTCAAAATAGCACGAAGTCACAATAGTAATACAGGAGGCAACTAACATTCAAATCCAAGTCACTGGGGTGTAACTGACAATATTCGCTATATGTATAGGTGGGGGTCTGTTCCTCATTGGCCGCCAGGCAGGTTCGCAGAAGAGGATTGGGAGGGAAACAACGCACTCTTCCCTCTTCTTCACCAATTGCGGAATGACCCGTAGCAGACTTCACGGAATAATGAGACCGAAAGAAAAAAACAAACCTGGCACGTAACACTCCCACCCTTAAAATCAAAACCTTTACTTTTTTACCGAGACTTCGCCCTCGCTTCCTGGCTCCCCTCCTTTGCTCTCCAGGCCGCAGCAGGACCATCGGGTGGACCCGGAGGACAAGGCCGAGGAGCAGGCAGACGGGGGACCCGAGGACCTCCCTCCAACGACGGCGGCGGCACCCGGATCCAGCGAGACCAGCTTCTTGGATCAACGCCTGGTGCCATCTGCCGGAAGGGAGGTTCCACTGCGCCTTGTGGAGCTGACTTCCGACCAGCTCCCTTGGTGCGGCAACGTTTGGTCCCCCTTGGAAGGACCAACATCACTTAGCGCTGTACCTGTGCTTCTTCTTCCACTTACTTAGGTCCGGCCTGAGAGAGAGGGAGGATGGCTACGGGAGCACAGCCAGGAGTACGACGCCACAACGCCGTCCGAATGACACTCCAGAACAGCGGAGAAGGGGGCAGCGATGCTAGTGGTCCCCCCCAGGTGGCACAAGGGGCAAAGGGCGCAGCCGTAAGGGGCGCCGCCGAGCCAGCAGCTACTGGGGGGGCAAGCAATGCTGCTGCCCCCAATGTCAACAGGAGAGTGACAGGTATGACCCGCCTAGAGTTTAGCCGGGCAGTGCTCCAGCGAGCCATGGGCTTTGTGCCTGGCGACCTGAACTGCCTGGTGAAGGTTCCGGGCAACGCAGATATCTTTGAGATTAGTTTCAGGTCTGCAAACATCCTGGAGAGGTTCTGGAACCTCTATAGAGAGGGGAAGGGTAAGGCTCCCCTCAGTGTTTTTGACGTAGAGCCCCTGTCTGACATCGAAAACAAGGTGGTCACTGTGCAGTTTTATAACGAAGCTGTGCAGGACCACGATGTGAGTACGTGGTTGAGCAGGTATGGTCTTGTTAGATCCGAAGCCCGGAGAGTCCTTGATGAGGACGGAGTCTGGACCGGAGCCAGGAAATGGCTGGTCCAACTCAAGCCCGACCCCTCTGCACCTGGGGGGGTATGCCACATCCCCAGCTCCATCACGCTGGGGAGACACAGGGGGGTGGTGTTCTATTACGGCATGCCCAAGCTGTGCAGGAACTGCGGCGAGTTAGGTCACTTGGCCGCAGCCTGCACAGTGGTCAAGTGTAAGACGTGCGGCGGCGAACACGAGACCAGGGCATGCCGTGACCCAAAGCCCTGTAACCTCTGCGGAGCGAGGGGGCATCTCTTTAGAGATTGTCCCCTCTCGTACGCGAACAGGGCTAGGAACACCGCGCCCCCTCCACCATCTGCTGCCCCCCCTTCGGCCCCACCGCCTCCCCCGCCTACCCCCATGCCACGCACCAGACCACCCACCCCTACCCCCTCCCAGCCTGGAAGCCCAACCCCACACGCACAGACCCCAGCACAAGACCCTACCCCCTGTATCCCCACCGCCGGAACCCCCAACTCCACAGTGTCCCCTGCCTTAGATCCCACCAACCCCGTCACTGTCACTGTCAAGGAGGAGCCTGACTCCGACACCCCCATTGTGGTGTTGGAGTCAGACTCCTCAACCTCAGAATCAGACACCAACACTCCGTGGCAAGAAACCAGAAAAAAGAAGGGCAAACGAATTCGATCACCCACAACAGCCAAACAACAACCCGGTCAACCTCCCAACCCAGCAATAGCTCGACAGACAATTAAATCAACAAAAACATTGAAACAGCTACACTCAAAAACGGTACACAAAACACAAGCTACAGCCAGGCCTGAGCCCCCTCCCCGCCCTACAAAACCACCCACACCACCGCCAGTACACTGCACAGAAATTTTACACACCTCCACCACCACCCAATTAAGAACCATTAGGGACCAGCCAGCCTCCGGTCCAGACCCTGTTAAAGGATCTGGAGCATCAACCTCCTCTCAGGGCCCTCCAGGGACTGGGAGGAAGCCTGGGGCAAGAACACCTGCCCCCACCTCTCCAGGACGGAACCTCCCAGGCAGTCAGGAGGGGAGGCCTGTGGGTGCACATGGTCCGGGGGTGAGTAGGCGCCTCAATAAACAGGACATAGTAAATGATAAACTCAACAATATCTGCAAACAAATAGCAAACAGTAACATAGGTAAATAAATCACACACAACAATAAAATTATGGAACATACAATAACACTCTCAACATTAAACACCCGTAGCATCAAAGATCCATCAAAACGACATACAGTATTCTCCATTCTGTCACAGGTCCCCTCAGACGTCATCCTGCTCCAGGAATGTGGCATTCCTTTCCGGGAGTTGGATGGCGTTCTGAGGGAGGAATGGAGAATGGGAGACTCTCTCTGGTCTGGCTCAAACATCGCCAGAGCTGATGGGGTCGGCACGTTGGTGAAAAATCCCTACGTGCGTATTACATCTAGCAACGTCGTAGAGAGTGGGCGAATCCTCGTCACCGACTTCGATGTCGGGGGTTCCCCACTCAGGGTAATCAACGTGTACGGCCCCACCAGCGTGGCCGAGAGGGTCTCCCTCTTTACAAAACTATCCCCATTAATACACTGCACAATGCCGGTTGTCGTGGGGGGGGATTTCAACTGTGCTTTATCAGATGAGGACCGCAGCAGACCCAGACGGGACCGCTCCAGCGACCTGCTGCGGTCCCTCATAGAGGATTTCTCCCTCCGCGACGCCGGGGGCGCCTCTCCCCCCCAACACACGTGGGTGAGTTCTTCTGGAAGCTCTTCTTCGAGAATCGATTTGTTTCTGCTCTCCCCAGGCCTGGGGGTGCCCGCTTATTCCATCCAGGCGGTGCACTTCTCGGACCACCACATGGTGACCGTGTCCACAAAGACCCGCAGCTCAACCAACCCCTCTAATACGACGGCCTTAATGTGTTTCTTAAGCGCCTGTCAAGAAACCGCAATACCAAACTGTTCAGCCAATAACAAAAGGTCGTCTTTGCGACACTTATCAAACTGCTCTAAAGTAGGATTCTGGAGAAACCCAACCAAATCAAAAAGAGCCATTTCCAGCGGTCCCTATCGCCACAAGAGGGCGACAAGACAACACACACCGCAACTGTGGACCTGAAAGCAACGTCCAAAACCAAGACGCAAATAAATATTAACCTACAATAATCAGACAATTAAGCATAGGGAAATAATTAATAATGAGTAATTAACGATCCCGGACGAGCCCCCAATTTTGTTACGTCCCCATTGTGGTCTAGGGGTACAGGGGAGTAAAAAAATGAATGATCATTAAAGATTAAATTTTATTTACACAATTAATTATCTATACAATGAACAAACAGGAGGGGAAACACTGGGCGGTACCAAACAAAAGAAGATAACCAAAACAGAAATATATAAGCTATTAACAATTCTAGAAATGAAAGAAACTAACTAACTGAAACCCGAAAATCTTCCGAACCTAACTAACTACACTGGCTATTCTAAACTGAACAAAAACATACAAGGGTGGTACACACCCGTATCTATATATACATATACACAAGTGAAACTAACAGTGACAGTTAAGAAAAAAAACACCTACCTAAATCCCACTCCTTATATATATACACAAGTGAAACTAACAGTGACAGTTAAGAAAACAAACACCTACTTAAATCCCACTCCTAACCCAACACAAAACCAGCAACCAAACCAGAGGCGCAAACCCAAACTCGAAGTCTTTTCAGAAATTACGATCGATACACAGAAGTCAAAATAGCACGAAGTCACAATAGTAATACAGGAGGCAACTAACATTCAAATCCAAGTCACTGGGGTGTAACTGACAATATTCGCTATATGTATAGGTGGGGGTCTGTTCCTCATTGGCCGCCAGGCAGGTTCGCAGAAGAGGATTGGGGGGGAAACAACGCACTCTTCCCTCTTCTTCACCAATTGCGGAATGACCCGTAGCAGACTTCACGGAATAATGAGACCGAAAGAAAAAAACAAACCTGGCACGTAACACTCCCACCCTTAAAATCAAAACCTTTACTTTTTTACCGAGACTTCGCCCTCGCTTCCTGGCTCCCCTCCTTTGCTCTCCAGGCCGCAGCAGGACCATCGGGTGGACCCGGAGGACAAGGCCGAGGAGCAGGCAGACGGGGGACCCGAGGACCTCCCTCCAACGACGGCGGCGGCACCCGGATCCAGCGAGACCAGCTTCTTGGATCAACGCCTGGTGCCATCTGCCGGAAGGGAGGTTCCACTGCGCCTTGTGGAGCTGACTTCCGACCAGCTCCCTTGGTGCGGCAACGTTTGGTCCCCCTTGGAAGGACCAACATCACTTAGCGCTGTACCTGTGCTTCTTCTTCCACTTACTTAGGTCCGGCCTGAGAGAGAGGGAGGATGGCTACGGGAGCACAGCCAGGAGTACGACGCCACAACGCCGTCCGAATGACACTCCAGAACAGCGGAGAAGGGGGCAGCGATGCTAGTGGTCCCCCCCAGGTGGCACAAGGGGCAAAGGGCGCAGCCGTAAGGGGCGCCGCCGAGCCAGCAGCTACTGGGGGGGCAAGCAATGCTGCTGCCCCCAATGTCAACAGGAGAGTGACAGGTATGACCCGCCTAGAGTTTAGCCGGGCAGTGCTCCAGCGAGCCATGGGCTTTGTGCCTGGCGACCTGAACTGCCTGGTGAAGGTTCCGGGCAACGCAGATATCTTTGAGATTAGTTTCAGGTCTGCAAACATCCTGGAGAGGTTCTGGAACCTCTATAGAGAGGGGAAGGGTAAGGCTCCCCTCAGTGTTTTTGACGTAGAGCCCCTGTCTGACATCGAAAACAAGGTGGTCACTGTGCAGTTTTATAACGAAGCTGTGCAGGACCACGATGTGAGTACGTGGTTGAGCAGGTATGGTCTTGTTAGATCCGAAGCCCGGAGAGTCCTTGATGAGGACGGAGTCTGGACCGGAGCCAGGAAATGGCTGGTCCAACTCAAGCCCGACCCCTCTGCACCTGGGGGGGTATGCCACATCCCCAGCTCCATCACGCTGGGGAGACACAGGGGGGTGGTGTTCTATTACGGCATGCCCAAGCTGTGCAGGAACTGCGGCGAGTTAGGTCACTTGGCCGCAGCCTGCACAGTGGTCAAGTGTAAGACGTGCGGCGGCGAACACGAGACCAGGGCATGCCGTGACCCAAAGCCCTGTAACCTCTGCGGAGCGAGGGGGCATCTCTTTAGAGATTGTCCCCTCTCGTACGCGAACAGGGCTAGGAACACCGCGCCCCCTCCACCATCTGCTGCCCCCCCTTCGGCCCCACCGCCTCCCCCGCCTACCCCCATGCCACGCACCAGACCACCCACCCCTACCCCCTCCCAGCCTGGAAGCCCAACCCCACACGCACAGACCCCAGCACAAGACCCTACCCCCTGTATCCCCACCGCCGGAACCCCCAACTCCACAGTGTCCCCTGCCTTAGATCCCACCAACCCCGTCACTGTCACTGTCAAGGAGGAGCCTGACTCCGACACCCCCATTGTGGTGTTGGAGTCAGACTCCTCAACCTCAGAATCAGACACCACCACACCTCTGTTGTTATAGAGAGACAAGATGTTATTAGTCTTAGACCGCGCCCTGCGGAAGAAAAACCAAGACTAATAACATCTTGTCTCTCTATAACAACAGAGGTGTGGTGGTGGCTGAAGAGGCGGAGGTCCGGGAGGTGGCCCGGGAGTTCTACGGGGGCCTCTATAGTGAGAGTCCCTCCGATGGGGCTCTCATGGACACCTTCCTGGGCGGCCTTGACAGACGTCTGGGTGACGAGCTGATGGACTCGGAGTTGAGCACCGAGGAGCTCACCCGGGCCGTGCTCTCCCTCAACCAACATAAAGCTCCGGGTCCTGACGGAATCCCAGGTGGACTTCCGAAAAAACAAGGACCTGGCGAGAGAGAAATGGGGGTGGACCACTGGAAAGAACTTATCATATAGTCCACCCCCCCAGGAGGGGCACGTGCTCTGCACACCACTCCCAAGCGCACGTATTGTTTAACTTTTTATATGTTATTTATTGTTAAATCTTAAAATAATTATTGTCTTCGTGAGTGTTATTATCGATATATGTATTCTTGTTTTTGCAATTGTCTTCTGTTATCTTTTTGAGTGTTATTATGTTTCGTAATTTTTGTAAATGTCTATGTCTAAATGTGCTTTGGTTCCTGTTTTGATGTTTTAAAAAAAGGAAAGTTTAAAAAAATGTAAAATGTTAAACCATTAAAGATACATTTTACTAAAGATTTCCGTGGAGAGGAACACTCCTGAGTTTGTGCTATTTTTGGATGCTCCGTCCGCCGGACGGGGCGACTTTTCTGTTCTTAAGAGAGCTTGTTGGTGACTTGTTGCCACGTGTCCCTGGTTTGTGACTTGTCAGGTACATGTGTTATAGAGTATGGACTGCCTCCTTGCTTGCTCAGCTAGGTAATTACATAGCTGTTCTGCGAGTGCTCGTGCAATTAAACAGCGATAAGAGCCTTTAGCATGTAGGTAGCTACCGTGGCAGGGGACGTGGGGCTTTGTGGGTGGAGCCGAGGTGACGGCCAGAGGTCCCGGGGGAAGCGTTGAGGGGGCCCCGGACCAATGGCGAGCGGGGGACTGGGTCCGGCCGGACCCCGCGATCGGATTCCCAGCCCCCTGGGCGGCGGCGGCCAGCTGTGGCCAATTTTCAGGCCATCGCTTCTCGGCCTTTTGGCTAAGATCAAGACAAGAGAAGAGAAAGCGATGGCGACCTACGAGCAGAGGTGGGTAGCCAAAAACTGTACTCAAGTAAAAGTATTGTTACTTTAAAATAATAATGACTCAAGTAGAAGTAAAAGTAGTCATCCAAATAATTACTTGAGTAAGAGTAAGAAAGTATCTTGTGAAAAGACTACTCAAGTACTGAGTTACTTCATATAATCTGATTTAATGTTGAAATAAGCAGAGCAAGATGAATGTAAAAATCCAAATGTCCAAAATATAAAATTGTAAATGCTTGTCCAATAGAAATAAACAAAATATAAAATAGCCATGTGCAAATTCAAATATGGCCAAAATCATATCCCTTTAAATAAAACAATACACAGGAGGTTCGTCAGAAGAGGAGGATTTTCACTTTCTGTTGTACTCTATTAAGTCTGTATACCTCATCAGTTTGTTGGGGTGAACCCTCCGTTGATAGAAAAAATATCAATTAAAGCTGCAAGCGGCGTTGGGAGGGGTCCAAGCATTGGCACCATTGCGCCCCCATGGAGCGATTTTAAAATGGCTTTGTCCTCATGATCATATGCCTTCACCCAAGATATCTACTGAATATCATGATGATCGTATAAAATATTGATGCCTTATGGTAAACTTTGCGCTAAGAGACGCTGTCGGATGACTTAGTTACATCGCCATGGATATGTCCTGGCCGCTTCCCGTAAAGGCCTTTACTATGTCGTAACACTTAGATGGCATGTCGTAACACTTAGATGGTCCGGCGTGTATGCACAGCTGCAGTGTTTCTGCGCCGCAACTAAAAAAGGCATCAAACTAGTGTGGTCACGATACCAAAAATTTGACTTTGATACTGATACCAGGTTTAGTATTACGATACTCAATACTGAAATGATACTTGAAACTTAAATGATGCCAATTCGATACTCGGTACCTAACGATACTGAAATTACCTTAATAGATCAGAAACGTAATGTCCACAAGGGTTGACCTCATTTTCGAATTCATGGTTTATTAACAACCTGGGCTGCGTTTCCCAGAGTCTCCTTAGCGCTACGTGAGTCGTAAGGTATCCCTTAAGCTCTTCCTTTAGCTCTCGAGCTGTTTCCCAGCGTCTCCTTAGCTAAGGTATACCTTTAAAAGGGTGGTCTGGGGCACTCGTAAGCTGTCCCTTAGCGATGCGCTCCGTGGTTTCAGCCTTATTATGCCAACATTTTGCTTTTCAAATCGACAGTTGTACTACAGTGCGCATCTAGTAGCACGCGAAAATTACATAGATAGTTCAATATTAACTTTACGAAAATTAATTTTCCAATCAACGTTTCTGGGCATAGCACGTCGTGAGAATGTTGTCGTTTTACCTGTCTATCCACATCATGATGGTAATTAAGTATAGGGCTGTAAGGCCCACGGGAACAGGCATAGAGTGGAATTTCCTCTCTGACTGTCGTAAAGCAATTCGCCAGGTGCAGAGTCTGATATTGTCGGGACAGAGTGACCCGTAAGACCGTGGCATCTGGTTTTGCGACAGTTAACAGGTGACACCTCTTTTCTATGGGAAAGCAATTCTAAAATTATCCCAACGTCATGGAGGTTTCAGATGGCAAGTAATAAAATCACATGATGGAAATGGGGCAAATTGCTCAGGACAGTTGAGGGACAGACACAGTGCCCTCACCTGGTGTCACTGGGTAACTTGTCTCCCAACCTTCATAAGGAGAGAAATTTACTCACGCACACTTTTTGTTAGGAAACAAATCTAGATTTGGGTCGAATACATTGATACACTACACTATGCAATCTTGATACACTGTGGAAAGACATTGAGAGTTGACAGTTGGTTCATGTAAAAGATTGTACAGTTATTTCATGTTTTTCAGAGTTTTCATGACAATCACGAGAACAAATATTCATATTTGGTATGGTTTTTATGGTCTCTGTGCGAGTGATGCTCTGGTTTAGGTTTTAAAACCAGCAAACCTAGAGAAAATCTATTTTAATAAATTTGGAAGTCAACTGTATTTTTTGGACACTCCTCCTGGTAAATCCATCTGTCTGATCCTGTCTGAACCAAATTCCAATCTTCCCCCCTCCAAGTAAATTTATGGTTTTATGAGCCTTTTGTGGCGACATCCACCTGCCTGCGCTGGGTTCTTATAGGAGAGGAACAGGGCCCTCTGGGAGTCTGCAATCAGACTTCCCACACAAGACTCTTTCTGTGTGTAGACTGCTGTCAGGTATGCTCATCTTTATCTTTGATTGTTAGACTATTTTCTAAATTCTGTAACTACAAATTGACTATTTTAAGTGTATAACCTACCTGACATTAAAACTGTTAATGACTTGATTTGTGTGGTCTTGGTCAATGTTTCGTTCTTGTAACAGCCCTCTAAGTCGGTTTCCCCCAATTATGACTAGGGAACTGCCCGTTGGACTTGTTTGATCACCAAGTTTTCAGTTAAGGCGGGACCGTCAGCAGAACCAAGTTGATCCTGGGATGACCAATATTGGCCCTTTCGGAGTCCCTGAACCCTAATTAGGTTATACTCCCCATGAGGGAAATCTCACAACCGCTGTGTCGTCTGCAAACAGCTAGTTAAATTGTCGTTACGGGCGTATCCGGGGGAAACTGCGTTGACCCTCGGTGTAGAACTTCAGACGAACTGAGTTCCATTCTAAATCAAGCCTAAATTCTAATTTGGAACATAACTTATTAATTAATATGGAGTCAGATTTTCACGAGGGTAAAACCTATTAACTGTTACGCTTTCTTGCTGTGGTCATGGATATATTTGATGTGTTGTTCCGCGCATTTGTGAATATTCTGATGCTCCCATTGGGATATTGACAGTCCGGCGACAGATCGGATATATCTCTGATGACAGCATAGCCCCGTTTGCGAACGGAGAGTAACCTGAATGCTACTGATCCGTTACGGGCCAGTTTTAAGTGGGATATGAAGCAGCGCCTTCATATCTAACCCGTGGCAACGGAACCAGTGCATTCTTAATTATAATTGTGCCCTGTTCTTACGAACAGAGGAAAAATAACTAACATCTCCGGTTTTGAATCACACCAGCCAAGGGAGAACACGCGGTGCCTTCCCCTCCAGCTACAAACCCTCATTGGTCTAGCTGTGAGGTGTTTACAGGGCCTATCCATGATACTAATCCAATTTGTGAAAAGAAAGTTTTTTTAATTTATACGTAGTGGCGCTAACTTAGGATATGGCTTTTCTGACTGCATACCCTGTAGAAATTAGTTTGTGTGTGAGTCAATGATCGCACTGACTTGGAACAAACCGCCGGTTTATTAAGAATATAAAACCTGTGTGTGCAAAAACAACGTTGAGTGAGTCTACTTGCATGACCGAACTAGAACACGTTGATTGGCCTAGCCATGAACACACATACAGGTACAGTGGCTCATAATGGACAAACATAGCCAAATGATCTACATCCCCTTCCTTTAGCTCACACCTCCTATATAAAACAAAATAGCACAGGGTAAATATCAACATTACGGAACATTTTTCTTACCATGTTGTTTTACGATTTTCGGTAAACATCCCAATAATGATATTCTTGGTTAAATTTAAGATTATCCAACAGCAAATTAAGGTGGATGAACAAATCACTTTAACAGGTAGACCTATTCATAAGGCACCCGGTATATAATTCATCATGATCAATTTCCACAGACGCGCTTTTGCCTTTCATCTACGATCATTTTTGCATTGCAGAGAAAAGTTCGCCGGAATCAGTGCAGTGCAGTGGTATGCTGCTACAGTTGCCAATACATTGTGTGACAAAAACAAATTAACATTAGACCTTTGTTTCAATAAGAACAAAATAATTCACCCATATGTAGCCTATATCCTTTTCCATGGGCTTCCGCGAAGGCCCAGACTATGGCTTATATGTCCCGATTGATGCTTTTTATTTTATCCATTGTAGACTATATGTACGTATTTATTGAAACGATCACAAGATCTCGTCTTAAAGGACTCTTAAGGAGATTAGCAGATAATCTCTAGCAGGCATAGCTTCCTCTTCAGCAATATTAGATTGATGTAAAATGATTACGACAACACTTGTTATATTAAAACGTCACTCACAAGCCTTTACAAGTGAGACAATCGATTCGCTTGGCATCGATTTATAAACTTTTCAGCACCACAGTGAAGGCCAGCTCCAACTTACGATGTATCTTTAAGTTGTCTCTTAAGAGTTGCCTTAAGGTATAGTCTGGGAAACACTCGTAAAAAAGCGGTTTCCCTTAAGAAGGTATACCTTAAGAACCTTCGTAAAACGCTAAGGTACATCGAAACTCGGAAACGCAGCCCTGGTTCATTAACAACCTTTAAGTTGAAGCCTCTTCAACATATTAATATGCATAGGTCTATAGTGTTACAACACTGAACATTAGAAAAATGTTAAATATATTTCAAAAATTAAACAGTTGTAAACTAAATAATTTTTAAAACAGGTCTTTCACCTTTAAATAGATTTAAAAACAGCATATTTTAATAACAATACAGCATCTATCTAAAATAAAATATTTCCAAATTAGAATACTTATTGCTACTGAAGTGAACCGAGTCAAAGCTTGCGCTGTATCAAGGAGCTGAGTGCACAAGCGCAAGTCACCTCACTTGGCAACCTTAGTTGCTACTGCCTTCTAGCGAAGATTCTGACAAATTACACTTTTCATCCTCTCAATCAGTAATGCGGGAGACAATTTCCCCTGGCTTTTACATTAGACTCAAAACTACCGAACGTCGGAATATTCTAATAGCGAACCGTTTCTTTATTATTTTTTTTTTTTTTAAATACTGAAAAAGTGCTGAAGTTTCGGTATATTGGTCAACACTACGTCAGACACATATTCCAATCCAGCTTAGCAGAGAATGCACATTTCAGAGCACCTCAGAGACAGATAGAATAATACATATTTCAAATAATAAAGTCTACATTGAAAAAAACGAAACAAAACGAAAAACGAAATATCAACTCGCCATCCCTGCTACCTGCTTGCTGGGCGCAGAGCAGCCTACCTTATTATTTATTTAGACATTGGCAGACTACAGCATAAAATGCGTCTTTTGTTTATATTCAACATTAGTAATTGCAGTGAGAAACTGCAGCTGTAGACACAACAAAGTTTGTTATATTATGGTAGCAACGGAACGAAGCGGACTATATAGGCCACATTTACCGTTATTGTTTTATTATACCAGCGTGTTTTCGCCTGTTGCAGGGAAACTCAAATACCATTTTTAAAAAAAATGGTTTAGCTATTTCTCAGCATAATGACGGATGGGGACGGTACGACATGAAAACAATTTTCAACCGTCCACCATGTGACTCCCCTCCAGTTAAATCACGAACACAAGGCGTTCTTTTGGTTACAGGCATTTATTAGCAGAACCATGCCGTCAAGCATGCCGTGAGAACTAGATGAAATAAGATACACAAATCATAAAATGAGTCCAATCCAGATCACTCTCATAGAGAATAGCCATTGAAACATATCTCACAAACACAAAATACAGCTTGCATAATCAGTTAGCTCTGAAGGCTATAAGCTGTTAAATTTACGGATAATTAGTTCGCTAAACATTCACCGAAATGTAGCTTGACTATCACGTTGCTATCCTGTGAACTCCGCGAGCATATTCATCGTTAACTAGCCCGTTAACATATTCAATAGCTATAAGCATAATGTAGAAACGGATAAATTTGCATACCTCATTGGCCGTGTTAATTCAAGGGGGTTAAGAAACTTCAAGCTTTAGGGGTCTTCACTCCGAAAATTCCGATCTTTATGAACAGCAACGTAACTTACAACATCCTCCTCCGTTGAACTTCACGAGTGCTCTGCTTTTCGTGGCAATGCGTAGAACGCTTACTAAAAATAATGCCCCGACCCCGCTGTAACACATTGGTTCCGCTAAGGAAATATTAAACAGGTCCTTTTAGATTTACGTTCTTGCGTATGTTCTTACTTACTTTAATGTTAATTAACAAAAATATTCTTTTATTAAAACGTAAATTATTCTTAACTCAAAATTATTAAATGAACTTAAAATGTATAACTGACTCTGACGGCAGCTACACGCCACGTTTTGGCAATGTTCCAACACTCTCGTCTCGGTATTTAAAGACACTCAATTTAAAAAATAACGTATCCAACAGAAATATTTTGAGCAGTAATACTTACATGGGTGGTTGACGTGACCTCAAATCCAAAGTGGGAAAAAAAGCATTTCTAAAATCAATGTGAAATAACAGTCATATTCCTTTAAATCTGAGTAACTCAAAATTGAATGTGGTCCCATCCGTTTCCTTACTGATTTCACATTTTACAAACTTTTTCATGTGGTGGTCCTAAAAAATGTCCTCTGGAGTGACATCATTTCTATTGATAATATCTGATTCAGAGATTAACAGACAAACAAGAAATATATGCTTAATAATGATCAGTTTGTCCTGATTATATATCATCAACAACAGTATCCAATTTAAATCTAAAAACATGTCATTCTCTTACTAAATGATGTACACGTGGGGGGTTTTTATAAAAGTTTGGGATATATTTATTATAATTGTATGGAACCTTGATGGAATTAAACTTTAACTTTAATCTTTACTTCTGCATAATGATGGTTTTACCCCACTTCTGCTCAACAAATTTCTCAAGAACTTGTGCATCAAAATACCTTTTATGGTCTTACGTTTCTGTTTGTCACACCACAGGACATTGTCACACCAATGGACACCATAAAAAACAAGCCACGTTGTGTATAAAATGTAATTTAATTACTACTTCTGTAATCTTTGAAACTCTCTGAAGTCAAAGTAAACACATTCAGAACCAACACTGCTTATGAAATGGTAAAAAGTTTGTTTCTATCTAGATATGACATGGTAAATGCAGCCTGAGCAAATAAAGCTATATTTCCATTTTATTCCCGTTATTTCCCATTAATTCCCATAAATTCCCGTTAATTCCCATGGGAAGTTTCTTCATCCTTGAATATTACTGGAATTTTGCAAACCTAAATGTGACTGCTGACAAAAGCAGCAGGATGAATTCTGAAGTGTATAGGGCTGTATTATCTGCTCAGATTCAGCCAAATGCTTCAAAACTCATTCGAAGGCGCTTCACAGTGCAGATGGAAAATGACCCGAAGAGTACTGCGAAAGCAACCCAAGACTTTTTTAAGGCAAAGAAGTGGAATGTTCTGCAATGGCCAAGTCAATCACCTGACCTGAATCCAATTACATTTCACTTGCTGAAGGCAAAAGCCCCAAGAACAAGACGGCTGCAGTAGAGGCCTGGCAGAGCATCAACAAGAAAGAAACCCAGTGTCTGGTGATGTCTATGGGTTCAAGACTTCAGGCAGTCATTGACTGCAAAGGATTTGCAACCAAGTATTAAAAATGACAATTTAATTTATGATTATGTTAGTTTGTCCAATTACTTTTGAGCCCCGAAGGTTATATCAGTGCTTTTAATGGCAGGCCTAGATTGTGCCATTTTGAATGAATGAATTATAGACAGTGTATGTCTTGTATGTGAGAGTAACTTGCCATTTTTGTACGTTGAAAATGTGTTTGAGATATAAACTAACAAGGCTGTATGTGTCAAACACATAGCAGTGTGTTACACACCCTACAGCACATTAATATGAACTAGCAGGACTGTGTGTGTCAAACACATAGCAGTGTGTTACACACCTTACAGCCAGGGTGTAAAATTAACACCCGCCAAATGCGGGTGATTTTGCGGAGTTGGCTGGTAAATTTGTGAGGTTCACAAGCCACAGTGGCGGATGCTCAAACTTTGTCTGTACTGTGTTATCGTGTTATTTACATGCCAGTATCCTGGCAACCCATCTTGCGTCACAGCCCTGAGAAGTGGCGACATGGTCAGGTGTTCGAGCTGTCTAGCAAAAAGTATAGCTCCCATTGTCGTATTTAGCCTTTTAGCGGCGATTGGTGAGCTGAAAACTTTCCTTTAAACTAATCATTGATCTCAAACGGTTTCATTAATTTTCAGTGATTAACAAGCATGCAAACAATCTGACTAATCAATTGGAAAGTGACACACAACTTCTTCGCTTTGTGGTAGGGAGATTAAAAGATAAATGCGATTTAGAAAAATCAGTTTTAATCACTAAGCAGTGGCGGAACCTTCCCTTGTTTTTTCCTTGAGTATCAATACAATTAATCCACACGGTAGATAACAGACTGGTGTACCTTGTTTGTTAAGTGTAGAGTACTTGGTGATTAAAACAAATTTTTAACGGATAAATTGAATTTATGATTTAATCCCCATAACATGATATGAAGATGCTGAGCGTTAGGCTACTTGCCATTTGATTAGTCCGATCGTTGGCACACTTGATAAAAAGGAAAATTAATGAAAACAGGTTGAGATCAATGATTAGTTTAAAGGAAAGTTTTGCGCCCCACCAATTTTCAATTCTCACCAGTTGCCGGTAAATTGTAAGGATCACTATCGAGTCCAACTGCCTTTAATTTCGTTTTGATAATCGTTTGTTTTCTCCCGGTTTCGCAGTTTTTCCTAGCCATGTTGCAACAGCATGTTTTGCCACTCAGTCCGACTGAGGGGTTCTTATTCCGGTGGGAAAGTGATGTCAGTGCATACCCTCTAACTGGCCCGTCGATTACACCACACGAAAATGCTGACGTAGGAGGCTAGGCAACCTAATTGGAAGGCCAGCTAGAAGACTCCAGCGTGTCAAAGAATACGCCCAACATGGCAAACTCGAAATATGGTTAGTTAAAGAATATGACAATCAACAAAATCGTCCCCATTTGCTTCAACAGCAGACGGGGTTCACTCGAAATGCTGAAGGCCTCAGGGTAGATTTTTCACCCGGAGACAGCACAAGTGGAAAATCTGATTGGATAAAAGCTCTAATTTATATGAGCTGCACTGGAAGCAGCGCAACTGAGGGAGAGAGTAGCAATGAAAGACGTTAATAGACTGATTGGAACGAACTTTGTAAAATACATAGCATTAATGAAAATATATATATTAAATTCAAAAAATGTAATTTTCTGATTCTGACAATCTCCACGCCAGCAGAAAAGGCCTTGCTGGCGGCCCACCACTGTATAGCAGTGTGTTACACACCTTCTATAACTCAATATAAAATAACGGGGCTCTGGAATAAATCAGGACTATTTAAGAAAATGACCAGTTACACTAAATTTGAACAGATTCAATTCATTTTCATAATTTCTGAAGAATGTATGAATAGAAACAATTTGACGCTTCTCAAAAAGATGTTTTTCCAACTGATGTCAGATTTAATGTGTGTGTTTCAATGGGAAGAACAGGAAAATGTTGCTATATTTCTGTGAAGAAAAATAACTCTTGTCTATTTTAACATTAAAAATATTAGTAATATTATTGCTATATTTAGTCATTATTAACATCAGTGTTCTATTTAGTAGTACATTGGAGCCCTTTTTGATTGAAGGGGTTTCTGTTTGTACTCACCCCAGTCCTTGCAGTTTACAGTGTGGGTTCTCAAGTCCAGCAGAGCGCGCTCTCACTCCTGAATTCTGCAGCTCATTGTCTCTGAGCTCCACATCTCTCAGCTCTGAGTGAAGAGAACGCAGGACTGAGGTCAGAACATCACAGCAGCCCTCTGTGAGATTACACAAACCCAGCCTGTCGACACGACACGACACGACACGACACGACACGACACGACACGACACGACACGACACGACACGACACGACACGACACGACACGACACGACACGACACGACACGACACGACACGACACGACACGACACGACACGACACGACACGACACGACACGACACGACACGACACGACACGCAAACTGTTATGTGCTCCTGTTATTTTTGCGGAAATTAGTTTTGTAGTAGTTTTTCTCCAGTAGGAGTCGCTCTTTCTCCGCAGGCTGCAGCGGGTGCACAAACCCAGCCTGTGGAGACCACACACACACAACACACAAACATGCACACGTACACACACACACACAACACACATGCACCCAGTTATGTGCTCCTGTTATTATTTTTGCGGAAATTCGTTTTGTAGTAGTTTTTATTTCTTTTGTCCAGTAGGAATCGCTCTTTCTCCGCAGGCTGCAGCGGGTGCACACATGGGTGTGTGCGCTGGTTGGTTCTGGGTGCAAATTGCCAAATTGCCTCCCCCATAAAAGATGGCGATTCGATACAGCTCGCTCTCTCATTGTTCTTGTAGAGCTGCGACAGCTGTGTCTTGTTATTTTAACAGTTAACATTGTTCTTAAACCAAATATCACGTCTGTATATTTGATAGACCATGTGGTAAGGTTCTCTTTTCTTTTGCACCTTTTTGTTGTAGTTACTCAGGGTAGACTAGCAGAGGACCGGAAGACTCACTCCCCCTTTCTCCCCTTTAATTAGGGGTCCAAGCAGCGAAGCTGGTGGAACCCTATTGTATCTGTTAGGATTATTAGGGGTCCAAGCAGCGAAGCACAAAACTTCATGGATCGATGCATCTGAATGTGCTCTACAACTTTTGGGACCACCTATATTGTCTCCCCGTCTTTGAGCTTTTTTATTAGTTGGGGTGCGGAAGAGCTGTAGCTCCATTACATTACATTACAGGCATTTGGCAGACGCTCTTATCCAGAGCGACGTACAACAAAGTGTATAACCATAACCAGGAACAAGTATGACGAAACCCCTAGAGAGAAGTACCGGTCCAAGTACAGGGAACAACCGCATAGTTCAACTTGGACCCTGATGGTTAAACTGATTAACATTAACAACGAGAACGGCAACAACGCAATCTATGGAAAAATAAAAATAAATAAAAATACTAGTCGTCGTTAAGACAGGCGCATCAACTAAGTCACCTATGAAACAGCTGCCTAGTTACAATCCTAAGTTTAGTCATTTACAGGGGGGAAGGGAGGGATGGGGAGAGGTGCAGCCTGAAGAGGCTCCAAATCTAAAGTGTTACGACATCAAGTAAACTTTTTTACGGCAAGCGGCTAAAAGACATCCATGGCGACGCAAGTAATCCGACACCGTAGGGTCTAGTTTTTATCACGTTGGGGAAACAATGGAAGACAGTGCCAGCCAGAGTGCACACTAGGCTACTAAAAGTTTGTTAGTAAAAGCTTTTTGAGAGGATGAATAATTACTTTTCTTTGGCATGGATCCATTTGAAGACAGCATTGGGTGAGTTCGTTTAGTCTTTGAATCTGTCATTATGCTCAGAACTAGCTAAATGGTTTTATTACTAGGTTTTGCAAATGAGCAAAAACACACTGGTATAATAAAACAATGAGGGTAATACATATATAGTCCGCTTCGTTCCGTAAAAATGTCTACCTGGGCCATGCTTCACAGATGTGACAAAGATACTATAATCGCGCTTTTGGGATAAACACTGCAGAATTTTTCAGTTTCACGAAGCGAATTAAGAGTCTTAAGGTTTATTAGGTACAACTCACGATGAAATCACACACAGAATTTAACGAAATTAACCATCATTGTAAGACTGGCATTTAGAGACCGACAAGACCATTTAACAGGGCTCGAAATTAACTTTTTTACTTGGTAGCACTGGTGCTCCCAACTTCAAAAAGTTAGGAGCACCCACCAAAATGTAAGAAGCACCAACAATATATGCAATAGATTTTTTATTGATAAAAAACGACAATATAACAGTACGGTTTACAAGTAAGTTAAACTGTCACGCCTAAAATGTGTCGACTCTTCAAGGAATTGCGTGTTATGCATTCAAACGACAAAGCGCTTCTCGGCACATTAATACCGCTAATTAAATCAACCGCCAGTAAAATGCATCGCAGAAATTAGCTGTTTCAACCGGGTCGCTACACAAAACACTACGTTAACGTTTTTTTAAAAAATGCCGTAAATGCCGTAATGGAAAAAGAAAAAAAAGGTCGCACCAGAACAATTATTTGCACTCGCACAAATGCTCCCAATTATATTTTGAGGCCGCACAGATTAAATTTCGGGAGCATATGCGAACAAAATGGTCGCAATTTCAAGCCCTGATTTAAGCCAGTGGTTCTCAGAATCGGTCCTGGGGGCTCCTTGCGCATATTTGCTTTTCTCCATTGGTTTTGATGATCTACAAGGAAAAATAATAATTAGAAATTCAATGTACATTATTTTTGTTTCCATGCACCAGGTGGAAAACCTGCTATACAAAGTGAGTCGTCATATATACACGCCTGCAGATCAGTTGTTAAATAGATTTGTTAATCACCGCTGACAGTGTTAATTTTTATTCGTTTAAAAGTGACTTGCGAACGATCGGTCAGCTAGCGTCACCCAGCAAGTGAACACCACAAACGGCGATGGAGTAGCAGTTACTGGCTCATTAACCTACTGTGGCGAAAACCTGCGGTGATAACTTGCTCGGTAACAGCAGGTCTACCAGACAGTTATATGAAAATTAACCTAGTCAAATCACTAGTACACATCTCTGATTGATTGACCATCAGTGTAGTCGACGTTCTTCCCGTGGTTCATATTTCTAATGCGTGAGCTAACCACGGATAGCCTACCTAGCTCACTGGCAAACTGATGTGCTAGCTAAGCATATTCGTTTTGCTCAGAAACATAAATTGAAGATAAATGAACATAATTTTATTATTAATGTCATACATATAACGTGATTACATGACACAGTACAGTCACGGATGGAAATTACGTAAACATTTGATAATATATTTTAAAACATAACGGCAGAAAGTCAACTTGCCTCGAGTTCGTACTGCAATCATTCGTTCAGGTTGATTGGCTTTTCCACACCGGACTGTCAATCACATTGTAAATCACAGAACCGCTAAACTCTATGGTTTTGGCTCCAAATCGACAACATGGCCGTGCCCGCCATTGCGTCAATGGGGGACGTCACAGTAGCTTTGTCCATATTTTTTTTACAGGCTCTTCTTCTCACCATAGTATTTCGCACTGCCGGCTCGTAAGAAAATATTTTTTTTTATAACGCATACAGATGTTTGATTCAGCGCAGCGTACAAGTATCTGACACATTAAAATATTTTTTTACTTCGGCGAACTTAGGAGAGATACAGAACACAGGCAATTAACCCAGACGGTTTTCCAATGTAAGTGTGCAGCTTTACTGTGTAGTCGACCATAAATTAGCATACATGCTAGCCCCACCCGAAGCCTCGTTAGCTAGCTAGCTAACTAACTATACGCTAACTATAGTTTTTAATATTAACTAGCTAACGTTATACAAATGATTATAACTTAATTTGTACTCACCTTACAATTCTTCTTCCACCCACGACGTTCACTTTCATAATGTTACCGTTAATTTGCAAGTTACTGTGTTGTCGATCATTTATCATATATATATCCCCATCAGAACTCTCGTTAGCTAACCATCTAGTTAGTTAACTAGGGTTCGGATGGGGCTACGATACCACAAAGCAACCGTTAGCCTCCTTTTTGCAGTTCCGTTTACTACACACAAAAGTCACGGGAAGGTCGTGGAATTGAATAAAACGCTACAACTTTATATATTACCCATATGATTAGAACAATTTGTACTCACCTATAATTCTTCTGTTCTTTTTCGGCTTTCTGTTGTCTCTCACCTGCTCCAACTTCGCGCTGCTTTCCCATAAGCCACTTGACGCACGAGGTACGTAGCCACGTGATGATGCACACGTTGCCAACTTCGCCCCATTTTCAACTCCACATATATTATTTAGTTAAGATAACATCGTATTTTGAATCTCATAAAAAAAACAACGTACAAAAATGCCAAGTTACTCACACATACAAGACATACACCGTCAATAACTCGTACACCGTAATAATTAATGTCATATATATAACGTGATTACATGACACAGTACAGTCACGGATGGAAATTAAACTACGTAAACATTTGATAATATATTTTAAAACATAACGGCAGAAGGTCAGCTTGCCTCGAGTTCGTACTGCAATCATTCGTTCAGGTTGATGGGCTTTTCCACACCGGACTGGCAATCACATTATAAATCACAGACCGCTGAACTCTATGGTTTTGGCTCCAAATCGACACATGGCCGTGCCCGCCATTGCGTCAATGGGGGACGTCACAGTAGCTTTGTCCATATTTTTTTACAGGCTCTTCTTCTCACCATAGTATTTCGTACTGCCGGCTCATAAGATTTTTTTAAATTTTTATAACGCATACAGATGTTTGATTCAGGCCTGGTTTGATTCCGCGCAGTGTACAAGTATCTGACACATTAAAATATTTTTTTACTTCGGCGAACTTTGGCTGCATAGGAGAGATACAGAACACAGGCAATTAACCCAGACGGTTTTCCAATGGAAGTGTGCAGCTATACTGTGTAGTCGACCATAAATTAGCATACATGCTAGCCCCACCCGAAGCCTCGTTAGCTAGCTAGCTAACTAACTATACGCTAACTATAGTTTTTAATATTAACTAGCTAACGTTATACAAATGATTATAACTTAATTTGTACTCACCTTACAATTCTTCTTCCACCCACGACGTTCACTTTCATAATGTTACCGTTAATTTGCAAGTTACTGTGATGTCGATCATTTATCATATATATAGCCCCATCAGAACTCTTGTTAGCTAACCATCGTTAGCAAGCCAGCTAGCTAGTTAGTTAATTAGGGTTCGGATGGGGCTACGACACCACAAGGCAACCGTTAGCCTCCTTTTTGCAGTTCCGTTTACTACACACAAAAGTCACGGGAAGGTCGTGGAATTGAATAAAACGCTACAACTTTAAATATTACCCATATGATTAGAACAATTTGTACTCACCTGTAATTCTTCTGTTCTTTTTCGGCTTTCTGTTGTCTCTCACCTGCTCCAACTTCGCGCTGCTTTCCCATAAGCCACTTGACGCACGAGGTACGTAGCCACGTGATGATGCACACGTTGCCAACTTCGCCCCATTTTCAACTCCACATATATTATTTAGTTAAGATAACATCGTATTTTGAATCTCATTAAAAAAAAACAAAGTACAAAAATGGCAAGTTACTCACACATACAAGACATACACCGTCAATAACTCATTCATTCAGACTGCCAAAATCCAGGCCTGCCATTAAAAGTATTGATATCAAAATGACGCCAAGTTACGCTACTACAAACAATATAGGCTATCTTGCCTCACCGAAATTTAATAACATGTATTCCAAAGCAATGCTACCCAATATTTCCTCAATTCTTTCAAGTCATTTATCATAGTTCACTCAAGAACTATGATAAATGATCGACAACACAGTAACTTTCAAATTAACGGTAACATTATGAAGGTGAACGTCGTGGGTGGAAGAAGAATTGTAAGGTGAGTACAAATTAAGTTATAATCATTTGTATAACGTTAGCTAGTTAATATTCAATTCCACGACCTTCCCGTGACTTTTGTGTGTAGTAAACGGAACTGCAAAAAGGAGGCTAACGGTTGCTTTGTGGTATCGTAGCCCCATCCGAACCCTAGTTAACTAACTAGCTAGCTGGCTTGCTAACGATGGTTAGCTAACGAGAGTTCTGATGGGGCTATGATAAATGATCGACAACACAGTTACTTGCAAATTAACGGTAACATTATGAAAGTGAACGTCGTGGGTGGAAGAAGAATTGTAAGGTGAGTACAAATTAAGTTATAATCATTTGTATAACGTTAGCTAGTTAATATTAAAAACTATAGTTAGCGTATAGTTAGTTAGCTAGCTAGCTAACGAGGCTTCGGATGGGGCTAGCATGTATGCTAATTTATGGTCGACTACACAGTAAAGCTGCACACTTCCATTGGAAAACAGTCTGGGTTAATTGCCTGTGTTCTGTATCTCTCCTATGCAGCCAAAGTTCGCCGAAGTAAAAAAATATTTTAATGTGTGAGATACTTGTACACTGCGCTGAATCAAACATCTGTATGCGTTATAAAAAAAAATATTTTCTTACGAGCCGGCAGTGCGAAATACTATGGTGAGAAGAAGAGCCTGTAAAAAAATATGGACAAAGCTACTGTGACGTCCCCCATTGACGCAATGGCGGGCACGGCCATGTTGTCGATTTGGAGCCAAAACCATAGAGTTTAGCGGTTCTGTGATTTACAATGTGATTGACAGTCCGGTGTGGAAAAGCCCATCAACCTGAACGAATGATTGCAGTACGAACTCGAGGCAAGCTGACTTTCTGCCGTTATGTTTTAAAATATATTATCAAATGTTTACGTAGTTTACTTTCCATCCGTGACTGTACTGTGTCATGTAATCACGTTATATATATGACATTAATTATTACGGTGTACGAGTTATTGACGGTGTAGGCTATGTCTTGTATGTGTGAGTAACTTGGCATTTTTGTACGTTGAAAACGTGTTTTTTATGAGATATCATTTCTTTTTGCAAAGCCTTTTATTACGAGAGTGAGAAATGCGAAGTGACCCTGTAAGAAACGGTTGTGGATTATGGCTATCCTTGTGTGAATTTGTACAGTCTGATGAGCGTGTACGTTTAGCAGTTTCGGTTTGCTATATATGTAAAACAGTGGGTGTGACAATTGGTGCGGTGGCGTAATTGTAAACGCATCGGAAAAGGTGAAATATGGCCAGTGTATGTAGGCTACTCACGGATTTGACGGGCATCCAACGAGCCTTGATTGACAAAAGAATCAGCAAGCCCGTAGAATTAGAGCTGCCTAGGTCGCAACTTGTGTACCCTTCTGTCCTGCTCCGTTGTCTGTTATTTCGTGAAGATGCGCTTTTAGTGTTTGTAAGGTTTATAAGGCATGTTGATAGGCTTATCTGCAGGTAGGAATCCTCTTTGCTGTTTTGTTAAGCTGGAACCGGAAAAGTTGATAGTGGAGAATAGGAGCAGACGCATATGTCCCAGCAAGCTTTGCATATGAGAAAATAACAACAGTGTGAGATGAATTAGGCGAAATGATGAAATTGCGTAGTTGAAACCATATGTTTTTAGCAGAATGGGCATGTAGCCTAGGTGAAGGTTGACATGATCACAGACTATAGTGCGAAGTAAATGAAGTGACCATGAGCGAGCTTAGTTTCCTTATCAAACGGTAGCTATATATAACAGTCTGTATTAAATGTTAGTTGTTGAAGTGGAGGGTTAAATAACATGTGCAATCTATTGCACTAATGTGTTTTTCTCATGTTCAGTGCTAGTAGTTATATTTATGAGTGAATCATGATATTAAATGTTATGTTTTAATGCGGAGTTGCAGAACGTACATACGTAGTAATTGTTTGTATGTGGCTAGATAGAGAACAGGGCGAGGTAACATGAATGTAGGAACGTGGCGTTTGCTGATAAGAAGGTTTTGTACGGTAGCCAAGTGAAGAAATATAGTTAGAAATGGCACAGTGGTGAACTGGTGTAACTTGTTAATAAAAGGAATACATTTGTCGTCATGAAATGCATATGGGTGGCCGTGAGTGAGTTTTGGTAAAGCAAATATAAGCGTAAGAAAATGTTAGTGTAAAAGAGGAAATTATCTGCCTGAGGGCGAGGCGGGATTCAAGCTTTAAACCGGAGGTTTACCAGTCTGTGACTTCGTTAGTGCAGCACCATGCCATAGCTATGCAATTCGTGAAATATCATTAGGAAACCTGCCGGTGGTTTTAAAGAACACAGGCCAGTAAGCACAGAAGAGCTCCCGTGGAATCCATATGGCGTAGCAATATTGTAGCCGGTTAATAATTGAACGTACAGACGGTAAGTCATAACACATATTGCTTAGCAATATTGTAGCCGGTTAACAACTGAACGGTGAACGGCGGGTAGATATGGTGAAAAAGCAATAATTGATAAGTAGTAGACAATTATTAGTGAGGGTCGAAGCAGGTTAAAGGAGTAACATGGTGGTTGAACGTGACACTTCCCAGTTGTCTTTAGGCGACAACAAAACAAATGTGCATAATGTCTTTTATTATTCAGTCATTTCAATGTACTTTAAAACGTATTTTTCTAAGCCTAAATTTCCCACTATAAAAGTTCACCCGAACCGTCTGGGCGTGGTACTGAGAACTGTCAGTTAGCTACGATTGACAGACCGTGCCCCGTTACCATAGCTAGCCCCATGATAAGCGCTATTTTTGGGAGACTTTTCACAAGCTAGCTAGCTTAGTAGTATATGAAGTATCGATAGATAGCTAAGATAAGGACGTAGACTTATATCCAATTCAAATTTTTGCTATCTAGCTAGGCAAGTTAAGATGAAAGCACAACTATAACGTCCTCATAAAAGCAAACTAGCTAGCTAACGTTATCGATAACATTGCCTTCTGAAAGCAAACGACCTAGTTAGCTAACGTTAGCTAGCTAGCTAGCTAAATGAATATAACCAGAAATAATCTAATAGTCCTTAAAAGGCACTCTAATTTAAGTGAACCTAACGTTAGTGAAATATTTGCATTGTCTTGCCCGTAAGCCAGCGGCGCGAACTATGGGTCTCGAGTTATCCATGGGTTTACGGGGCGTGGAAAGGGGAGAGGTTACTGTGTTTGTGAGGCACCAAGTTGAGAACTTTCTCAACCGGTTCAAAATAGGACGATAAATTTAAAACGCATATTTCTCCAAAAATACAGAACAGACATATTTAGTACTTTACTCATTGTGTTTCTTCAATGTCTCTTGTGCAAACAGCACATAAAACCGAGAAAGTGTGAAAATCACCATGGTACTCCTTTAAAGAAAGGTGTTTCTAGCTGGGTTTGAACGCACGACCCCATGTTCCCAAGACTGTAACCTTGCCCACTAGGCCACAGGCGGACTAGCTGTTTAAACTGGAAATGTTTCAGAGTAAAAAGGTATGGGTATTTTGCGTGTGTATGCGCGTTTTTGATTGGGTCGTGTAGGTGAAGATTTGGCTGGTGTCAGTGAAATGTCCAATGGGGAGACATGTTGTTAGTGGGAGAGGCGGCAGGAAAAATAAGAATGAGAAGAAGAAGAAGAAAGAGAAGAAGGAGAAAACACAAAATCCCCTTAGTTTGGGGCTTTATTGTGTGGACATGTGAAGTTGTTTATGAATTCTGTCTGTTGAAATGGGGTCAGAATGTACAGAATTTAATGTTTTTAAGGGCTGAGTGTCTGTGGCTGTTTTGTGGTTATTTCTGTGGGGAACCCTGAAAAGTGCCAAACTCTCTGTGCTGTATAGGTATGGGGCATGCCCCCGCCAAGGCGTAACTTGGCGGGATGGCATACCTGCCATCCCAATGGGAAAACTTTCATGTAGTTGAGAGGTTGTCAACTATTTTAACCCTCTGGGGTCTAAGGGTAAAATGAGGCACACTGGTGATTGTGCGATGCTCTGACATTTGTGTAAATTTCATCAACTTTATATACAGTGATTCCAAAGTGTTTCGTATCTTTGTTTTCAGCACAAACTCAGCTACAATAATATGGCAGCAGTAAGTAGGTCATAATCATGTGTGGATTGTAAACTGCTCAAAAAACTGTAAACAGTAGTTTTGAACATGCACAGGAATGTTGTAATAAAACACACTAAACAATTGTGACTAAGACTTTTGGTCACTGAAATGTGTTCATCAAGGTCTTGGCTATCAAAAGATGACAAAATATTTTAGCAAATCCAATGAGAAATATAAAATACATTGCTAAAAGTTAGTGTTGTGACTACTATTTTTCAACACCAGGTGAGAATGGGAGGGCAAATGGCCTTTCTGTAATGAATATGCATTGGGTAGGACGACCTGCCAGCTAAGTAGGCTATTCACACCTGGCCGCATGCCTCCCCACCATTAAGACTCAGTGAGCCATTTAGAAGACAGAAACAAAGACATCTTTTGATTTTCAGAACATTTACTGAAGCAAACTATACGCATGGAAGATGAGATGAGACTGGTGTACTCTTGCAACGCTTACATGGCCTCTTAGCTAGTGGTGAACTAGGCCGTGTTTCCTGATCAGCATCTCTGTAAATATGATAAAAACAAAATTGTTAGGAAATGTGACATCAAATCAAACTTTAATTATATAGCACATTTCCTTCAACAGGTGAAAATTAAATGTGCTTTACAAAAAAGGGGCAAACCACTAACGAATGAAAACAAACTTAGGAAATGTGACATGGTTACATCATATACAAACAAAGAACCAAACAAACACAACCAGACGCAGAGAGGTAGCCTATAATTTTGAGAAGCAATGGTTAGAATCGTTCGTAGTGTGGGAATTTACAAGCGCGCATATTAGTGAATATTCCTACAAACACACAGAGAATGTAATACAGCACAACGAAACAACATTAGCTAAACTAAATAAACATTGATATTCCAGCTCAACTACACGCAACTCATCAATAACAATGCCTCAATCTGAAGTAGGCTAGGTCTGTTTAGCTAAGTGGTTATTATATTGCTATTTCCCGAATTTACTTACAGTATGCTAATATCGATTGTGCGAGGACATCAGTTTTAGAATCCTAGCCACACCACGGGCTATTTATTACCAATATGATCGAAAAACATACAGTCTACCTGATACTTCTAACACAACCAGACGCAGAGAGCTTAGCCTATAATTTTGAGATGCAATAGTTCGAATCGTTCGTAGTGTGGGAATTTACAAACGCGCATATTGCTGGATATTCCTGCAAACACACAGATACGTTGCAATACAGTACACATTTACCAATATGATCATAAGAAATATACTTACGCATGAAGTTGATCCTCAGCTGGATCAGTTCGCTGTTCGAAATGACACCGCTCTTCATCAGTGCCGGCTTCCGGACGGACGATTTTCCAAAATTAAACGAAATGTTCACCTCAAAAGAAGTGAATTAGGCGACACTTTGACATTCTATCCCGCTTTCGCAGACTTGGTATTTCTCACATGGATCTCGCATCACCCCTCCTTTAGTTTCCTTCTATGGAGAGTAATTATAATGTTGTTAACATGTGAATGCGATTTGGGCGGACTTCCTGCTGAGCAAAATTCACATAGTAATGAGTAAAGTTTAACAAAACATACATGGTCTAATTAATCAAATTTAAAACTTTTAAAACAATTCATGTTATTTGCCAATGGGCGCATTGGAAAGTCGCGATTCTAAGGTTTCTGTCAATGTTTTTGTTGCGTCTATGATAACAGCACGTGAAGTTAATCATCCAAATAGAAACGAAAGTTAATTTCATCTTGTAGAGCTCCGCCGGTGGAGCTCTCAACCCCAGAGGGTTAAGTTAAAACAACTTTTTCCATGAACCCACGTCCTATTGACATGAAAAAAATAGGATAACAAACAAGCCAAATCCATTTTTACAGTGTAGCCTACCTGTGTGCTTCCTGCAGAGTACCGTATTTTTAATTTCGACATTGGCAGACTACAGCATTAATTGCGTCTTTTGTTTACATTCAATATTAGTAATTGCAGCGAGAAACTGCAGCTGTAGACACAAGATAGTCTGTTATGTTATGGTAGCAACGGAACGAAGCGGACTACATATGTATTACCGTCATTGTTTCATTATACCAGCGTGTTTTTGCGCGTTTGCACAGAAACTCATACTATCAATAAAATGGTTTAGCTATTTCTCAGCATAATGACAGATTCAAAGACTAAACGAACTCACCCGATACTGTCTTCAAATGGATCCATGCCAGAGAAAAGTAATTATTCATCCTCTCAAAAAGCTTTTACTAACAAACTTTTGGTAGCCTAGCATGCACTCTGGGTGGCACTGTCTTCCATTGCTTCCCCGACGTTCAGACCCTCCCCTCACTGATAAAAACTAGACCCTACGGTGTCGGATTACTTGCGTCGCCATGGATGTCGCTTGCCGTAAAGAAGTTTACTAGATGTCGTAACACTTAGATTTGGAGCTCCAGCTCTTCCGCACCCCAACTAATAAAAAAGTCCAAATGGCGGGCAAACAATATGGCGGACATAGGTGCGGACATAGGTGCTCCCAAAAGCAAAGTTGTAGAGCACATTCAGATGCATCGGTCGATGAAGTTTTGTGTTGATCTGACTTATGGTGTAGGAGTTATGGCCTTTTAAAGTATGACTTATGGTTGCTGAGCCTCAGACACTTTTAGCGGAGAAAAATAATAAGAATTAAAGCCGCAAGCGCCGTTGGGAGGGGTCCAAGCATTGGCACCATCGCGCCCCCTATGGAGCGATTTGAAAATGGCTTTGTCCTCATGATCATATGCCTTCACCCAACATATCTACTGAATATCATGATGATCGTATAAAATATTGATGACTTATGCCCAATTGTGTGCTAAGAGACGCTGTCGGATGACTTAGTTATGTCGCCATGGATATGTCCTGGCCGCTTCCCGTGAAGGCCTTTACTATGTTGTAACACTTAGATGGTCCGGCATGTATGCACAGCTGCAGTATTTCTGCGCCGCAACTAAAAAAGGTGTCACACTAGTGTTGTCACGATACCAAAATTTTGACTTTGATACTGATACCAGGTTTAGTATTACGATACTCAATACTGAAATGATACTTGAAACTTAAACAATGCTAATTCAATACTCGGTACCTAACGATACTGAAATTACCTTAATAGATGAGAAACGTAATGTCCACAAGGGTTGACCTCATTTTCTAATTCATGGTTTATGAACAACCTGGTTCATTAACAACCTTTAAGTTGAAGCCTCTTCAACATATTAATATGCATAGGCCTATAGTGTTACAACACTGAACAATAGAAAAATATGTTAAATATATTTCAAAAATTAAACCGTTGAATAATCTTTAAAACAGGTCTTTCACCTTTAAATAGATTTAAAAACAGCATATTTTAATAACAATACAACATCTATCTATAATAAAATATTTCCAAATTGGAACACCTATTGCTACTGAAGTGAACTGAGTCAAAGCTTGCGCTGTATCAAGGAGCTGAGTGCACAAGCGCAAGTCACCTCGCTTGGCAACCTTAGTTGCTACTGCCTTCTAGCGAAGATTCTGACAAATTACACTTTTCATCCTTTCAATCAGTAATGCGGGAGACAATTTTCCCTGGCTTTTACATTTGACTCAAAACTACCGAACGTCGGAATATTCTAATACCGAACCGTTTCTTTTTTTTTTTTTTTTTTTTTTAAGTACCGAAAAAGTGCTGAAGTTTTGGTATACCGTGCAACACTACGTCAGACACATATTCCAATCCATTGCTCAGCTTAGCAGAGAATGCACATTTCAGAGCGCCACAGAGACAGATAGAATAATAACACATAAATGCACATTTCAAATAATAAATACGACAGAGAAAAAAACGGAAAAAAAGACGTAATATCAACTCGCGATCTGCGTGCTGCGCGCAAAGTAGCCTACCGTTTTATTTATTTAGACATTGGCAGATAAGAAGAATATTGGTTACGCTGACCTAAAAAACGCTATTCCAAAAGCAAAATCAGACATGTTATACATCGTTAGAAAGCGTATTCTCTCACCTCCTGAATAAATGAATTGTCAATCAAGCCAGACTGTACTAAAAAGGGCGACAACGACGTAAACAACAGGTGTGGTATTACGCGCAGCTATTTTGGAAGATACCCAGGCGTCACGAATGCGCTTATATTTCACAAACGGATTGTCCAAGACAATAAATGACCACTCAGTCAAATAGTTAGCTATCCACAGCCAAAACTAACCTACAACTTACCGCCACATATTTTCTCAAGTTCGAAGTTGAGTTCTTGTAGGCTGAAATGTCCACATTTCTAGGCAGACAAAAAAGGCAGCGCATAATGTAGCTAACTACTGTTTTTGTTAGTCTGTAAGTAAAACATAGTTTGAACGTGAGGCCAGGGGTGTTCTGGCTCCTACGAATCACCCGCCGTTGTTTCAGCCATTGTTGTCGCCCACTCATCATTCTGTGAGCTGTGACTGGCTACGTTTGATTGGTGAAACGGAGTCATGTGGGGCTATGACAGCGTCAAAGCAAAGACCAGTCAGCCTCTTTGGCTGAAGTCTCTCTGAGAGAAAGAAACAAACAGAACGTGCGTTGAATAAAAAATGGGTAAAAAATAAAAGTAACGAGCGGAATGTAGCCGAATATAACGGAGTAAAAGTAACATTTTTTCTTCGCAAATATACGAGTAAAAGTGAAAAGTATGTTGCATTAAAACTACTCTTACAAGTACAATTTATTCAAAAAGTTACTTAAGTAAATGTAACGGAGTAAATATAACGCGTTACTACCCACCTCTGCCTACGAGGGAGGAGTGCCGGCCCACCGGGTGCGGCTGAGGAATACTGTGCGCTTCATTGCTAACGATGGATCAGAAAGAAGGAAGGATTTTGGTTCGGACATTCTGAAGGATCTGCTGAACGTTGAGGCAAGTGCCATTTATTGTCTACAAGATTTTTCAAACGGGTTTTTTTGACGTGACTTTTTTTTCGGAAGCCGCTTGTTTGAAATTGTATAATCAGATTGCGAATTGCAAAGAGGCAAAGCAGCTGCAAGGAGTTCGCGTGGAGCTGCTTTACTCCAAGGCGCTGAGGCCCCTTACCATTCATTTGTACAATCCGTTTGTAAGAGAGGAGGACATTTTAAGTTTTTTGTTTAAATACTGTGCCGATGTAAGGGAGGGAATCAAGCTAAAAGACCGGTATGGGTTTTGGAACGGCAAAAGGCGATATATGGTTCGTTTTAAGGAAGATCCACGGAGTGCGGGGGGGTACGCACACCCCCCTGGGGCTTTTGCCATTGGGCCCGATAGAGGGTATTTGTGGTATCCTGGGCAGCCAGTTTACTGCCGGAAATGTGGTTCCTTCGGGCATTTAAAAGAAGCCTGCACCACGGTACGGTGCAGGCACTGCATGTCGGGGGAACATCTAACAAAAGATTGCGCAGCCCCAAAAGCCTGCATGCTGTGTGGGAGCTCAGAGCACCTGTTTCGAGGGTGCCCTGAAAGGAAGGCCTCGTATGCTGCCATGTCTCAGCCTGGAGGCAGTGATCGGGCAGGCGTGCTGAGGAATGCGGGGGAGGGGACCTCCGCAGAAATGAGGCAGGCCTTTGGTCCTGTTGCGCCGTTGGCTCCAGCTCCGGGTCCAGCTCAGGCTTTGGCTCAGGTTCCCGCTCCTACTCCGCGCCTGGCTCCTGCTCCGGTTCCGGGTCTGGCTCCGACTCCGGTTCCGGCTCCTGCTTCTGCTTCTGCTCCGGCTCTGGTTCCGGCTCCTGCTTCTGCTCCGGATCGTGTCCTGCTCCGGTTCCAGCTCCTGCATTTCGGGCGCGCTTCTCCCAACTTGGGCATCAGACCATGACATGCTGCGGGTGTCTTTCCGGGTGGACGGGACCAAGTGGGGCCCAGGCTTTTGGAAGCTGAACATGTCCCTGCTTGATTCAGGGGCTTTTAAAACCGCTTTTAAAATGTTTTACAAAGCGGTGCAGAACTTGCGGCCATTCTACACCTCGATAATTGAGTGGTGGTTTGGGATACAGCACGTCCGCCCGGAAGCAGGAGCGTGCGGAAGTTAGGAAGTGGCTGGACACTCTGAATTACCTGCATTCCCAGCTCAACAATGGGCTAGGGGTGAGCTGGGATGTGTATGAGGGGGTGAAGGAGCGAGTCAGGGGGCTCTTGGAGAACAGGGCAAGGGCGCTAGTTTTCCGCACACGACTGAGGGACTTGGAGGAGGGTGAGGAACCCTCCCCCTATTTCTTTCAGGCATGTAAAGCACGGCGTGGGGCCGCAACAATAACGGGGCTGAAGGGCACAAACGGTGTGGTGACAGAGGTACCGGGCATGCTTAGCATAGCAGAGGGCTTCTATGCAGCTCTCTTCAGCAGGCACGGGTGCATCCCAGAGGTACAGGAGGCCTTGCTGGACGGCGTTTCTGCACGACTGGGAGATGACGAAGTGCAGGCTTTGCAGATCTGTCCCTGGATGAGGTAACCGCAGCGTTGCACTCAATGAAGGACGGGCGGGCCCCGGGGCACGATGGACTCCCCAAAGAGTTCTATAGCGCTTTCTGGGACCTGATAGGCCCAGACCTCGTAGGAGTCTACAAGGCCCTCTTGGAGGAGGCGGTCTCGTCAGACTCCATGAGGAAAGGGATTGTGGCCTTTATTATTTAAGGGAGGGGACAGGGAAGACCTAAAGAACTGGCGCCCTCTCACTCTGCTGACGGCAGATTACAAGGTGTTGGCTAAAGCAGTCACCCTTCGCTTGAAGCGAGTGATGAGTGGCTTGGTGAGCCCTGACCAAAGCTGTGGGGTGCCCGGACGGTCCTGCAGCTGGAATTTGGTCCTGCTGCGGGACATAATTGACTGGGTGGGTGAGCGGAATCTGCCTTTAGCTCTGGTCAGCATCGACCAAGAGAAGGCGTTTGACCGCGTTCAGCATGACTTTTTGTTCCGGGTTCTGGAACGGTTTGGTTTTGGGCCCCGCTTTATGAGCTGGGTACGCACAATGTATCGGGGGGTTTACAGCTGCATGCGAATTAATGGGTTCCTGAGCAGGGCAGTGGAGCAGGCAGGTGGGGTGAGGCAGGGGTGCCCGCTCTCACCATTGCTCTACGTCCTGTTTATGGAGCCTTTCGCCGAGCTCGTGCGTCAGGACCCTGGCATTGATGGTGTGTGTGTCTGGAGCAGCAGGGGCAATGCTGAAAATACAGCAGTACGCGGACGACACTACGGTCTTCGTGTCAACCTCTCGGTCACTGGCCAGGGTACGGGCCCTTGTGGAGAATTTCGCTGCAGGGACTGGCTCAAAGATAAACATGAGCAAGTCCTCAGTCCTGTTCTGTGGGCAGTGGATAGAGGATGTGGGGGACTGCGGGGGCTTTGAGAGATGCGAGGGGGCCTGAAGGTCCTAGGCGTCTGGTTCTTTCCCCAGGGGAGTGCAGAGCGGAACTGGGAGGCGCGGCTATCGCTGGTCAAATCGCGATTAGGAGTGTGGTCACGCAGGCGACTGTCTTTGTCCAGTAAAATCATTGTGGTGAAGACAGTCTTGCTCCCACTTCTATTGCACTTGGGGTATGTTTTTCCTGCTCCGGCACGCACCAACGTGGCTTTGACCAGGGCGATCTTCCAGTATTTATGGGACTCCAGGTATGAGTACGTACGCCGGGATATAATGTACTTACCTCTAGCTAAAGGGGGTCGGGCGTGATAAGGGTCCCCCTGAAGCTGGATGTGCTGTATGCGTCCTTTTCGTGTAGGATCCTGCTGGACCAGGTCCGACATAAATGTTTTTTCTTCGCACGCCTGTTCTTGTCAAACGCACTGCGACATCTGGTGCGTTTGACACGTGGCGCCACAAGCCGACACTTTGTCCCCCGCATACCAGGCTGTGGTGCGCTTCCTCAGGCAGTGCCCTGGTTTGGTGACGAGGGAAAGCCTGCTGCAGCACAGAGAGTGGTATGCTTCACTGGCAGGCAGGCAGGCAACGTCTCCCCAGGGTGCCCCCATTGGCATAGATTGGAGAGGGGTGAGTGGGGGGAGGGCACCAGGAGAGGTGCGTGACCTCCACTGGCTCTGTGCCATGGGGTGGTTGCCGGTCCGGGAGGTTTTGCATCGGCATAGGTGCACAGCAAGTCCTATATGTCCGAGGGGGTGTGGGGCCGTAGAGACGGTCATGCACGCCTTTTGGGAGTGTCCCTTTTCCAGGGTTTATTGGGGCTTGATACAGGGCCTCCAGAGGAGGATAGTGCCTCGACTCACACTGACCAGGGGTGGAGTGCTGTTCAGGCAGGAAACAGTGGTGTCGGGGTCGCTGTCTCAAGGGGTGCTCTGGGACTTACTTGGCTACGCCAAATGGGTACTGTGGGAGGACAGGAGGGCGGTGGTGGGGAGGAGGGCGCAGGGGTTGAGTCCCAGCCAGCTCTATCACAGGTTCCAGGGGAGGGTGGCACTGCGGGTGAGGGTCGATGGGGTTGGGCGGGGATGGGACTGGGTTCGGCATCATTGGGGGGGGCTGGAGAAGGTTCTCCGCTTTTGAAGGGCTTGTTTTCTTCATTGTATTATGGTTTAGAAAGAATTAGTGTTATAATCTACATTGCGTGTTGCTGTCTTTATTATGGGAGTGGAGTGAATTACGTGCTATAATGTTGGGTTAAAGGGCTGTGTGGGAATGTATGTGTAAAGGTTAGGCATACGTTATTTGATTCGTACTGTAAATAGCTCCTTTGTACATAATGTGCAAGACATTTCTAATAAAATTTTTTTTTTTTTTTAAATCTGTTCTTATCAGTTTAATATCTGATACGTCTCCTATCTGGGGACTACATATTAAACGGATTTTTGAGACTGGGAGTCGGAGAAGGAGCTTGCTCCGTCCGCTCCACGCATCGACCCGGTATTGCAGTACGTCCGGGAACGGTGCGCCTCTATTTTTGGGTGCAAAGGAAGGGCGAATGCTGCTGCTTTTTTTCTTCTTCTTCTTCTTCTGTTTAGTGTTAATCAGTTTAACCTTCAGGGTCCAAGTTGAACTATGCGGTTGTTCCCTGCACTTGGACCGGTACTTCTCTCTAGGGGTTTCGTCATACTTGTTCCTGGTTATGGTTATACACTTTGTTGTACGTCGCTCTGGATAAGAGCGTCTGCCAAATGCCTGTAATGTAATGTAATGTCTTCTTCTTTATGGAGTAGACAAGCAAGAGAGTCCTTGTGGGGGTTTGTTTTTATTTTTTATAAAAGAAATAGTTTTATCGTGTGTCTTTCTTTCGTTCTTTCTATCTTTCTTCGTCAGCTAGCTGGGTAAGTGAAGTTGGTTAAGTAAGTCAGCTAGCGAGCTGGTTTGCAGCGGTCCGTGGCTCGCTCGCGCCCTCTGCCAGTCGGGCGGTTATTGCGTCTCCTCTCCCTCTTCCGCGGATAACACGCGGGGGCGCCGGCGGACAACTCCGGGCCTGCGGCTTCGGGCCAGGAGGGCCTACGGCGGCTGGTGACGGCGAGAGGCCACGTGTGCTCGGGTTTCTCTTCATCACGCACAAATCTTTCGCCTTTTACTAAAGATTTCCGTGGAGAGGAACACTCCTGAGTTTGTGCTATTTTTGGATGCTCCGTCCGCCGGACGGGGCGACTTTTCTGTTCTTAAGAGAGCTTGTTGATGACTTGTTGCCATGTGTCCCTGGTTTGTGACTTGTCAGGTACATGTGTTATAGAGTATGGACTGTCTCCTTGCTTGCTTAGCTAGGCAATTACATAGCTGTTCTGCGAGTGCTTGTGTAATTAAACAGCGATAAGAGCCTTTAGCATGCAGGTAGCTACCGTGGCAGGGGACGTGGGGCTTTGTGGGTGGAGCTGAGGTGACGGCCAGAGATCCCGGGGGAAGCGTCGAGGGGGCCCCGGACCAATGGCGAGCGGGGACTGGGTCCGGCCGGACCCCGCGATCGGATTCCCGGCCCCCTGGGCGGCGGCGGCCAGCTGTGGCCAATTTTCTGGCCATCGCTTCTCGGCCTTTTGGCTAAGATTCTTTGTAAGCATTGCTTTTCAATTGATTTTTCACAAGGTGCAAGTTTTTTGTCGGTTACCTCTTGGTGGGGAAGTTCTGTGATTAATTGGTTCCAGCTTATCACTGAACCCAGCTAGGGGTTTCAGGTGTTTTTTTTTTCCTTTTTTGGTGCCTCAATTCAACCTTGAGGGCATGGAGAGACCAGACGCTGCAGGGATGAGTATCCGCAATTCGTTCAGGTTCCTGTGGCGAGAGGTGGACGGCGAAGCTTTCTACGAGAGGCTTCGTTTCAACAGAGAAGTGTTGGTGGGCCACTTGGGACTGAAGATCGCTGATGTCAAGTGTGTGCAGAGGAACAACGCGCAGAAGTTTTTTGATGTCACACTGGAGACAAAGGAGGTATTCAGGATGGTGGAGGAGGCCTGCAATAAGACTGCGGATTCCCCTGCTCTGAGGAACTTCTGGGTGAGGTCACTTTGGCGGTTGAACTACAGGGTTATCACCATCCACGTGTTCAACCCCTTTGTGACCCTGGAGACCATGCAGGCATTTCTGGCGCGGTACGTAGATGTCCTGCCTAATGCTCGGATGATGCTGGACGAGATGGACCTGACGCTTCCCATTCCAAATGCCCAAGTGCTGCTGCGCCCGGATCCGGACGGTTTTGACGGGTTTGCTCACCCCCCGGCGTCCTTCAGCATCGGTGGGGATCGTGGCTACTTGCTTTACGCCAGGCAGCCGAAGTATTGCCGTAAGTGTCAGGCCTTCGACGTGTTCAAGTGCCGTAACTGTGGGCAGGAGGGCCACGTAATGCGCGACTGCCCCAGTGCGAAAATTTGCAATTTGTGTGGGCAAGAGAGGCACGTGTATTGGCAGTGTCCCCAGAGGAGGCCGACGTACGCTGAGGCTGCAGCGGGAGGAGCAAGCCCAAGGAACCAGGCTGGAGGGCTGTCAGGCTCGAAGGGACAAAGGACTGGAGCAGCAGGCCCGCAGGACCAGGCCGGGCAGGTGGGGGCCAGCGCATCTGCAGAGAAAGAGCCAGAGGAGGCAGTGACACCAGAGATCAAGCCTGCAGAGGGTGAGAGCAGCACGGGGGCGCTAGCAGGAAAGCAGGAGGATGAAGCAGGGAGCCATGCGGTTGCTGAGGGCTCCCTGCCATCTGGCCAGGGTGACCCTGTGGTGAGGCCAAAGGGCAAGAAGGAGGAGAAGGGAGGCGTAGATAGGGGGCAGCAGTCTTCTTCTTCGGAGGAAGGGCCACAAGTCCCCAAGAAGCCAAAGGGGGCTGTGGAGATCAGAAGAAGGAAGAAGGCCCGTGAGCCCGTAGTGGACATGGAGTCGGAGCCCTCTCCTTCAGCTTCTCCTAAAGCCAGCAGGGGGGAAAGCCTGGAACCCGCAGGTCCGGTGGATTGGAGTGACTTTCCACTTTTAGATCCGGACATTTTGTTGTCACCGGATATGAGAAATGTGGACCCTGTCTTTTCGGCAGAGGGGCCAAATGAGATTGAGTATTTGTCGGCGGAGTCCAACATACCCTGAGCGAACATTGTTTTGAGGTAAGAACTTCTTTTAATTTGTTTCAGGGCAATGGGCTCATTAAAGGTTTTTTCAGTTAATGCTAGGGGTTGAAGAGACAAAGCTAAAAGAACGGCTGTTTTTCCTTATTTGTCTTCCATTTCCTTTAGTGTATGTTTTGTTCAAGAAGTACACCTTCGTGACAGAGAGGATGTTTTGATTTTCAGCAGGGAATGGAGGAAAGGGGAATCATTTTGGAGTGTGGGTGGGGTGCATTCTTCGGGGGTTGGCATTTTGTTTGGGGATGACTCCTTTGTTATTGAAGAAAGTTTCATGGTACTTCAGGGGAGGGCAATAGGGGTTGATGTTAAATGGTATGGTCATAATTTAAGATTAATTTGTGTTTACGCGCAGACTGTGTCTGCGCAGAGGGCCGCTCTGTTTCAGGAGTTGGGTTTTTTTTTGTCACCAACAGGCATATTGTACTGGGGGGGGATTTTAATTTAGACTTGGGGAGTGGTGGGGCTGGTGGACGGTATGATGCGAGTGTGGCTGTGCTGAGGGATCTGCTTGGGAGGTTTTCCTTGGCAGATGCATATAAGCAGTGCTGTCCTGGGGAGATTGGGACGACCTGGAGGAATTCCAGGGGGGCTTGTGGCAGGCTTGACTATTTCTTTGTGTCTTCTGCTGCGTGTTTAGAGTCAGTTGCACTGAGTCCTTTATGGTTTTCAGACCATGAGGGGCTCAGTGTGACCTTGGGGTTACGTGCTCCGGTGTTTGGTCCTGGTTACTGGAGGCTGAACACTGAGATCATGGAGGAGAAGGCCTTTAGAGATTCCTTTTATTCACATTTTGAGGGGTGGGTTAGTGTGAAGAGCCTGTCTCCTTCCATCACAGAGTGGTGGGAGGGGATCAAGGTCAAGATCTGCAGGTTGGCGCAGAGCTATTGTGGGAGGCGTAGGAGGGCGAGGGAGAGGGTGGCGGCGGGGCTGCAGGCGCAGCTCGAGGCCCTTTACTATGCCAACAACGGAGGAGCTGGTTTTAATTATCGCAAGGCAGAAGGGCTTAAGAGGCAGCTAAGGGCCTTGCATGAGGAAAGAGCGAAGGGCTTTCTCTTCCATGCGCAGAGCGAGAAGCTGGAGAAGGGGGAGACTTGTTCTGAGTATTTTTTTGGGGCGGTGAGGGACGCACAGAAAAAGCACGTCATCACTGGGCTCTGTGGGGAGGACGGGCAGGTGGTCTCAGAGGCAGGGGGAATGGGGGCGGTGGCACACCGCTTCTATGGAGCCCTCTTTGGAGAGCGGGAGGTTGGGGCAGGTAGGGAGGATTGGTTTTTAAACCATCTTTCTAGCAGGCTAACTAGCGAGGAGAGAGAGCTCTTGGATAGGCCTGTGGAATTGGAGGAAATGACAGTGGCCATGAAGGCCATGAGGAAAGGAAGGGTGCCTGGTATGGATGGGCTCCCGGTGGAATTTTACGGGAAGTTTTGGGATGTGCTAGGCCCAGTTGGAGGTAGGTAGGGACATTAAGGAGAGGGGGGAGTTAGGGGCATCAATGAGGGAGGGCGTACTGTCGCTCTTATATAAAAAAGGGGATGAGAGAGACCTCAAAAACTGGCGGCCGTTGACTATGCTTTGTTGTGATTACAAGCTGTACGCTAAGGTGCTCACGGAGCGGTTAAAAAGGGTCATGGCGAGCATAGTTCACCAGGAGCAGACGTGTGGGGTTCCTGGGCGCAGTGCGCTGTGGAACCTCCAGCTCATCCGTGATGTTGTGGCGTGGGCCGAGGACCGGGCTCTCCACCTTATGGTGGTGAGCCTGGACCAAGAGAAGGCCTTTGATCACGTGCATCACGGGTTCATGGCTGGGGTGCTGGCACAGTTGGGGTTTGGTCCTGGATTTGTGGAATGGGTAGGTATTTTGTATAGAATGGTAGGTAGCCGGGTGAATATTAATGGTCACTTAGGGGATGTGGTGTTTCAGAAGTCGGGCGTGCGGCAGGGGTGTCCGCTCTCACCGCTGCTCTATGTGTTGTACATGGAGCCCTTTTCAGCTGCAGTGAGGGCGGACCCCAAGGTCGATGGGGTTTTGGTGCCAGGGAGTGGTGGCAGGGTGGTTAAAATAGCACAGTATGCTGATGACACTGTTCTGTTTTTACAATCAGATTGAGCATTAGTGAGGGCTTTGGAGCTCTTGGATGGGTTTGGCCAGGCTTCTGGGACCTTGTTGAACCGAGAGAAGTCTCAGGTGGCGTACTTTGGGAAGTGGGAGTGGAGGCAGGACGTCCCTGGGGGGCTAACGCTGAGCGAGGGGCCCATCAAAATTCTAGGAGTTTTTTTCACGGGGCAATGGGCGGCACAGTACAATTGGAGAGGGAAATTGGCGAAGGTGCAGCGAGCACTAGGCAGGTGGAAGGGGAGGAATCTATCTCTAGCAGGTAAGGTGTTAGTGTTGAAGGTGGTGGTTCTCCCTGTCTTGCTGTACTTGGCACGGGTGTACCCCCTGCCAGCAAGGTTGAGGAGGGATGTGGTCAGACAGGTTTTTAATTTTGTTTGGGGAGGTAAGTACGAGTACATTGCACGGGTGGTAATGTACAGGGAGGTGAAGGCAGGGGGCCGGGGAGTACCCCATTTCCCTTTAAAACTGGACAGTATTTTTGTGGCAAATTTGTGTGTGGGCCTGGTGGCTAAAGTTGAGCATCCCTGCCAGTTTTTTGTTAAGCTGTGGCTTTCTTGGCCTTTGAGGCGGGTGGTGCGGGAGTGGACGAATCTGACTCCGAAGGCGGAAAGGTTGCCGTGGCACTACCGTCACGGAGTGCAGTGGGTTAGGAGGTTGCCGGAAGGGGTTGCTGTGGAAGAC
The DNA here is from genome assembly GCF_013347855.1 of Anguilla anguilla. NCBI lineage: Eukaryota > Metazoa > Chordata > Actinopteri > Anguilliformes > Anguillidae > Anguilla > Anguilla anguilla. The sequence continues at coordinate 27,594,414 of NC_049218.1, read as the reverse complement.
TACTTGAGCCACAGGGCTTTGTACAGTGTGATGAGGGAAGAGCTCTGTAGAGGGCCGGCTGTGGTGGGGATCAGCAACACTGTATGGCGTAGGGTTCAGCCTAAGTGGCTGGACTAAAAGTCGCAGGATTTGAACTGGCTGCCTCTCCATGGCAGGTTGCCTGTGAGGGACACACTGTACAGGCACAAATTGACAAGGAGTCCAAATTGTCCAAGGGGCGACTGTAGGAAGGAGGAAACTATTCGGCATGTGCTGTGGGAGTGTGATTTTGCAAGGGGGGTTTGGGTCCTGCTGGGGAATCTGTTGGAAAGGGTGGAGGAGGGGTTTGTGTTAAAAGATTTTAAGGGCTTGAATGGGCACAGGTGGGGTATTTCTTATGCTGTGGCTGGTGATTAGCATGGGGAAGAGAGGGATTTGGGACGCAAGAGCGTTATTGGTTAAATCGGGGAAGGAAAGGGGTGTAAGGAAGGTATATGAGAAGGTATGTTGGGAATTGAAGGGAAGGATGAGGAAGGATGTGCGCAGTCTTGGATACCATGCAGCCAAGGAGAGGTGGAAGGGGCTGTTTATGTTCTGATGCGGTCCAGGATGTGCACGAAGTGGTTGTAAGTACTGTGGTTTACTATTACACGTATTAATACGTAAGCTTGATGGAAATGTAATGGGGAAACTATGTTGAGTAAGTTATCTGTGTCATTTCATTTGTTATTGATGTTGCAATAGGGTATCTTCATTAATTTTTTTTCATTAATAGTCTTTATTAATAGTTTATTAGGATTGTATTAGTTGTCTTGGGCTTATGGCAGGTAGGTTTTTTTTTTGTTTTTGTTTTATAATTTCAATGTATGCAATTTGTCGTGTGATGAATTTTCAATGTGGGTAATTTCGTATTGTGATTTCTGTATTGGATGACGACATATTTCTATTTAAAAAAAAAAAAAAATCTGTTCTTATCAGTTTAATATCTGATACGTCTCCTATCTGGGGACTACATATTAAACGGATTTTTGAGACTGGGAGTCGGAGAAGGAGCTTGCTCCGTCCGCTCCACGCATCGACCCGGTATTGCAGTACGTCCGGGAACGGTGCGCCTCTATTTTTGGGTGCAAAGGAAGGGCGAATGCTGCTGCTGCTTTTTCTTCTTCTTCATGGAGTAGACAAGCAACTGAGTCCTTGCGGGTTTTTTTTTTGCAGGACTGCCCTGCACCTAGAACCTGCCCGAAGTGTGGCGCTGCAGGCCATGCCCAGAAGGACTGCAAGGCAAAGCCCAGCTCATACGCTTCCTTCGGCAGTGGGGGGAGAGAAGGCGAGGCCTAAGAGAGGAGAAGAAAGGGAGGCCAGGGTACAGGGAGAGTCTGCAACGGAGCAGGAGGAGGGCCCGGCTCAGCAGTGAGAGGAGCCTGGGGGCCCGGGGTGGCCTGTAATTCCTGCTGCTGAGCCCAGAGACCCGGTGGGGGCGCGGAAGGAGGTTTCATCTACCACACCAGCTCTGGCGGCAGGTACGGGCCCAGAGCCAGCAGTGGGTCCAGTCCCGGCCTTGGCGGGTTCAGCTGTCCCAGATTCGGGCCCAGCCCCCACTCCTGAGCCGGGGGCGCAGGGAACAGCACTGCTGAGACCCTGAGAGATGCTGTGAAGGCGGGATTTGTCAAGGTTGTCGGAACCACTTGCGCGGTGAATCCTGGAAATGAGGTTCTGGTGGAGGCGGAGCGACCGGCGAAAGAATCACCGGCGGCGTGGTCGCAGGAGCTGTTCTCCCCCTCGGTGGTCTCTGCTACTTCACAAGACCAGTCTTTCACAACAGAGACAGTGGGCTCCTGACCACAGCCGACCTGGAGTCTCCCGTGTTGTGGGGTGACAGCCCCTTCCCTGAGGGGGATGGGGTGGCAATTTGGGCTCGGGCTTCGGCCAGGAAAAGAGTCTCACAAACAGCTGAGAACCGCACCAAGATCCCCAAAACGGTGCCAGAGTTAACACTGGAGAATTGTTTTGAGGTGCTGGTGGGACAGCCTGAGGATGTGGAGGGGGACTCTCAAGAGACCAAAATGGAGGTAGGGTCACCATCTGGACTTTTGGAGGGCTGGGATGTTGAAGGGCTGGTAGAGGCAATGGGGATGGCGCCAGCTCAGTCGGGTCCCACTGACTCAGAAGGGAAAGAGGGTTGATAGGTAGGTCGGGTTTATTGTTGTTGTTAAAATTATTTTTGTTCTACTGGAGTTTGGAATTGTTACAATAAATGTTAGAGGGTTAAGGGGGATATAAAGAGATGTGGGGTTTTTCAGTATATGAAAACAGTGAAATGTCTCGTTTATTTTGTACAGGAGGTACACTTAAGGGATAGGAGGGACATAGGGAGATTCACAAGGGAGTGGGATAGGGGGGACTCGGTATGGAGTGTAGGAGGTGTCCACTCATCAGGGGTGGGTATCCTATTTGGGGCTAAGGAGATTAAAGTGGAGAGTAGCTTCTTAATAATTCAGGGGAGGGTTGTCGGTGCAGACATCACAATGAGGGGGGTGAGGTTGAGGGTCATTTGTATTTACGGCGCACAGGGGGAAGCTGAAAGGAGGGAGATGGTGGAGAAGCTAGCTCCACATTTCGCCACAAATAGGCAATTGGTGATCGGGGGGGACTTTAATGTAGACCTTGGCCGGGGGGGTGACGCCAGTGCTGAGGCGGTGACCGGCCTTATGGCGGGGCATTCCATGGTGGACGGGGGGAAGGTGGTCAACCCGCGTATGGATGCACCCACCTGGCGTAATTCCAGGGGGGTCTCCAGGCAGTTAGACTACATTTTCTTTTCACAGCCTGTGCAGCTGTCATCAGGGCAGATTCTGCTGGTGTTCTTTTCGGACCATGATGGGGTTCTTTTTCAGATGAGATCTGAGGCCCCCATCTATGGGCCAGGGTACTGGAGGCTGAACATCGCCATTCTGGATGAGGATGACTTCAGCACAAGCTTCACGGGCCCCGGGCATGGACGGACTGCCGGCAGAGTTCTACCTCCGGTTTTGGGGGTTGCTCGGCCTGGTGGTCTTGGAGGTGCTGTCGGAGGCCCTCGGCGCCAGAACCCTGGGGGCAAGTATGGCGAAGGGCATAATCTCCCTTCTGCACAAAAAAGGGGACACAGCCGACCTGGCGAACTTGCGCCCGCTAACATTGCTGTGCGTGGACTACAAACTGCTTGCGAAGGTCCTGGCGGACCGGCTGCGAGCAGTCCTCCCACACGTGGTCCACACAGACCAGACTTGCAGGGTGGCGGCACGATCAGTTAGGTCCAATCTCCAGCTCATTAGAGATGCAATTGCCTGGGCAGAGGACAGAGAATTGCCACTCATGTTGGTGGGCTTGGACCAAGCCAAGGCGTTTGATCGGGTGCACTGGGGTTTTATGTTCAGGGTGTTAGAACGTTTTGGTTTCGGTCACATGTTTGTCGGATGGTTGCGCACTCTGTACACTAGGGTGGGGAGCGTGGTCACAATTAATGGGCACTTGGGAGATTTTTTTGGTGTTTGCGCAGGAGTACGGCAGGGGTGCCCTCTCTCACCACTCCTGTACATCCTGTACATGGAGCCTTTGGCCGCTGCCATTTGGGCAGATGCGGGGCTGAAGGGGTTTCCAGTCCCAGGTAGTGGCGGCCTGAGGGTGAAGCTGTCACAATATGCGGACGACACCACTCTGCTGCTGGACAGCGACCCTTGCCTCATAAGGTCCTTGGAAATTTTCCAGAGTTTTGGGAGGGCTTCTGGTGCTAAGTTAAATCTGGCTAAGTCCTCCACGAAATTTTTTGGCAGGTGGAAGGAAAGGATGGACGCGCCAGGGGGACTGGTCTCTATTTTGGGGGTCCTTTTTGTGGCGACAAATGGTGCCGCCATAAATTGGTCCCCGCGAATCACTGCGGTCGAAAGGAAATTGGGTCTGTGGAAGGCCAGAAAGATGACCTTCATCGGGAAGGTCCTGGTGCTGAAGGCAGATATATTGCCAACACTTTTGTTTTTGGCATATATCTACCCCCTGCCTGCCAGCATGCGGAGGCCCTTGACCCGTTTAATTTTTGGCTTTATATGGGGAGGTAGGTATGAGTATGTGGCAAGGGCCCGTATGATGGCCACCATCGGCGAGGGAGGAAGAGACGTGCCCTATCTGCCATTAAAACTGGACTGCGTTTTTGTGTCCTTTTTGTTTAGTCAGCTGGGGAAGGCGGCAGACCACCCGTCTGTGCACTTCCTGAGGGTGTATTTTGGGTATAGGGATAGGCACCTACTGTCCTGGTCCAACTTGGTGCCACATTCAGAAAAGCAGCCGTGGCATTTCAGGCACGTGGTGAAGTGGCTTCGGGTGCACCCCGAGGCTATGGATCCACAGGTGGGCAGAGACCCGAGAAGACTCTATGAGGTGGCACGGAGGGGGGTAACAGGTGCGGCTGTGGTCGGAACCCCACCGGCTGTGTGGCAAGCGGTCCAGCCGTCAGGTTTGGACAACGGACTCAAAGACCTGAGCTGGTTGTGTCTGCACAGGAGTCTCCCGGTGCGGGACATATTACACAGACACAGCCTGACAAGGTCTCCTAAATGCCCCAGAATCGGGGGATAAGGGGAGATGTTCCTGGGCAGATACTGCACGGTGCTGAGGCCAGAGCTGAAGATGCAAAACAACTTCGGCATCTGGAACGGGAAGAGGCAATATCTCGTGAGGCTAAGACCGGATCAGGCTTCTGTGGGGGGTGTGAGGCATCTTCCTGCAGTTTTTTCCATCGGGCCGGATAAGGGCTACCTCACTTACGCCGGCTTGCCTATGTACTGCAGGAGATGTCTGAAGTTCGGCCACATGTCAAAAGACTGCAAAGTCTTTGTCTGTTTGGCATGCAGCGAAGAGGGCCATGCGGCCCGGGAGTGCCTGGCAGGAAGGAAGTGCCACCTGTGCGGGAGTGTAGAACACCTGGTCCGGGACTGCCCGGCTCGGAGGCGTACCTATGCAAAGGCAGCCGGGGGACAGCCTGGTGGTGAGGAAGAGGGAGTGCAGCATGAGGCGGATGAAAGCCAGGGAGCAGAGCTGGGCCGAGAGAAGAAAGGCACCACTGCCCCGGGTGCAGCGCCCCCTGGGGGAGTGGAGGAAGTACTGCAGGAGGCAACTCCGCAAGCTGAGAGAGGGCAGCGAGCTGAAGCGGGCCAGGAGGGAGAAGTGGCCCCAGCTGAGGGTGCAGAGGAGCCTGAGCTGGGCTCTTCAGCCTCACCCCAGGCATCAGCGGGAGTGGTGCCTGTTACCCCAGAGGTAGCGGCGGGGCAAGGAGAGAGGGTGGGCGCAGCAGTGGCATCCCCTGGAGGTGAAATGGTGTCAGTGGGCACGGCAACAGTGGCGCCCCCTACTGGAGCAGAGGTCGTTGAGTTCTCGCCTAAGGAGGAGGCAGCAGAGAAGAAGAAGGAGGGGTTGGAGAGCGGCGTGAAGCGCGGCCGCACAAGTTGGGCCGACGCTGTGGAGGAGTCACAGGCAACGAGCGAGGATGCTGGGAGCAGGCCGTCCAAGCTGGGGAAGAAGGTCAGGCTGAGAGTGAGGCTGGAGGACCTCCTCTCAGAATCTGAGGATGCGGAGGACATCGCAAGCGGGGAGAGTCTCGAGTAGGACAATTTGTCTCCGATAGCCGAGTCAGCGTACGACATGGGGTCGGTGAAGCAGTGGTCCCCAAGCGAGGTATCGTTTTTGTTGGGGGGGGAAGAAGGGGGAGGGGAAGGGCGGGGAAATGGGGTTGGGGATAGTCTGTGAAGATGGCTGTGGTTTTTTTTCCCGTTTATGATGTATGGATAAGTTTACAGTAATAACGTGTAATGTGCGGGGCATGGGGAATTGCAAAAAGAGAGGGGGAGTATTTCATTTTTTGTCATTACAGGGGTTTTTGGCTTGTTTTTTACAAGAGGTGCACCTGAGGTCTAGGGAGGACAGTGCAAGGTTTTCTGTTGAGTGGGGGAAGGGGCCTTCGTTTTGGAGTGTGGGAGGAGTTCATTTCTCTGGGGTGGGAATTTTGTTTGGAGGGAGGGATGTACACATTGTGAAATGTTTTTCTTTGGTTCAGGGAAGAGTGTTGGTGGTGGATGGGGATTGGAGGGGGGTAAAGTTGCGTTTTGTAAATGTTTATGCCCCAGCTTTAATTTCAAGGAGGAAAGAGTTTTTTTTGAGTGTGGAGACGGTGTGTGCCACCAATAGGTGGGTTATTATGGGGGGGATTTTAATGTTTCCTTTGAAGCGCCGGATTTTAGTTCGGCCTTGCTAAAGAATATGGTGGGGCGTTTTATGTTAAAGGATGCATTCAGGGCGATGTGGCCAAAGGATCCAGGCTTTACCTGGGGGAATAGCAGGGGAGGTAAATCCAGGTTGGATTATATCTTTGTTCCGGGGGGGCAGAGGGTGATTGCAGCAGGGGTGGTTCCTCTTTTTTTTTCAGACCACAGTGGCGTGAGTGTGACGGTGGAGTGGGATGTGCCAGCGTTTGGGAGGGGGAGCTGATGTATGAATGTTGAGGTTCTGGAGGAGGAGGTTTTTCAGAAGCGCTTCATTGAGGTGTATAAAGGGTGGGCTAAGCTAAAGCCCTTTTTTGATTCAGTGGTGGGAACTAACAAAGGGTAGGATAAGGGGTTTTGTGATGGGGTACTGCCGGGGGAAAAGGAGGAGGGAGCACAGGCAGTTTGTGAAGATGCAGAGGGATTAGAGATTAGAGAATTAAATTAGAGAGCCTCTATGAGGTGTGGAACAGCGGGGGGCTTTCGACGAGGAAAGGTGGGAGGAGCTGAAGGCAGAGCTGAGGGTGCACTTTGAAGCAAAGGCGCGCGCCCTCGCTTTTAAATGCCAGGGGGAGAAGTACGAGAGAGACGAGACCATCTCCTCTTACTGCTTCCAGAGGGTGAGGGCGGTCAGAGCAAAGAGGGTGATGGTGCGGTTGGGGGGGGGGGACGGGAAGGTGTTTAAGGGAACAGAGGAGATGCTGGGAATTGCTACCAGTTTTTATTGTGACCTGTTTGGGGAGAGGGAGGTGGACAGGAACGCGGCGGAGCATTTCTTGGGCATGGTGGAGGAGAACGTGCCAGAGGGGGTGAGGGCGGTGTTGGAGATGCCCTTCAGTTTGGAGGAGCTGAGGAGGGCGCTGGCGGGGATGAAGGGGGGGAAGGTCCCGGGGAAGGACGGCCTTCCCAAAGAGTTTTACTTGAAGTTTTGGGAGTTGGTGGGGCCTGACTTTCTGGAGGTGGTGGGGGAGATTTTTGGGAGGGGGGAACTCACTTCCTCAATGAGGGAGGGGGTGGTGGCCATGTTGTTTAAGAAGGGCGATGAGCTTGACCTAAAAAATTGGCGCCCGATAACGCTCTTGGGCGTTGATTACAAGCTCATCGCCCGGGTATTGGCAGGCAGGCTGAGGTTGGCCATGCCGTTTTTGGTAGGGGAGGACCAGACTTGTGGGGTGGAGGGGAGGTCGGTGGCATGGAACCTGCAGCTCACGAGGGACGTTTTATGTTGGGTGGAGGAGCGGAATTTTCTGCTCGTTTTGGTTAATTTGGATATGGAGAAGGCGTTTGATAGGGTGAGTCACGGTTTTTTGTTTGAGGTGTTGTCACGGTTTGGCTTTGGTGCAGGGTTTTTGAGGTGGCTGGACTTGTTATATAAGGGTGTAGGAAGTAGGGTGGGGGTGAATGGTCATCTGGGGGAGATGGTGTGGCAGAAGGGGGGGGTAAGGCAGGGCTGCCCCTTGTCACTCCTTTTTGCCTTATACATGGAGCCAGTGGCAGAGGCAGTGCGGAGGGATGGGGCGATAGGAGGCATTCCAATGCCAGGGGCAGGTGGGGAGTTTTTAAAGATCTCCCTATATGCTGACGATGTCACGCTGTTCTTGGACGGCGAGAGGAGCATGAGCAGGGCGCTGGAGGTTGTGGGGGACTTTGCCAAGGGGGCGGGTGCCTCCATTAATGTGGCAAAGTCGGCAGTGAGTTTCTTTGGGAGGTGGAAGGGGAGGAGGGATAACATATGTGAGCTTCAGGTAAGTGAGGGGCCAGTCAAAATTCTGGGCGTGGAGTTTAGTGGGGGCGTCAGGGAGGACGCCATTAAGAACTGGGAGAAGCGGGTGGCCGGCGTGAAGACCAAACTGGGCCTTTGGTTGACACGCCGGCTCACAGTGAGCGGGAAGGTGACGGTGTTGAAGGCCGACATTTTGCCGGGGTTAGTTTATCTGTCGTATGTGTTTCCATTGCCTGTGCGTTTGAGGAGGGATTTAGTTAGGGGCGTGTTCAAGTTTTTGTGGGGGGGTTATGAGTATGTGAGAAGGGAGGTTATGTACATGTCTGTGGAGGAGGGAGGGAAGGATGTGCCACACTTTCCTTTGAAGTTAGATGTTTTGTTTTATAGTAATTTGTGTGTGTCTTTGGTTTCGCCTCAGGTGCATAAGTTTCAGTATTTTGTCCGGTTTTGGTTTGCATCATGGGTTCGGTTTTTGGTGGGGTGGGATAATAGGGTGCCGAGGGGGGAGGTGGCCCCTGCGCACTACGTGCAGGTGGGGCGTTGGGCCAGGAAGTATGAGGAGTGTGCGGATAAGGGTTTGGTGGTACAACATAGGAGGCTATATAGCTCGCTGAAAGGGAGGCTACGGCCTGTGGGGGGGACGGGAGTGCCAGTGGGGAGAGAAGTGTGGACGGTTCTCCAGCCAAAGGGGCTGGAGAATCGTTTGAAGGATTTGAACTGGCTGGTGGCTTATGGCAGGCTGCCGGTAAGGGATGTGCTTTACAGGCACAAACTCACCAAAAACAGGTTCTGTCCAAGGGAGGGCTGTGAGAGGGAGGAGGAAACGGTGCGCCATGTGTTTTGGAGCTGTCCGTTTGCCCAGGAGGTGTGGGCTCTGATGGGGAGGAGGTATAGGTGTTTGGGGGGTCTGACCCAGGATTTGGTTTTTTTTGGGAGGGGGTTGGGGAGAGTGAAGGGGAGAGGAAAGTTTCTTTTGCTGTTCCTGCTCAGCTTGATAAAGCAGAAGCTGTGGCTAGCTTGGGGAGAGAGGGGGGTGGTGAGGTCGGGGTGGACAGGGACTTTTCAAACAGAGGTTTTTTCGATGTTACGTTTTATTCTGAGGTTGCTTGCCATAATTTACACGTGCGCTATTTGGAGCGCAGGGAAGCGCCGGTTTTACAGGGCATCAGAGTGCTGTTGCTGTACACTCAGGCCCTTAGACCTTTAACGGTGCATTTGTTCCATCCCTATGCACGAGAAGAGGACGTAGTGTGTTTTTTGCAGCGATATTGTGTTGATGTGCGTGAAGGGGTAAAACTTAAAAACAAATATGGGATTTGGAATGGCAAGAGACGGTTCATGGTGCGGTTTAAGCAGGATCAGCAGGGAGTGGGAGGCTATGTGCACCCTCCGGGTTTCTTTTCCATAGGCCCGGATAAAGGGTATTTAAGTTATCAGGGACAGCCCCTGTACTGCAGACGGTGTGGTTTGTTTGGTCATTTGAAAGACATTTGCAGTACAGAACGGTGCAGGCATTGTCAGTCCACGGAGCATATAACAAGGGATTGCAGGGCTCCTAAAATGTGTAGCCTGTGTGGAAGCGGGGATGACAAAGATTTTGGGGCCGGCATGAGGAAAGGTGCCATTAGGGGGCCTACGCAGCAGAGCGAGCCTGCTGCTTCTGCAGAGGCCTCAACGCCTGTAGGAAAACCTGGAGAGGGACAGCAGCCGGGGGCAGCTCCGGCGCTGCTTGGGGCTTCTGCCTCTGGGGAAGGTGGTATGGGAGCTGGACCGGTGGAAGGCCGTTCAGGCGGCAGGAGCGGAAGCTGCTTCGGAACACATTCCTGTTCCAGGTTTTGTGGGGACGCAGGCACAGGACATGGGTCAAGGGGAAACTCCGGTTCCGGCGTCCGGGCCGGGTGTGGTTCCGGGGCCGGTGGCAGTGTTGAATCCGGACCAGGGGTTGGATCCAGCTGCTGGGCCTGTCCCTCTGGTGAATTCGGTAGCAGACGGTGATGGTGGTCCGTATCCGGAGCTGGCTACTGGATCCGGGCCTGATGTTACTTCTGACCAGGATAAAAAGAAAGTTCAGGTGCCTGGCCCTGCAAAAATACCTGGGGCAGGGTACGTGCAAGTGTTTGGGGTGGGGGCTTTTTTGTGTAAGGACGGGGGGGCGGGGGCGCCGCCTGCTGACGATGTTGTGGAGTCTCCTGCTGGGGGATGGGCAGCTGTTGGGGCTTCGCAGGAATTGTTCTCTGCCTCAGGTAAAGGTTTGGGAGCGGGCTCGGCTTCGACCGAGGTGGGAGTCACTCTCCTGACTTCTGCAGACCTCCCTGCGCCGAAATGGGGGGACAGCCCATGCACAGGGGAGGAGCCGATGGACGCCTGGGTGGCGGTATCGCGGAAGTGCCGGACACTGGGAGAGGGGGACTGCCCCAGGAAGGTGAAGACGGGACGAGGTGAAGACGGGTGATCAGACGACACTGGGGAACCAGTTTGAGGTGCTTGCGAGCCCTCAGGGGGAGTCTCTGGACACGGCATACTTAGATGAGGTAATGCAGATGGAGATGGGATCTCCATCCTCATGGTTGGGGGGGGGGGGGGGGGGTAGAGGCTTTGGTGGAGACCATGGGGATGGTTTTGGGGGGGGAGGGGGGAGAAGAAGGGGAGCGGGACAAAAGGGAGGAGGGGGGCAATAAGGATGATGCTCCTGGTGCGGTAGATGGTGAAAGCGGAGCTGGGGCTGGGTTTTAAGCGGTTATGGGTTTATTAATAAAAACACAACTATGCAGATTACAGTGGTGACTGCGAACGTTCGCAGGCTTAGAGACCCGGTTAAGAGAGCTGCTGTATTTTACTCTCTGGTCACAATGAGGGCAGATATATTCCTATTGCAGGAAGTGCATCTGAAGGATGAGGGGGATGCCTAAAAGCTTTCTGAGGAGTGGGTCTGGGGGCCTTCAGCGTGGTCAGTGGGGAGCGTGCACTCCAGTGGTGTTGGGATTCTGTTTATGGGGAGCTCCTTTGGAATTGATGATGTGGTGGGTGTTGTGGCGGGGAGGGTGATTTGGGTGGATTTTTGTTTACAATCAACAAAATTTAGGGTCATAAATATGTACGGGCCTGCAAAAAAAGGGGAGAGGCTGGAGATATTCAAGACGCTGCCTGGGCTCCTGACTACAACTAGATCTATAATCTTTGGGGGGGATTTCAACACGTCTTTAGATCGGGTGGCTGGTGCTGGTGCTCAGGGCGGGGGTGCTGGGACTGTGGACTATTCCACCAGGGCGCTGGCTGAGGTCGTGGCTGATTTCAGTCTGGCTGATGTATATCGTGAGATGAACCCAGGAGGGGATGGCACCACATGGCGCAATTCCAGAGGTGCAGCTAGTCACTTAGACTATTTTTTTGTAAGCAAGGAGCTGAAGGGGTTGGGATGTGCTGTTCTCCCCTCGTGGTTTTCAGATCACAATATACTAAAGCTGACTCTGCAGGTGGATGGTCAGAGATGGGGCCCAGGGTATTGGAGACTGAATGTGGAGCTGCTGGCCATGGAAGGGTTCAAGCAGGCTTTTAGGGACTTTTACAAGGCAGTTAGGGCTCTGCGGCCTTTCTACCACTCTGTAGGGGAGTGGTGGGATGCCGCAAAGATCAGGTTTGGGGTGTTTTGCAGGAGGTTCGCCAGCACAGTGAGGAGGAGAGAGAGGGCAGAGGTACACAAGTGGGAATGCTCCCTGGCCTATCTACATGGCCGGCTTAATGCTAGAGGGGATGTGGATCTGGCAACATATGAAGGGGTTAAATACCGGTTTAGGGAGCTGCTGGAAAAGAGGGCCAGGTCGGTCGCCTTTCAGGCCAGGGTTAGAGAAATGGAGGAGGGGGAGAAACCCTCTTCGTGTTTCTTCCAGGCCATGAAGGCTAGGCGCAATGCCGCAGTGATGAAGGGACTGAAGGTGGATAATGGTTTGGTCATGGACATACAGCTTATGCTGAGGGCGGCGGAGGCCTATTACTCAGACCTTTTTAGTTTGAGGGCGTGTGATTTGGAGGTCCAGGAGGCCTGTCTTAGGGTCATAACAAGCAGATTGAGTGAGGAGGAGGTTAGGGAGCTTGACTCTCCGTTGTCAGGACGGAGTGTAGCACAGTGGGTAAGGAACTGGGCTCGTAACCGAAAGGTTGCAGGTTCGATTCCCGGGTAAGGACACTGCCGTTGTACCCTTGAGCAAGGTACTTAACCTGCATTGCTTCAGTATATATCCAGCTGTATAAATGGATACAATGTAAAAATGCTGTGTAAAAGTTGTGTAAGTCGCTCTGGATAAGAGCGTCTGCTAAATGCCTGTAATGTAATGTAATGTCTGGGGAGGAGGTATGGGAGGCCTTGCAGTCAATGAAAGAGGGGCGAGCCTCTGGGTCAGACGGGCTCCCAGTGGAGTTTTATAAGGCCTTCTGGGACGTGCTGGGGGCAGACCTGGTAGAGGTGTATAGAGCTTCGTTGGAAATGGGGGTAATGTCCGTTTCGATGAGGAAGGGCGTGGTTGTGCTGTTGCATAAGGCGGGGGAGAAAACGGACCTGAAGAATTGGCGACCTTTAACCCTTTTAAACAGCGATTATAAGGTAATTGCTAAAGCACTAACTATGAGGGTGAAAAAGGTTATGAGCTCTTTGGTAAGTGGGGACCAGACCTGTGGAGTTCCTGAGCGATCCCTCATCTGGAATTTAGTGCTGGTGCGGGATATGCTGGACTGGGTCAAGGATAGAAACCTGCCTTTAGCCTTGGTCAGTGTTGACCAGGAGAAGGCCTTTGACCGGGTCCAGCATCACTTCCTCCTCCCGGTGATAGAGAGGATGGGATTTGGTAGTGTGTTCTGTGGGTGGTTGCGCACATTGTACAATGGCGTGTACAGTTGCATCCGGATCAATGGGCATCTCAGCAGGGCGGTGATGCAGGCCGGGGGGGTGCGGCAGGGGTGCCCCTTGTCACCGCTGCTCTATGTATTGGCTATAGAGCCTTTTGGGGAATTAGTGAGGCAGGACGCAGGGGTGGATGGGGTGCTGATTCCCAGGGCTGCGGGGGAGAGGCTTAAGATACTGTAGTATGCAGATGACACAACCATCTTTGCATCTTCACAGGCCTCTTTGAGGCGTGTACGGGCCCTGATTGAAGTGTACACATCGGGCACTGGGTCAAAGGTGAATTGGAACAAGTCATCGGTTTTTTATGGCGGTAAATGGAGAGAGAGCACAGGTGATGGCGGTGGTTTTGCACAATGTGAGGAGGGTTTGAAAATACTGGGTGTGAAATTCTTTGTAGAACACAGTGCGGAGAGGAATTGGGAGGCAAAGTTGGCCATGGTGTGCATGTGCCTGGGGAGGTGGGCGCAGCGCCACTTGTCGCTATCGGCTAGGGTGATGGCAGTTAAGGCAGCTTTGTTGCCTTTAGTGTTGCACTTGGAGTATGTATTCCCGGCTCCGGCTTGGGTAAGGCTGGCTCTCACCAGGGCTGTGTTTCAGTTCCTGTGGGGAGGGAAATACGAGTATGCGAGCCGGGAGCTTATGTGCATGCCGGTGGCAAAAGGGGGGCGTGATGTCATTAGACTGCCGTTGAAGCTGGAGATTATGTACAGCAGCTTGGCATGCAAGTGCCTTCTCGAGAAGGTGCCACACAAGTGCTTTTACTTTGTGCGGCTGTACTTATCGTTTGCGCTGCGGCGGCTAACACCTTTATCGCATGTGGTGCCCAGGGCGGAGCAGATGACCCCAGCTTATAAGGCGGTGTTGCTAGCACTGAGGAGAGATCCGGCTTTGGTGGTGAAGGAGGTGGTGCTGAACCACAGGGAGTGGTACAAAGCAGTGGTGGCGCGTCAGGCTGTGGCCCCAAGCATGGTACCTCTGGGGATAGACTGGGGCATGGTGAGCAGGGGAATGGCTCCGGTGTGGTAGAAGACATCCATTGGCGGTGTGCGTTAGGGAGACTGCCAGTGAGAGAGGTGCTCCACAGGCACGGGTGTTCCCAAAGCTCGCTCTGCCCCAGGGGGTGCGGGGGTACCGAGACAGTGATGCACGCCTTTTGGGCTTGTGCCTTTGCCAGGGCTTTTTGGGGCCTGGTGCAGAGGCGATTGCAGTGGGCTAGGTTGGGCTGGAAGGTAGGGGGAGAGGAGCTCCTCTACAGGAGATATATGGAGGGTTTGGGCTCAGTCAAGGCACAGTTGGTGTGGGACGTGTTGGGGTACGGGAAGTTGGTGTTGTGGGAGGACAGGAGGGAGGTAGAGAGGAGGCTGGTGAGGGTGATGACGCCTCTCCAGCTGTTTTATAAGTTCCAGGGGAGGGTAGCAGAAAGAATAAGGGCAGATGGGGTAGTGAGGGGCTGGGAGTGGGTGCAGGAGAAATGGGGAGGGTTAGAGTGGGTTTTTGTGTAGACCACTGGAATCTCTCTGTATGGGGAAAAAGAAATGTAAAAGGGAAGGAAAACGGGTAATACATGAAAAGGAAAAGTGGTAAAGAATAAAGTAAAAATGGTAAAATGGGAAAAGACTTGGGATGAAATGGTTTGTGTTCTTTTGAGTTTTGTGTAGACGATGATGTTGGTTAGCTCCGTTCAGCGTGAAGTCGCTCTGTGCTCAAATCTGATTTGGTCACTTAGCTTGATGATCATGTAGGCTTGCAGTTGTGAGCCTAGCGGATGGAGATACGAGTTTTTTTGGGGGAAAAAAAAAAAAACTGTTCTTATCAGTTTAATATCTGATACGTCCCCTATCTGGGGACTACATATTAAACGGATTTTTGAGACTGGGAGTCGGAGGAGGAGCTTGCTCCATCCGCTCCACGCATCGACCCGGTATTGCAGTACGTCCGGGAACGGTGCGCCTCCATTTTTGGGTGCAAAGAAAGGGCGAATGCTGCTGCTGCTGCTTTTTTTTCTTCTTCTTCTTCTTCATGGAGTAGACAAGCAACTGAGTCCTTGTGGGGTTTTTTTTTTTTTTTTTTTTTAAATAAAAGAAATAGTTTTATTGTGTGTCTATCTTTCTTTCTATCATTCTTTGTCAGCTAGCTGGGTAAGTGAAGTTGGTTAAGTAAGTCAGCTAGCGAGCTGGTTTGCAGCGGTCCGTGGCTCGCTTGCGCCCTCTGCCAGTCAGGCGGTTATAGCGTCTCCTCTCCCTCTTCCGCGGATAACGCGCGGGGGCGCCGGCGGACAACTCCGGGCCTGTGGCTCCGGGCCGGGAGGGCCTACAGCGGCTGGTGACGGCGAGAGGCCACGTGTTCTCTTCATCATGAACAAATCTTTCGCCTTTTACTAAAGATTTCCGTGGAGAGGAACACTCCTGAGTTTGTGCTATTTTTGGATGCTCCGTCCGCCGGACGGGGCGACTTTTCTGTTCTTAAGAGAGCTTGTTGATGACTTGTTACCATGTGTCCCTGGTTTGTGACTTGTCAGGTACATGTGTTATAGAGTATGGACTGCCTCCTTGCTTGTTTAGCTAGGTAATTACATAGCCGTTCTGCGAATGCTTGTGCAATTAAACAGCGATAAGAGCCTTTAGCATGCGGGTAGCTACCGTGGCAGGGGATGTGGGGCTTTGTGGGTGGAGCTGAGGTGACGGCCAGAGGTCCCGGGGGAAGCGTTGAGGGGGCCCCGGACCAATGGCGAGCGGGGACTGGGTCCGGCCGGACCCCGCGATCTGATTCCCGGCCCCCGGGCGGCGGCGGCCAGCTGTGGCCAATTTTCAGGCCATCGCTTCTCGGCCTTTTGGCTAAGATCAAGTGTAGTAAGCAGTTTCAAGTATGACTCCAAAGGGATTTAACCAGCCTGCTGGGCCTGGTCTGAGGCACATGCTGCGTTTTGCGTTTAAGAAAGAGGAAGATATGATGGCCAGGGGGGATTTTGTGAAGAAGGTGCTGTGGTGAAGGTGGATCCTGTGGGAGTGTACTGCCTGCAGCAGAATTCAGCTGAGAAGGCGTTTGATGTCACCTTCATTTCTGGAGTGGGGTTTGGTGTGGCTGTGAAGAGGTGTAAGGAGAAGGTAGAAGAGGAGCCTTTGTCCTTTTTTCTGGTGGAGTCCCTAGAGAAGAGGAACCACAAGGTGGTTACCACTCACCTCTACAACCCTCATGTGAGTGATGAGATGGTGGGTTTTTTCCTGGCCAGGTATGGGAAGGTGCTGCCGGGGGTTCGTTACCTGCAGGACAACGATGGGATCTGGACGGGGAAAAGGCAGTTCAGGGTCCTCCTGAACGAAGACCCGCAGGGGTTTGACGGGCTGGTGCACCCCCCAGCTTATTTTTCCATCGGGGCGGAGAGGGGCTACCTGTTTTACTCCAGGCAGCCTAGTTTCTGCAGGTAGTGCTGGAGTTTCGGGCACATGGCAGGTACGTGTGTTCAGGCGGTGTGCAGGAACTGTGGGGAGAGGGGACACATGGCAGCGGCGTGCCCCAAGCCGAGGATGTGCCACAGCTGCGGGTAGGCAGACCATGAATTCCGTGACTGCCCTGGGAAGGGGAAGGGGAGGTCCTACGCGGACGCGGCGGCTGGGCGGGAGGGCGCTCCTGGCGGAGGCCCTCAGGACCTGCGGCCCCTGGAGGAGGTGCTGGGGGAGTTGAGAGCAGCAAGGGAGGAGGCAGAAGCTGCGGCTACTGCGGTGAAGGAGGTACAGGAGGAGGAGATGGAGACACGGGTGGTGGGGGAGGAGTCCAGGATGGAGGTGGACGAGGCGAGCCTGAGGAAACAGAGAGGAGCAGCGAGATCGGAGTCTGGTGACAACTCCTCCGACACTGACGGCTGGGTGTCCAGGGCAGGGAGGAAGAAGAAGAGGGCGATGAGGAAGGCGGAGGACGCAGCGGTGCCTTCGCCTGCGGAGTTGCCGTACTCTGGTCTTCCTCCTTCCGGTACGGTGAAGCTGAAGAACAGTTTTTCCGCGCTGGAGGGAAGCGAGGTGGAGCCTGGGCCCTCAGGGGTTACTGGAGCTATGAGAGAAGTTCTCAGCGGTCGGTCTGAGGGACTGGGCGCAGGGGGAGCGGAGTCCCCTATGAGTGAGGAGCACTCCTAGTCTGCCGGGGTCACCCAACGACGCCCCATTCCTGACCTTGGACTCTGGGGACTGTGGAGGGGGCACATTGATGTGAGTTGTGTTTTTCTTTTCTTTTTATATGTTAATGGTTTAATTATTGTCACTGTAAATGTTAGGGGGTTGCGGGATAAATTTAAGAGGGGCGCAGTGTTTGATTATTTGTTTGTTACAAGAGGTTCATTTAAAAGATGGGGACGATGTTAAATTATTTTCTGAGGAATGGAAAGGAGGGCAATCAAGGTGGGGGGTGGGCGGAGTGCATTCCTCAGGTGTTGGGGTTTTGTTCAAAGGGTGGGATTTTGAAATCAATGAATCGTTTTCTGTTGTGCAGGGCAGGGTGTTGGGGGTGGATGTAAAGTGGAGGGGTTTAAGTTTAAGGGTTTTAAACGTCTATGCTCCCAATGATTCTGCTGGTAGGAAGGATGTGTTCGGTGAAATTGCAAATTGTTTAATCACACATAGAATGTTAATTGTGGGCGGGGATTTTAATGTGTCGTTAGAGAGCACAGGTGATTTTAGTTTGGGGCACTTAAAACAAGGTGATTAGGGATTTTTCTTTGGTCGACACATTTAAAAAGGTGAATTCGGGAGTGGGAGGGACTACATGGGGTAATTCCAGGGGGACTAAAAGTAGAATAGATTTTTTGTTTGTTACAAGGGGCACAAATGTTGTCTCCTCTGAGATTAATCCGGTGTGGTTTTCGGACCATCACAGGCTCACAACAAAACTGTCTGTCCAGGGGACTAGTTTTGGGAGGGGTTTTTGGAAATTGAATGTTTCTGTTTTAAGGGAGAGGGAGATTTTGGAGAGATTTAGTTCTGCTTATGAGGGGTGGGGGGAAATGAAAATGTTGTTTAGTTCTGTAAGGGAGTTGTGGGACTGGACAAAGGTAAGAATTAAGTGGTTTGTAATAAATTATTGCAAAAAAAGGTCCAGGAGGAAAAAAATGGATTTTTTTAGGTTACAAAGGGAACTGGAGAATTATTTTGTTGCAGGGAATTTAAAAGGGAATGTGTCATGGGAGGGGTATACGGATTTGAAGAGTAAATTAAGAAGGGTGTTTGAGGAAAGGGCGAGGAGGGTTTGGTTTTCATCTAAAAGGGAATTTTTTTTTAAAAACGAAACTTGTTCAGCGTATTTTTTAAATTTAGTTAAGCAGACAAGGATGAGGAAGGGTATTCAGGGCCTTCGTGGGGCTGATGGGGTTGTGAGGACTGAGACAGGGGGAATGGTGGAGGTGGCTACAGGGTTTTATAAAGATTTATTTGGGAAGAGGGAAGTTGATTTTGGGGAGGGGGAAAATATTTTGGGATGCCTGGAGAAGGTGGTCCCTAATGAGGTCCGAGAAGATCTGGAGGGGGACATTACGCTGGTAGAGCTGAGTGAAGCTCTCTGGGGCCTTCAGTCTAATAAGGTCCCGGGGGGACGGCCTGCCAGTGGAGTTGTACAAGGCCTTTTGGGAGAAAATAGGGCCAGATTTATTGGAGGTGTGTAGGGAAATTTTCAGGGAGGGGTGTTTGACTAATTCAATGAGGGAGGGAATTATTTCTTTATTATTCAAGAAAGGGGATATGGAGGAGATGAAGAATTAGCGGCCGGTCAAACTTATGTGTCGATTGTAAGGTGTTGGCCAAGGTTTTGACGAGGAGGTTAAAGAAGGCTTTACCTCACATTATTGGGGAAGATCAAATGTGTGGGGTGGAGGGTAAGCAGATGGTTTGGAACCTTCACTTGGTTCGGGATGCCATCAGCTGGGCGCGTGACAGGAAGTTGCCGCTCATGCTGGTGGGTCTCGACCAAGAGAAAGCTTTTGACCGGGTTTCACGAGTTTTTATTTCGAGTTTTGGGGAGGTTTGGTTTTGGGCCTAATTTTTTAAGGTGGGTGGGCATTTTGTATAGAGGGGTGGGGTAACAGGGTTAATTTGAATGGCCATTTAAGTGCTTTGATTTTGCAGGAAGGTGGGGTGCGACAGGGGGTCCTATGTCCCCCCTGTTGTACGTGGCTTATATGGAGCCCTTTGCGGCTGTCATAAGGAGGGAGGCTGGCATTAGGGGACTTAGGTTGCCAGGGCCTGGGGGGAGGGTGGTAAAACTCTCGCAGTATGCAGGTGACACCACCCTCCTACTGGAAGATGAGGTCAGCCTAAAAAGGGCTTTAGGGGTTATTGGTTTGTTTTCAAAGGCCTCGGGTTCAAAATTAAACCTGAGTAAATCCACAGTGACGTATTTTGGGGAGGGAAGAACGGGAGGTTTATGTGGTTTAGCGGGGTGTCCGGGGCCTTTTAGAGTCTTGGGGGTTGATTTTGGGACGGAGGAGGAGGTTGAGGAAAATTGGGCGGGAAGAATTCGTAAAATAAAGGGTAAATTGGGGTTGTGGCAGATGAGGCAGTTAAGTTTGGAAGGAAAAATTTTAGTTGTAAAAGCGGAGGTTTTGTCGTCACTTTTGTTTTTGGCGCGGGTTTTTCCTCTGCCCCCGAAGTGGAGGAGGACAGTGCAGGGGATGGTGTTTCAGTTCTTGTGGGGGGTATGAGTATATAGCCAGGGATTTAATGTATCAGGGCACAGAAAGGGGGGGAAGGGGGGTGCCTCATATTTCGCTGAAATTAGATGTGTTGGGTTATGTGGGGATGAGGTTATCACAAAACCACAGAGACATCCGGCATATTTTTTTGTTAGATTGTGGTTATCAGTTTTTTTGAGGTTTCTGGTGGGCTGGGACAACCGTTTTCCTAAAGCAGAGCGTTTGCCCCCGCAGTACCAGCATATGGTGAAATGGGCTGGAAGGTACCCGGAGTGCAGGGACAGGGATTTGGTGTTGGATCACAGGGCATTATATGCTGCCCTGTTAGATAGGATTTGTACAGTGCGGGTGTGGGGGGTAGAGCAGAGGGAATGGAGATTGACCCAGATGAAGGGTCTAGATAATAGGTTTAAAGACCTGAATTGGTTGGGGGTACACGGGCGTTTGCCGGTGAGGGATGTGCTGTACAGGCACTCCCTCACCAGGAATAAGTTTTGTCCGCGGCAGTGGTGTATGGGTGAGGAGACCGTGAGGCATGTGTTTTGGGACTGTGTTTTTGCTCAGAGGGTGTGGGGGGAGGTGGGGTTGTTTTATACTTTGTTGAAGGGACTGTGTTATGAGGAGATAATGCGGGGGAAGGGGTATTCCAATCTGAGGGAACGGAATCGATTTTGGTGGTGGTTTACTATTTGTTTGACCAAGTTTTGCCTGTGGGAGGCCAGGGGGGTTTTAGTTAAGAAGAATGTTGTGTGGGGGGTGGGACGAGTGGTCGGGAGAATAAGGGGGGAGGTACAGAGGAGGTTACAGTGGGATGTAATAAGGTGGGGGTATCATAAGGCAAAAGAAAGATGGAAGGGGTTATTGGAATAATTTTGATGTTATTCCAACTTGCATGAAAAATTGGCGACCGATAACGTTGCTCAATTTTGATTGCAAGCTTTTTAGCAAGATTTTAGCACTGCGTATGAAAGCTGTCCTAGGGGAAGTGATACACCCGGATCAGGCCTGTGCCGTGCCAGGGAGGAGGATCACGGACAGCCTGATATTGGTGAGGGACGCTATCTGTCTTGCGAGAGACAGACAGTTGAAATTGGCGGTCGTAAATCTAGATTTTGAAAA
Organism: Anguilla anguilla; assembly: GCF_013347855.1. NCBI lineage: Eukaryota > Metazoa > Chordata > Actinopteri > Anguilliformes > Anguillidae > Anguilla > Anguilla anguilla. The sequence goes on along the minus strand of NC_049218.1, from coordinate 27,573,736 downwards.
AGCCTACGATCGGGTCTCGCACCAGTACATGTTCCGCGTGCTGCAAAAGATGGGTTTTCCCGCCGGGTTTATAGCACGGGTGGGACTGCTCTATGCAGGGGCGCAGAGCAGCTTTCTGGTTAATGGGTACCAAACGGAGGTAGTGACATTGAGCTGCGGTGTCCGCCAGGGGTGTCCGTTATCCCCACTCCTGTTTGTCTGCTGCATTGAACCACTGGCACAGGTCCTGAGAAAGGATGCCTGGATTTCGGGACTGAAGATCCCGGGGAGTGGGGGGAGGGAGGCCAGGTGTATCCTGTACATGGACGACGTGACTCTCCTGTGTACGGACAGTCGTGCGGTGAAAAGGGCTTTAGAGCTCACAGAAGGGTTTGGCATAGCATCAGGGGCTAGGCTAAATAAAGAGAAGACTGAGGTCAGAGTCTTTGGGGACTGGCCAGAGAGTGAGCGCCAGGAGCTCCCCCTGGTGGTGGGAAGGGGGGACATGCGGGTTCTGGGAGTAAATTTTGACTCCCGGGGCTTGGGGGAAGAGAACTGGGAGGGGGTGGTGGAAAAGGTGGAGAGGAAGATCAGCTTCTGGAAGCTGAGAAGCCTAACGATGGAGGGGAAGATCCTAGTGATCAAAGCTGTGATCTTGCCCCTGTTATTGTTTATTGGAGTGGTGTTTGTCCCGTCGCGTCTGGTGTTGTCCCGTCTGGAACGTGTTGTTTTTCGGTTTCTGTGGGGGGGTGGGTGGGAGAGGCTAAAAAGGGAATAGGTGCACAGGGAGCCAAAGAAAGGGGGGAGGGGGGTCCCTGACTTTTACCGTGTCCTTTTGTGTCAGTTTGTTGCGTTGCATGTGGGGTTGTGTGTGAGGGGGGAAAACAAGGCCTCTTTTTTAGTACGTTTTTTTATGGGGGGGTACATGAGGCGGTTGGGCCTCTGGAGAGTGCCTTTAACGGTGCCCGTGGCCTTTGAAATGCCGGATTTTTATAGGCCCATTCAAGCCTTTTTAAAAAAACATGGTTTGGAGGGGGTGGGGGGTGAGATTTTGGAGTCCTGCCTGTGAGGGCAGTCATGCACGCTCGGCGTCTGGCTGCAACTGCGCAGTGCCCCAGGGATGGCTGCTCCCAAGAAGAAACAGTGAGGCACATGCTGCTGGACTGCAAGTTTGCCAGGGATTTCTGGACAGTGGCCCGCCCTCAGATCCAGCAGGCGCTGGGTGGAGGGGTGGACTGTGAATGGGTCCTGAATGGTGGCAATGGGAGGCAGCGGCTGGGCGCCGCAAAATGGAGGCGGGCATGGTTGACGTTGAACTGTGCCCGGGAGGCGATGTGGGTCGTCAGATCGCTGGCGACCCTGGAGAGGCGCATGTTGTCGCCAAGGGCCACATGGCAGATGACAGTGAGCTTCATCAGAGTCTACATGCGGCGGGACTGCCGGCGGTGGGGGAGAGAGCAGGCCTACGCTGCGTGGGGCACTGCAGCATGGCAGATATGGGGCACGGACTGAAGGAAAAAATGGACTGGATCTTTGTGTTGGTGGAGTGGGAGGGGTGGAGTCGGATTGGTAAGGACGCACCCCCGTTCTACACAAATATTTCAGTGGAGGCTGGTGGGATTGACAAGAGGGGAGGGATTGTTTTTTTGTACCTATGCGGGTTTTTATGTTTTAATAAAGGCTGGTCCTTGGGGTGGGGAAAAATAAGGGATTATTTATTGTTATTTATTGGTTTTATTGTGTTTAATTGGGTCTTGCCAAAAACTGTTTTTATTTTTGTATGGCACAGAGGGGTAGACACAAAGGTATGAAAAGGTAAAAGTGGATGTAAACTTGTCATGATACAATAAAAAATTTTCGAAAACAAAAAAAATCTGTTTTTATCAGTTTAATATCTGATACGTCCCCTATCTGGGGACTACATATTAAACGGATTTTTGAGACTGGGAGTAGGAGAAGGAGCTTGCTCCGTCCGCTCCATGCATCGACCCGGTACGTCCGGGAACGGTGCGCCTATTTTTGGGTGCAAAGGAAGGGCGAATGCTGCTGCTGCTGCTTTTTCTTCTTCTTCATGGAGTAGACAAGCAACTGAGTCCTTGTGGGTTTTTTTTTTTTTTAATAAAAGAAATAGTTTTATCGTGTGTCTTTCTTTCGTTCTTTCTATATTTCTATCATTCTTCATCAGCTAACTGGGTAAGTGAAGTTGGTTAAGTAAGTCAGCGAGCGAGCCGGTTTGCAGCGGTCCGTGGCTCGCTTGCCCCCTCTGCCAGTCGGGCGGTTATTGCGTCTCCTCTCCCTCTTCCGCGGATAACGCACGGGGGCGCCGGCGGACAACTCCGGCCCTGCGTCGCCAGGCCGGGAGGGCCTACGGCGGCTGGTGATGGCGAGAGGCCACGTGTGCTCGGGTTTCTCTTCATTGTTCATGAGTCTACTGCCCTCTACCGCCTCCCCCGCCCACCCCCATGCCACGCACCAGACCACCCACCCCTACCTCCTCCCAGCCTGGAAGCCCACCCCCACATGCACAGACCTCAGCACAAGACCCTATCCTCTGTATCCCCACCGCCGAAACCCCCAACTCCACAGTGTCCCCTGCTGACTTAGGTCCCACCAATCCCGTCACCGTCACTGTCAAGGAGGAGCCTGACTCCGACACCCCCATTGTGGTGTTGGAGTCAGACTCCTCAACCTCAGAATCAGACTCAATTACACCGTGGCAAAAAATTTTAAAAAAGAAGGGCAAACGCGTCAGATCACCAACAACAGCACAACAACAACAACCTAGTCAACCTCCCAACCCAGCAATAGTCCGCCATATAACAAAAACCACAAAACCATTAACACAGTTACATTCAAAACCGGGACATAGAACAGAACTTGCAGCCAGGCCTGAGCCCCCTCCCCGCCCTACAAAACCACCCACACCACCGCCCATACACCACACGGAAATTTTACAAACCACCATCAACACTCTACCAAGAATCACTAGGGACCAACCAGCCTCCGGTCCAGACCCTGTTAAAGGATCTGGAGCATCATCCTCCTCTCAGGGCCCTCCAGGGACTGGGGGGAAGCCTGGGGCAAGAACACCTGCCCCCACCTCTCCAGGACGGAACCTCCCAGGCAGTCAGGAGGGGAGGCCTGTGAGTGTACATGGTCCGGGGGTGAGTAGGCGCCTTAATAACCAGGACATTGTTAATGATAAACTCAATAAAATCTGCAAACAAATCGCCAATAGCAATATCGGTTCATAAATCACACACAACAATAAAATTCATGGCACACAAAATAACAATCTCATCACTCAACACTCGCAGTATCAAAGACCCTGCCAAAAGACACACAGTTTTCTCCATTCTGTCTCAGGTCCCCTCAGACGTCATCCTGCTCCAGGAATGTGGCATTCCGTTCCGGGAGTAACACAAAATAAAACAAGATACCCTTTTATTAATTGCACAATGTCTGTTCGTTGTTTTTCATCTAAATGAGTTAAAACAGATGATAGATTCTGCAACATCTCAGAATTCCTTAACCGAGCACATTGATCAAGGGTGTTACGTAAAACAAGCCCATCTATGTCATCACCAGAATGCAGCGCAGAGGCGGTGGCTACAGAGGAGACAGTGGGCCCTACCGTCACTCTCTGGGACTCTTCCTGAGAGTTTCCTCGGTCGTGATAAGGCTTTAGCATATTAAGGTGGCAGACGCGTGATTGGCGTTTGCGATCGGGAGTTCGGACAACGTAATCCGTCTCGCTCAGTTTACGGTCAATGATGTAAGGACCAGAAAATCGTGCATGCAGAACAGAACCAGGATTGGGCAACAATACAAGAACCTTGTCCCCTGGCTGGAAAGAACGAGGCACAGCTTTCCTGTCATAGCGAACCTTCATTTTCGCTTGAGAGGAAGACAAAGCCTTGTTAGCAACAGCACAAGCAGTGTGTAATCGCTCACGAAACTCACTAACATAATCCAGAATATTTGTATCGGAGCAGGAATCATCACACAATAACTTCTCTTTAAGTAACTTCAATGGTCCTCTAACAGTATGCCCGAAAACAAGTTCAGCAGGGCTAAACCCCAGTGATTCCTGCACAGTTTCACGAACAGCAAATAACACCAAAGGGATACCTACGTCCCAGTCATTCCCAGTATCTAGGCAATACGCGCGTAACATAGATTTCAGGGTCTGGTGAAATCGCTCAAGCGCACCTTGCGATTCAGGGTGATAAGCGCTGGAAATTTTGTGGGTAATAGACAGAGTCTTCATTACTTGGGCAAACAGCTTCGACATAAAGTTTGAACCTTGGTCCGTCTGGATAATCTTAGGCAACCCAAAGGTAGAAAAGAACTGAACCAATGCCTTCACTATAACAGGAGCCGTAATTTTACGAAGAGGTATCGCCTCAGGATACCTAGTAGCTGTGCACATTACGGTTAGCAAATACTGATGGCCAGACTTGGTTTTGGGTAATGGGCCAACACAATCAACCAACACGCGCTCAAATGGTACACCCATAGTTGGTATTGGATGAAGGGGTGCGGGCGGAATAACCTGACTCGGTTTTCCCGTACACTGACAAGTGGAGCAAGTACGGCAATATCGGACCACAGCAGATTGTACGTTTTCGTAACACCTAGATGTCCTGACAACACGTGATCATGAGCCAAATATAACACGTGCTGCCGAAATTCAGAAGGCCCAACAATTTGATATACAGCACTCCACTCTAATCCTGTAGAGACAGTGGGAAACGACTTGCGCATTAACAACCCATTCTCCATGAAATAAGCAGATCGTTTTTCTTTGTTTGCCGAGGACAATACTTTGCCAGAGAAGAATCAGCCTGCTGGGCAGCTATAAGGTGCTCTCGAGTAAAGGGCAAATGCAATGCGTCAGTCTCTGCGTCATTCATACTCACAGGGACCTCCGTTTTCAGCGAGAGTGAGGAGGACTGTTCCCCCAAAACTGGAGAGGCTAGGAAGGAATCAGACAAGTCAACATCTCCAGCTTTACGAGACTGGGCACGGGTGACAGCACATGCGGGAAACACAGTTGGGAATGTACGAGTTAATTCGTCAGGGTGAGTCTTAGCGTCTGGTGTGTCCAACACTTCCAATACCGGCAGTACCTTCCCACCAGCAAGATCGTTACCCAAAATAAAAGTAACACCTTTTACGGGTAAAGAGGCTCTTACTCCCACTTTCACAAAGCCATTTACTAGCTCTGACTGCAAATGAATAGTATGCAACGGCACCGTCATAAAGCCCATGTTAATGCCTTGCACTAAAACATGAGAACCATTAAAAGTCTCGCTGGACAAAGGCAGTACATCAGAGAGAATGAAGGACTGAGCCGCTCCAGTATCCCTTAGCATAGTTACAGGTACCGGATCTTTCTGATCTCCGGACAACGAAACAAACCCCTTAAGAATAAAAGGTTCATAACCAGAGTCAGGAACATTCTCAGCGCTAGGTACAGGTTCAGAAATACTAGGGACTGTTTTAATTAAACCAACACTCTTGGGCTGTTCAGAACTCTGCCGCTGCTGCTTTCGCTTTAAAACCAAACAATCGGCAATTATGTGACCAGGCTTATGGCAGTAAAAACATTTCCACTCCGTTGCCCATGGGGAAACTGGTCGAGGACGATTGTCAGGTCTTACAGAAGACATAATACTAGAGCTTTTCTCGGCTCCGAGACGCAGCACGAGGAGAAGACATGAACACAGTTTTGTGAGTTAACACAAACTCGTCCGCTTGGACAGCTGCCTGTGACAGCGAAGTAACCTTTTGCTCATTCGAGTACACAACAACACACTCCGGCAGGGAGTTCTTAAAATCCTCGATAAGAACTAACTCACGAAGAGAGGTAAGGTCAGCGACTTTAGTAGCTGAGCACCATTTATCAAAGAGAACCCCTTTCTCTCTAGCGAACTCAACGAATGTCTGATTCAGGGATTTCTTGTGATTCCTGAACTTCTGTCTGTAAGCCTCAGGGACAAGCTCATAGGCACACAAAACAGCAGTTTTAACCATGTCATACTGTAAACTGTCTTCCAGCGACAGTGCAGAGCATACCTCCTGGGCCTAGCCAATAAATTTGCATTGCAGTAAGAGAGAGCACACACCGCAACTGCGGACCTCAAAGCAATGTCCAAAACCAAGACGCAAATAAATATTAATCTACAATAATCAGACAATTAAGTATCGGGAAATAATTAATAATGAGTAATTAATGATCCCGGACGAGCCCCCAATTTTGTTACGTCCCCATTGTGGTCTAGGGGTACAGGGGAGTAAAAAAATGAATGATCATTAAAGATTAAATTTTATTTACACAATTAATTATCTATACAATGAACAAACAGGAGGGGAAACACTGGGCGGTACCAAACAAAAGAAGATAACCAAAACAGAAATATAAGCTATTAACAATTCTAGAAATGAAAGAAACTAACTAACTGAAACCCGAAAATCTTCCGAACCTAACTAACTACACTGGCTATTCTAAACTGAACAAAAACATACAAGGGTGGTACACGCCCGTATCTATATATACATATACACAAGTGAAACTAACAGTGACAGTTAAGAAAAAAAACACCTACCTAAATCCCACTCCTTATATATATACACAAGTGAAACTAACAGTGACAGTTAAGAAAACAAACACCTACTTAAATCCCACTCCTAACCCAACACAAAACCAGCAACCAAACCAGAGACGCAAACCCAAACTTAAAGTCTTTTCAGAAATTACGATCGATGCACAGAAGTCAAAATAGCACGAAGTCACAATAGTAATACAGGAGGCAACTAACATTCAAATCCAAGTCACTGGAGTGTAACTGACAATATTCGCTATATATATAGGTGTGGGTCTGTTCCTCATTGGCCGCCAGGCAGGTCCGCAGAAGAGGATTGGGGGGGAAACAACGCACTCTTCCCTCTTCTTCACCAATTGCGGAGTGACCCGTAGCAGACTTCACGGAATAATGAGACCAAAAGAAAAAAACAAACCTGGCACGTAACAGTTTCCATTGCCGGCACGGCTCAGGAGAGAGCTGACAAGGGCAGTTTATATGGGGGGGCTACGAATATGTGAGGAGGGATATTAGGTACATGATGATAGAGGATGGGGGGGGGGGGGGGTGTGCCTAATCTCCCATTAAAGTTAGATGTGTTGTTTTTCTGCAACCTGTGTGTGGCTTTAACAAGGCAAAGGGCTCACAAATTTCAGTATTTCATTCGGTTTTGGTTTTCGGGGTACGTGCGATTTCTGGTGGGGTGGGATAATAGGGTGCCGAGGGGGGAGGAGGCCCCTGCCCATTATGTGCAGGTGGGACGATGGGCAAGGAGACATGTAGAATGCAGGGATAAGGAAATGGTACTGCAGCATAGAAGGCTATACAAGGCTTTAAGAGGAAAGCTGCAGCCGGTTGGAGGAACAGGGGTCGGGGTGGGGAGAGAAGTCTGGGCTGCTGTGCAGCCAAAAATGATAGGCAACAGGTTAAAGGACTTAAACTGGCTTGTTGCCTATGGTAGACTGCCAGTCACAGATGTGCTATACAGACACGGACTAACAAGAAACCGGTGTTGTTCGAGGGTGGGTTGTGGGGAGGAAGAGGAAACTGTGCAGCATGTGTTCTGGAATTGTAAGTTTGCACAGGAAGTCTGGGGTTTAATGGGGAGGATGTATAGTGTTTTGGGGGATGTAAGTTGGGAAAGGGTGTGTTATGGGGAGGGACTGCGGAGGAAGAAGGGAAGAGAGAAACTTTTGGTTCTTCTATTGATCAGTTTGGTGAAGCAGAAGTTGTGGGGGGCGCGGGGAGAGAAGGGGGTGGTGAAGCAAGGGTGGACGGTGAGGGGGGTGGGGGAGATGGTGAAAGCGGATATACAGCGCCGTTTTCAGTGGGAAGTGCTGCGGTGGGGTTTTCATGCAGCATGGGAACGGTGGAAACTAGTGATGTGATTGTGTAGATTTTGTGTTGTCATGGTTGTGCCCTGTTCTGTTTCAAAATGGAAGAGATGGACTTTGGGACATTGGGACTTGTGAGCGGGAAGGGGCGGAAATGGAGGGTTTTGGCACTATGGGGTTTGTTTGGAAGGGAAAGAGGAAAAGGTGAGTTTGTGCACATACATATAATCTAAACAATGGGGGGAAAGGGGGGTTTTGAGTAAAATAGTGCTGTATTGGTGTGTGAATAAAAAAAAATTTTCAAAAAAAAAAAACCTGTTCTTATCAGTTTAATATTAAACGGATTTTTGAGACTGGGAGTCGGAGAAGGAGCTTGCTCCGTCCGCTCCACGCATCGACCCGGTATTGCAGTATGTCCGGGAACGGTGCGCCTCTATTTTTGGGTGCAAAGGAAGGGCGAATGCTGCTGCTGCTGCTTTTTCTTCTTCTTCATGGAGTAGACAAGCAACTGAGTCCTTGTGGGTTGTTTTTTTTTTTTTTTTTTAAATAAAAGAAATAGTTTTATCGTGTGTCTTTCTTTCGTTCTTTCTATCTTTCTTTCTTTCTATCATTCTTCATCAGCTAGCTGGGTAAGTGAAGTTGGTCAAGTAAGTCAGCGAGCGAGCCGGTTTGCAGCGGTCCGTGGCTCGCTTGCCCCCTCTGCCAGTCGGGCGGTTATTGCGTCTCCTCTCCCTCTTCCGCGGATAACGCACGGGGGCGCCGGCGGACAACTCCGGGCCTGCGGCTCCGGGCCGGGAGGGCCTACGGCGGCTGGTAACGGCGAGAGGCTACGTGTGCTCGGGTTTCTCTTCATTGTTCACAAGTCTACTGCCCTCTACTGGTTATCTAGTTGAGGACAGTGGGCTCATGGATTTTGGGTCTAATTTGAGCGGACGTGCCTCTCTTTCTCTCTCTCTTGATGGAGCTATAAAATCATCATGGCTCATTTAAGATCTAAAGAGGCCGCCACGCTCCCGAGGTCAGGGCCGGCCCGGGACCCGCAAGTCATCTGGGCAAATGTAACACACAAGTGTCTTACTAACAAGCAAAAAGACATTGCCTGGATGACAGCTCACGGGTGTCTCCCCACAAGAGTCTTTATGTACCGCCGGCACTTAGCCCTGACTGAGCGCTGCCCCCACGGTTGCACTGACTCGGAACACAATTACCATCTGTTCTGGGAGTGCACCGTGGCTAGGCGGGTCTGGGGCCTTGTTGTTTCCTCTGTCTCCCATAACAGGTTGCTGGCGAGGTCTTCCCTGACGGCTGAGAGCGTCCTCTACGGCCCCCGAGAGGGACTCAAGACCACGGAGCTCCAGCGTCAGTGGGGGATCGTCAATACCATCAAGCAGGTCCTGTGGGAGACGAGGAACATCAAGGTCTACCAAAAAACAACTGTGGACCTGGTCACTCTCCGGAGGAGGACTCAAAACCTCCTCCAGGACGGCGTTTTGGTGGACTTTAGGAAAAACAAGGACCTGGCGTGAGAGAAATGGGGGGTGGACCACTGGAAAGAGCTCATCATATAGTCCACCCCCCCAGGAGGGGCACTTGCTCTGCACACCACCCCGAGCGCATGTATTTTTGATAATTCTTTTAATTAAATCATTGTATATACTATTAAAATAATGCTGGGTTGTGTTTATTAGTTAAATATAGGTAGACTGTTTTGTAATAGGTTTCCTTTTTTGAGTGTTTTGATTTTTTTGTAAAGTTAGGGAATGTCTGTGTTTAAATGTACTTTGAGTTCCTTTTTGACTTTTAAAAGGAATACGTTTTTAAAAATGTAAAGTGTATAAAAACCATTAAAGATACATTTTACTAAAGATTTAAAGGTATAAATGTGCTTTGGTTCCTGTTCTGATTTTTTTTTTTTTTAAAGAAAAAAAGGAAAAAAGTAATGTTTTAAAAATGTAAAATGTGCATTAAAACCATTAAAGATACATTTTACTAAAGATTTCTGTGGAGAGGAACACTCCTGAGTTTGTGCTATTTTTGGATGCTCCGTCCGCCGGACGGGGCGACTTTTCTGTTCTTAAGAGAGCTTGTTGATGACTTGTTGCCATGTGTCCCTGGTTTGTGACTTGTCAGGTACATGTGTTATAGAGTATGGACTGCCTCGTTGCTTGCTTAGCTAGGTAATTACATAGCTGTTCTGCGAGTGCTTGAGCAATTAAACAGCGATAAGAGCCTTTAGCATGTAGGTAGCTACCGTGGCAGGGGACGTGGGGCTTTGTGTGTGGAGCTGAGGTGACGGCCAGTGGTCCCGGGGGAAGCGTTGAGGGGGCCTTGGACCAATGACCCCGCGATCGGATTCCCGGCCCCCTGGGCGGCGGCGGCCAGCTGTGGCCAATTTTCAGGCCATTGCTTCTCGGCCTTTTGGCTAAGATCAAGACAAGAGAAGAGAAGGCAATGGCGACCTACGAGCAGAGGTGGGTAGAGTAGCCAAAAACTGTAAAAGTATTGTTACTTTAAAATAATAATGACTCAAGTAGAAGTAAAAGTAGTCATCCAAATAATTACTTGAGTAAGAGTAAGAAAGTATCTTGTGAAAAGACTACTCAAGTACTGAGTTACTTCATATAATCTGATTTAATGTTGAAATAAGCAGAGCAAGATGAATGTAAAAATCCAAATGTCCAAAATATAAAATTGTAAATGCTTGTCCAATAGAAATAAACAAAATATAAAATAGCCATGTGCAAATTCAAATATGGCCAAAATCATATCCCTTTAAATAAAACAATACACAGGAAGTTTGTCAGAAGAGGAGGGTTTTCGCTTTCTGTTGTACTCTATTAAGTCTGTATACCTCATCAGTTTGTTGGGGTGAACCCTCCGTTGACAGAAAAAATATCAATTAAAGCCGCAAGCGGCGTTGGGAGGGGTCCAAGCATTGGCACCATCGCGCCCCCTATGGAGCGATTTTAAAATGGCTTTGTCCTCATGATCATATGCCTTCACCCAACATATCTACTGAATATCATGATGATTGTATAAAATATTGATGACTTATGGCCAATTGTGTGCTAAGAGACGCTGTCGGATGACTTAGTTACGTCGCCATGGATATGTCCTGGCCGCTTCCCGTAAAGGCCTTTACTATGTCGTAACACTTAGATGGTCTGGCGTGTATGCACAGCTGCAGTGTTTCGGCCATCTAAGTGTCACACTAGTGTTGTCACGATACCAAAATTTTGACTTTGATACTGATACCAGGTTTAGTATTACGATACTCAATACTGAAATGATACTTGAAACTTAAACGATGCTAATTCGATAGTCGGTACCTAACGATACTGAAATTACCTTAATAGATCAGAAACGTAATGTCCACAAGGGTTGACCTCATTTTCGAATTCATGGTTTATTAACAACCTGGTTCATTAACAACCTTTAAGTTGAAGCCTCTTCAACATATTAATATGCATAGGCCTATAGTGTTACAACACTGAACATTAGAAAAATGTTAAATATATTTCAAAAATTAGACAGTTAAATAATCTTTAAAACAGGTCTTTCACCTTTAAATAGATTTAAAAACAGCATATTTTAATAACAATACAGCATCTATCTATAATAAAATATTTCTAAATTGGTATACCTATTGCTACTGAAGTGAACTGAGTCAAAGCTTGCACTGTATCAAGGAGCTGAGCGCACAAGCGCAAGTCACCTCGCTTGGCAACCTTAGTTGCTACTGCCTTCTAGCGAAGATTCTGACAAATTACACTTTTCATCCTCTCAATCAGTAATGCGGGAGACAATTTTCCCTGGCTTTTACATTAGACTCAAAACTACCGAACGTCGGAATATTCTAATAACGAACCGTTTCTTTTTTTTCTTTTTTTTTTTTTTAAGTACCGAGAAAGTGCTGAAGTTTTGGTATACCGTGCAACACTACGTCAGACACATATTCCAATCCATTACTCAGCTTAGCACATTTCAGAATGCACATTTCAGAGCGCCACAGAGACAGATAGAATAATAACACAAATACACATTTCAAATAATAAATACGACATTGAGAAAAAACGAAAAAAAAAGACGTAATATCAACTCGCGATCTGCGTGCTGCGCGCAAAGTAGCCTACCGTTTTATTTATTTAGACGTTGGCAGATAAGAAAATTTTCGGTTACGTTGCCCTATAAAACGCTATTCCAACAGCAAAATCAGACGTTATACATTGTTAGAAAGCTTATACTCTCACCAACTGAATAAATGAATTGTCAATCAAACCAAATTGTACTAAAAAGGGCGACAACGCCGTAAGCAACAGGTGTGGTATTACGCACAGCTATTTTGGAATGTAGCCTACCCAGTTATCACAAATGTGCGTATATTTCACAGACGGATTGTCCAAGACAATATATGACCACTCAGTCGCAAAAGGGACATCTCTACGCGTAAAATCATTGGTAAAATTGTATATTTGTTCAATGTTTAGACCCAGATATTGACTGTAGAATGACATGGTATAATTTTTAAAAACTTTGTCTTGTTTATTTCGTTATTCAGTGGGCAGCGTTTTCACTGCTGTATTGGCATACTTTAGGGCTAATGTCAGGTTTATCTTGTTGCTACGGAATATTACATTACATTACAGGCATTTGGCAGACTCTCTTATCCAGAGCGACGTACAACAAAGTGCATAATCATAATCGGGAACAAGTGTGTCGAAAGCCCTAGAGAGAAGTACCGTTCCAAGTGCAGGGAACAACCGCATAGTTCAACTTGGACCCTGTAGGTTAAACTGATTAACACTAACACAAACAAGAACAGCAGCAACGCAGTCTATGCAAAAATACAAGCAATAGTTAAGACGAGTTAAGACTAAGTCACCTACGAAACAACTACCTAGTTACAACCCTAAGCTTACAGTCAATTTAGAGATTAAATTGAGAGTACGATTTCTCTCAGCATAATGACGGATTTAATGACTAAACGAACTCACCCGATATTGTCTTCAAATGGACCGTATTATTTATGTAGACATTGGCAGACTACAGCATAAATTGCGCCTTTTGTTTATATTCAATATTAGTAATTGCAGCGAGAAACTGCAGCTGTAGGTCGTTATGTTATGGTAGCAACGGAACGAAGTGGACTATATATGTATTACCGTCATTGTTTCATTATACCAGTGTGTTTTAGCGCGTTTGCACAGAAACTCAGAACCTATCAATAAAATGGTTTAGCCATTTCTCAGCATAATGACAGATTCAAAGACTAAACGAACTCACCCGATACTGTCTTCAAATGGATCCATGCTCAAGAAAAGTAATTATATATCCTCTCAAAAAGCTTTTACAAACAAACTTTTGGTATCGTAGCACGCACTCTGGGTGGCACTGTCTTCCATTCCTTCCGCGACGGTCAGACCCTCCCCTCACTGATAAAAACTAGACCCTACGGTGTCGGACTCCTTGCGTCGCCATGGATGTCGCTTGCCGTAAAGAAGTTTACTAGATGTCGTAACACTTAGATTTGAAGCTCCAGCTCTTCCGCACCCCAACTAATAAAAAAGTCCAAATGGCGGGCAAACAATATGGCAGACATAGGTGCTCCCGAAAGCAAAGTTGTAGAGCACATTCAGCGTTGGGAGGGGTCCAAGCATTGGCACTATTGCGCCCCCTATGGAGTGATTTTAAAATGGTTTTGTCCTCATGATCATATGCCTTCACCCAACATATCTACTGAATATGATGATTGTATAAAGTATTGATGACTTATGGCCAATTTTGTGCTAAGAGACGCTGTCGGAATGCTTAGTTGCTTCGCCATGGATGTGTCCTGGCCGCTTGCCGTAAAGGCCTTTACTACGTCGTAGCACATAGATGGCATGTCGTAACACTTAGATGGCCTGGCGTGTATGTAGAGCTGCAGCGCTTCTGCACCGCAACTAAAAAAGGCGTCAGACTATTGTTGTCACAATACCAGGTTTAGTATCACGATACTCGATACTGAAATGATACTTGAAACTTAAATGATACTGATTCGATACTCGGTACCTATCGAAACTGAAATTACCTTAAGAGAACAGAAACAATGTCCACAAGGGTTGACCTTATTTTCGAATTTCGAGGCTTATTGACAACCTTTAAGTTGAAGCCTGTTCAACATATCAATAAGCATAGGCCTATTGTGTTACAACACTAAACAATAGAAAAATATATTAAATATATTTCAAAAATTAAACAATTGTAAACTAAATAATCTTTAAACAGGTCTTTCACTTTTAAACAGATCTAAAAAACAGCATATTTTAATAAAAATACAGTATGAACAGAAACAATTTGACGCTTCTCAAAAAGATGTTTTTCCAACTGATGTCAGATTTAATGTTTGTGTTTCAATGGGAAGAACAGGAAAATGTTGCTATATTTCTGTGAAGAAAAATAACTCTTGTCTATTTTAACATTAAAAATATTAGTAATATTATTGCTATATTTAGTCATTATTAACATCAGTGTTCTATTTAGTAGTACATTGGAGCCCTTTTTGATTGAAGGGGTTTCTGTTTGTACTCACCCCAGTCCTTGCAGTTTTCAGTACACTCCTGAATTCTGCAGCTCATTGTCTCTGAGCTCCACATCTCTCAGCTCTGAGTGAAGAGAACGCAGGACTGAGGTCAGAACATCACAGCAGCCCTCTGTGAGATTACACAAACCCAGCCTGTGGAGACCCCACACACACACACACACACACACAGACGCACGCACGCACGCACGCACACACACAACTACACACAACACACGTGCAAACTGTTATGTGCTACTGTTGCGGAAATTAGTTTTGTAGTAGTTTTTCTTCTTTTCTCCAGTAGGAGTCGCTCTTTCTCTGCAGGCTGCAGCGGGTGCACAAACCCAGCCTGTGGAGACCACACACACACACACACACACACACGCACACAACACAAACACACACAAACATGCACACATACACACACACAACACACATGCACCCAGTTATGTGCTCCTGTTATTATTTTTGCGGAAATTCGTTTTGTAGTAGTTTTTATTTCTTTTGTCCAGTAGGAATCGCTCTTTCTCCGCAGGCTGCAGCGGGTGCACAAACCCAGCCTGTGGAGACCACACACACACACACACACACACGCACACAACACAAACACACACAAACATGCACACATACACACACACAACACACATGCACCCAGTTATGTGCTCCTGTTATTATTTTTGCGGAAATTCGTTTTGTAGTAGTTTTTATTTCTTTTGTCCAGTAGGAATCGCTCTTTCTCCGCAGGCTGCAGCGGGTGCACACATGGGTGTGCGCGCTGGTTGGTTCTGGGTGCAAATTGCCAAATTGCCTCCCTCATAAAAGATGGCGATTCGGTACAGCTCGCTCTCTCATTGTTCTTGTAGAGCTGCGACAGTTGTGTCTTGTTATTTTAACAGTTAACATTGTTCTTAAACCAAATATCACGTCTGTATACTTGATAGACCATGTGGTAAGGTTTTCTTTTGCACCTTTTTGTTGTAGTTACTCAGGGTAGACTAGGAGAGGACCGGAAGACTCACTCCCCCTTTCTCCCCTTTAATTAGGGGTCCAAGCAGCGAAGCTGAAAGACATCCATGGCGACGCAAGTAATCCGACACCGTAGGGTCTAGTTTTTATCACGTCGGGGAAACAATGGAAGACAGTGCCAGCCAGAGTGCACACTAGGCTACTAAAAGTTTGTCAGTAAAAGCTTTTTGAGAGGATGAATAATTACTTTTCTTTGGCATGGATCCATTTGAAGACAGCATCGGGTGAGTTCGTTTAGTCTTTGAATCTGTCATTATGCTCAGAACTAGCTAAATGGTTTTATTACTAGGCTTTGCAAACGCGCAAACACACACTGGTATAATAAAACAATGAGGGTAATACATATATAGTCCACTTTGTTCCGTAAATGTCTACTTGGGCCATGCTTCACAGATGTGACAAAGATACTATAATCGCGCTTTTGGGATAAACACTGCAGAATTTTTCAGTTTCACAAAGCGAATTAAGAGTCTTAAGGTTTATTAGGCTACAACTCACGATGAAATCACACACACAGAATTTAACGAAATTAACCGTCATTGTAAGACTGGCATTTAGAGACCGACAAGAGCATTTAACAGGGCTCGAAATTAACTTTTTTACTTGGTAGCACTGGTGCTCCCAACTTCAAAAAGTTAGGAGCACCCACCAAAATGTAAGAAGCACCAACAATATATGCAATAGACTTTTATTGATAAAAAACGACAATATAACAGTACGGTTTACAAGTAAGTTAAACTGTCACGCCTAAAATGTATCGACTCTTCAAGGAATTGGGTGTTATGCATTCAAACGACAAAGCGCTTCTTGTCACATTAATACTGCTAATTAAATCAACCGCCAGTAAACTGCATCGGAGAAATTAGCTGTTTCAACCGGGTCGCTACACAAAACACTACGTTAACGTTTTTTTAAAAAATGCCATAATCGTTCGCTTCAACTTTTCAGCTTTCGATAACGCTAATAAATTGAACATAAACTTTTGTCTTCAGGTAACATTAGTTAACGCGTTAGCTCTCTGACAGTAGAGTGCAGCGAAAGGGAGTGATTTAAGGTTAATATTAACCAATTTAAATCAGCATTAAAGGTAAGAATGTCAAGCTCACGATTGGTTAGAAGGGTCACCGTCAGCTCACAAGGCACAGCCTGAGTGTACTAACTAGCGAATTTACAGAGAAAGAGACGTTCGACTGGAAAAAGAAAAAAAAGGTCGCACCAGAACAATTATTTGCACTCGCACAAATGCTCCCAATTATATTTTGAGGTCGCACAGATTAAATTTCGGGAGCATATGCGACCAAAATGGTCGCAATTTCGAGCCCTGATTTAAGCCAGTGGTTCTCAGAATCGATCCTGGGGGCTCCTTGCGCATATTGGATTTTCTCCATTGGTTTTGATGATCTACGAGGAAAAATAATAATTAGAAATTCAATGTACATTATTTTTGTTTCCATGCACCAGGTGGAAAACCTGCTATACAAAGTGAGTTGTCATATTTACACGCCTGCAGATCAGTTGTTAAATAGATTTGTTAATTACCGCTGACAGTGTTAATTTTTATTCGTTTAAAAGTGACTTGCGAACGATCGGTCAGCTAGCGTCACCCAGCAAGTGAACACCACAAACGGCGATGGAGTAGCAGTTACTGGCTCATTAACCTACTGTGGCGAAAACCTGCGGTGATCACTTGCTCGGTAACAGCAGGTCTACCAGACAGTTATATGAAAATTAACCTAGTCAAATCACCAGTACACATCTCTGATTGATTGACCATCAGTGTAGTCGACGTTTTTCCCGTGGTTCATATTTCTAATGGGTGAGCTAACCACGGATAGCCTACCTAGCTCACTGGCAAACTGATATGCTAGCTAAGCATATTCGTTTTGCTCAGAAACATAAATTGAAGATAAATGAACATAATTTTATTATTAATGTCATACATATAACGTGATTACATGACACAGTACAGTCACGGATGGAAATTAAACTACGTAAAAATTTGATAATATATTTTAAAACATAACGGCAGAAAGTCAGCTTGCCTCGAGTTCGTACTGCAATCATTCGTTCAGGTTGATGGGCTTTTCCACACCGGACTGTCAATCACATTGTAAATCACAGAACCACTAAACTCTATGGTTTTGGCTCCAAATCGACAACATGGCCGTGCCCGCCATTGCGTCAATGGGGGACGTCACAGTAGCTTTGTCCATATTCTTTTACAGGCTCTTCTTCTCACCATAGTATTTCGCACTGCCGGCTCGTAAGAAATTTTTTTTTTTTTTAATAACGCATACAGATGTTTGATTCAGCGCAGTGTACAAGTATCTGACACATTAAAATATTTTTTTACTTCGACGAACTTTGGCTGCATAGGAGAGATACAGAACACAGGCAATTAACCCAGACGGTTTTCCAATGGAAGTGTGCAGCTTTACTGTGTAGTCGACCATAAATTAGCATACATGCTAGCCCCACCCGAAGCCTCGTTAGCTAGCTAGCTAACTAACTATACGCTAACTATAGTTTTTAATATTAACTAGCTAACGTTATACAAATGATTATAACTTAATTTGTACTCACCTTACAATTCTTCTTCCACCCACGACGTTCGCTTTCATAATGTTACCGTTAATTTGCAAGTTACTGTGTTGTCGATCATTTATCATATATATATCCCCATCAGAACTCTCGTTAGCTAACCATCTAGTTAGTTAACTAGGGTTCGGATGGGGCTACGATACCACAAAGCAACCGTTAGCCTCCTTTTTGCAGTTCCGTTTACTACACACAAAAGTCACGGGAAGGTCGTGGAATTGAATAAAACGCTACAACTTTATATATTACCCATATGATTAGAACAATTTGTACTCACCTATAATTCTTCTGTTCTTTTTCGGCTTTCTGTTGTCTCTCACCTCCTCCAACTTCGCGCTGCTTTCCCATAAGCCACTTGACGCACGAGGTACGTAGCCACGTGATGATGCACACGTTGCCAACTTCGCCCCATTTTCAACTCCACATATATTATTTAGTTAAGATAACATCGTATTTTGAATCTCATAAAAAAACACGTTTTCAACGTACAAAAATGCCAAGTTACTCACACATACAAGACATACACCGTCAATAACTCATTCATTCAGACTGGCAAAATCCAGGCCTGCCATTAAAAGTATTGATATCAAAATGACGCCAAGTTACGGTACTACAAACAATATAGGCTATCTTGCCTCACCGAAATTTAATAACATGTATTCCAAAGCAATGCTACCCAATATTTCCTCAATTCTTTCAAGTCACTTGGCCCTGTGTTTTGTAATCTTACCATATTACAATGTCATGCAAACTTTGTGTCAGATCAAAGTGTCAAATAATTCGTATTGCCTCATGGAACACATTGAAATTCATGTAGAAAACTGCTGGTCAGTCACTACAGGAAGCATATTTCTCCAGAAAACACACATTTATACTTGCTTCTGAACTGAATTTGAGTAAATGTACAAGTGATTGTATATTTGCAATGTACAATAAATACAAGTGAAATACATATTGTAGCCTACATACATACATAGAGAACTTCTTTATCCCCATCGGGACATTTCCCTCGCAGCATATTACATTCACATTTACGAACAGACATTTATACCAAGAAACATACAATCATTCACGCAACAGAAAGGCTGGGCACCAAAATACATACATACCAATACAAACTGGACATATCTAGCCTATTCAATCAATCTTGACTGTGAGAAAGCCATCCACACATATGTTTGGCCTGTCCATGTACTGCACGCTTATATACACACAGGGCCAAGTGACTTGAAAGAATTGAGGAAATATTGGGTAGCATTGCTTTGGAATACATGTTATTAAATTTCGGTGAGGCAAGATAGCCTATATTGTTTGTAGTACCGTAACTTGGCGTCATTTTGATATCAATACTTTTAATGGCAGGCCTGGATTTTGCCAGTCTGAATGAATGAGTTATTGACGGTGTATGTCTTGTATGTGTGAGTAACTTGGCATTTTTGTACGTTGAAAACGTGTTTTTTATGAGATATCATTTCTTTTTGCCAAGCGTTTTATTACGAGAGTGAGAAATGCGAAGTGACCCTGTAAGAAACGGTTGTGGATTATGGCTACCCTTGTGTGAATTTGTACAGTCTGATGAGCGTGTACGTTTAGCAGTTTCGGTTTGCTATATATATGTAAAACAGTGGCTGTGACAATTGGTGCGGTGGCGTAATTGTAAACGCATTGGAAAAGGTGAAATATGGCCAGTGTATGTAGGCTACTCACGGATTTGACGGGCATCCAACGAGCCTTGATTGACAAAAGAATCAGCAAGCCCGTAGAATTAGAGCTGCCTAGGTCGCAACTTGTGTACCCTTCTGTCCTGCTCCGTTGTCTGTTATTTCGTGAAGATGCGCTTTTAGTGTTTGTAAGGTTTATAAGGCATGTTGATAGGCTTATCTGCAGGTAGGAATCCTCTTTGCTGTTTTGTTAAGCTGGAACCGGAAAAGTTGATAGTGGAGAATAGGAGCAGACGCATATGTCCCAGCAAAAAAAAATATTTGCATTGTCTTGCCCGTAAGCCAGCGGCGCGAACTATGGGTCTCGAGTTATCCATGGGTTTACGGGGCGTGGAAAGGGGAGTGGTTACTGTGTTCGTGAGGCACCAAGTTGAGAACTTTCTCAACCGGTTGAAAATAGGACGATAAATTTAAAACGCATATTTCTCCAAAAATACAGAACAGACATATTTAATACTTTACTCATTGTGTTTCTTCAATGTCTCTTGTGCAAACAGCACATAAAACCGAGAAAGTGTGAAAATCACCATGGTACTCCTTTAAAGAAAGGTGTTTCTAGCTGGGTTTGAACGCACGACCCCATGTTCCCAAGACTGTAACCTTGCCCACTAGGCCACAGGCGGACTAGCTGTTTAAACTGGAAATGTTTCAGAGTAAAAAGGTATGGGTATTTTGCGTGTGTATGCGCGTTTTTGATTGGGTCGTGTAGGTGAAGATTTGGCTGGTGTCAGTGAAATGTCCAATGGGGAGACATGTTGTTAGTGGGAGAGGCGGCAGGAAAAATAAGAATGAGAAGAAGAAGGAGAAAACACAAAATCCCCTTAGTTTGGGGCTTTATTGTGTGGACATGTGAAGTTGTTTATGAATTCTGTCTGTTGAAATGGGGTCAGAATGTACAGAATTTAATGTTTTTAAGGGCTGAGTGTCTGTGGCTGTTGTGGTTATTTCTGTGGGGAACCCTGAAAAGTGCCAAACTCTCGGTGCTGTATAGGTATGGGGCATGCCCCCACCAAGGCGTAACTTGGCGGGATGGCATACCTGCCATCCCAATGGGAAAACTTTCATGTAGTTGAGAGGTTGTCAACTATTTTAACCCTCTGGGGTCTAAGGGTAAAATGAGGCACACTGGTGATTGTGCGATGCTCTGACATTTGTGTAAATTTCATCAACTTTATATACAGTGATTCCAAAGTGTTTCATATCTTTGTTTTCAGCACAAACTCAGCTACAATAATATGGCAGCAGTAAGTAGGTCATTATCATGTGTGGATTGTAAACTGCTCTAAAAACACACAAACTGTAAACAGTAGTTTTGAACATGCACAGGAATGTTGTAATAAAACACACTAAACAATTGTGACTAAGACTTTTGGTCACTGAAATGTGTTCATCAAGGTCTTGGGTATCAAAAGATGACAAAATATTTTAGCAAATCCAATGAGGAATATAAAATACATTGCTAAAAGTTAGTGTTGTGACTACTATTTTTCAACACCAGGTGAGAATGGGAGGGCAAATGGCCTTTCTGTAATGAATATGCATTGGGTAGGACGACCTGCCAGCTAAGTAGGCTATTCACACCTGGCCGCATGTCTCCCCACCATTAAGACAAAGACTCAGTGAGCCATTTAGAAGACAGAAACAAAGACATCTTTTGATTTTCAGAACATTTACTGAAGCAAACTATACGCATGGAAGATGAGATGAGACTGGTGTACTCTTGCAACGCTTGCATGGCCTCTTAGCTAGTGGTGAACTAGGCCGTGTTTCCTGATCAGCATCTCTGTAAATATGATAAAAACAAAATTGTTAGGAAATGTGACATCAAATCAAACTTTAATTATATAGCACATTTCCTTCAACAGGTGAAAATTAAATGTGCTTTACAAAAAAGGGGCAAACCACTAACGAATGAAAACAAAACTTAGGAAATGTGACATGGTTACATCATATACAAACAAAGAACCAAACAAACACAACCAGACGCAGAGAGGTAGCCTATAATTTTGAGAAGCAATGGTTAGAATCGTTCGTAGTGTGGGAATTTACAAGCGCGCATATTAGTGAATATTCCTACAAACACACAGAGAATGTAATACAGCACAACGAAACAACATTAGCTAAACTAAATAAACATTGATATTCCAGCTCAACTACACGCAACTCATCAATAACAATGCCTCAATCTGAAGTAGGCTAGGTCTGTTTAGCTAAGTGGTTATTATATTGCTATTTCCCGAATTTACTTACAGTATGCTAATATCGATTGTGCGAGGACATCAGTTTTAGAATCCTAGCCACGCCACGGGCTATTTATTACCAATATGATCGAAAAACATACAGTCTACCTGATACTTCTAACACAACCAGACGCAGAGAGCTTAGCCTATAATTTTGAGATGCAATAGTTCGAATCGTTCGTAGTGTGGGAATTTACAAACGCGCATATTGCTGGATATTCCTGCAAACACACAGATACGTTGCAATACAGTACACATTTACCAATATGATCATAAGAAATATACTTACGCATGAAGTTGATCCTCAGCTGGATCAGTTCGCTGTTCGAAATGACACCGCTCTTCATCAGTGCCGGCTTCCGGACGGACGATTTTCCAAAATTAAACGAAATGTTCACCTCAAAAGAAGTGAATTAGGCGACACTTTGACATTCTATCCCGCTTTCGCAGACTTGGCATTTCTCACATGGATCTCGCATCACCCCTCCTTTAGTTTCCTTCTATGGAGAGTAATTATAATGTTGTTAACATGTGAATGCGATTTGGGCGGACTTCCTGCTGAGCAAAATTCACATAGTAATGAGTAAAGTTTAACAAAACATACATGGTCTAATTAATCAAATTTAAAACTTTTAAAACAATTCATATTATTTGCCAATGGGCGCATTGGAAAGTCGCGATTCTAAGGTTTCTGTCAATGTTTTTGTTGCGTCTGTATGATAACAGCACGTGAAGTTAATCATCCAAATAGAAACGAAAGTTAATTTCATCTTGTCGAGCTCCGCCGGCGGAGCTCTCGACCCCAGAGGGTTAAGTTAAAACAACTTTTTCCATGAACCCACGTCCTATTGACATGAAAAAAATAGGATAACAAACAAGCCAAATCCGTTTTTACAGTGTAGCCTACTTGTGTGCTTCCTGCAGAGTACCGTATTTTTAATTTCGACATTGGCAGGCTACAGCATTAATTGCGTCTTTTGTTTACATTCAATATTAGTAATTGCAGCGAGAAACTGCAGCTGTAGACACAAGATAGTCTGTTATGTTATGGTAGCAACGGAACGAAGCGGACTACATATGTATTACCGTCATTGTTTCATTATACCAGCGTGTTTTTGCGCGTTTGCACAGAAACTCAAATACTATCAATAAAATGGTTTAGCTATTTCTCAGCATAATGACAGATTCAAAGACTAAACGAACTCACCCGATACTGTCTTCAAATGGATCCATGCCAGAGAAAAGTAATTATTCATCCTCTCAAAAAGCTTTTACTAACAAACTTTTGGTAGCCTAGCATGCACTCTGGGTGGCACTGTCTTCCATTGCTTCCCCGACGTTCAGACCCTCCCCTCACTGATAAAAACTAGACCCTACGGTGTCGGATTACTTGCGTCGCCATGGATGTCGCTTGCCGTGAAGAAGTTTACTAGATGTCGTAACACTTAGATTTGAAGCTCCAGCTCTTCCGCACCCCAACTAATAAAAAAGTCCAAATGGCGGGCAAACAATATGGCGGACATAGGTGCTCCCAAAAGCAAAGTTGTAGAGCACATTCAGATGCATCGGTCGATGAAGTTTTGTGTTGATCTGACTTATGGTGTAGGAGTTATGGCCTTTTAAAGTATGACTTATGGTTGCTGAGCCTCAGACACTTTTAGCGGAGAAAAATAATAAGAATTAAAGCCGCAAGCGGCGTTGGGAGGGGTCCAAGCATTGGCACCATCGCGCCCCCTATGGAGCGATTTGAAAATGGCTTTGTCCTCATGAACATATGCCTTCACCCAACATATCTACTGAATATCATGATGACCGTATAAAATATTGATGACTTATGCCCAATTGTATGCTAAGAGACGCTGTCGGATGACTTAGTTACGTCGCCATGGATATGTCCTGGCCGCTTCCCGTAAAGGCCTTTACTATGTCGTAACACTTAGATGGCATGTCGTAACACTTAGATGGTCCGGCGTGTATGCACAGCTGCAGTGTTTCTGCGCCGCAACTAAAAAAGGCGTCACACTAGTGTTGTCACGATACCAAAATTTTGACTTTGATACTGATACCAGGTTTAGTATTTTCTCAATACTGAAATGATACTTGAAACTTAAACGATGTTAATTCGATACTCGGTACCTAACGATACTGAAATTACCTTAATAGATGAGAAACGTAATGTCCACAAGGGTTGACCTCATTTTCGAATTCATGGTTTATGAACAACCTGGTTCATTAACAACCTTTAAGTTGAAGCCTCTTCAACATATTAATATGCATAGGCCTATAGTGTTACAACACTGAACAATATAAAAATATGTTAAATATATTTCAAAAATTAAACAGTTAAATAATCTTTAAAACAGGTCTTTCACCTTTAAATAGATTTAAAAACAGCATATTTTAATAACAATACAGCATCTATCTATAATAAAATATTTCCAAATTGGAACACCTATTGCTACTGAAGTGAACTGAGTCAAAGCTTGCGTTGTATCAAGGAGCTGAGTGCACAAGCGCAAGTCACCTCGCTTGGCAACCTTAGTTGCTACTGCCTTCTAGCGAAGATTCTGACAAATTACACTTTTCATCCTCTCAATCAGTAATGCGGGAGACAATTTTCCCTGGCTTTTACATTTGACTCAAAACTACCGAACGTCGGAATATTCTAATACCGAACCGTTTCTTTTTTTTTTTTTTTAAAGTACCGAAAAAGTGCTGAAGTTTTGGTATACCGTGCAACACTACGTCAGACACATATTGCAATCCATTGCTCAGCTTAGCAGAGAATGCACATTTCAGAGCGCCACAGAGACAGATAGAATAATAACACATAAATGCACATTTCAAATAATAAATACGACATTGAGAAAAAACGGAAAAAAAGACGTAATATCAACTCGCGATCTGCGTGCTGCGCGCAAAGTAGCCTACCGTTTTATTTATTTAGACATTGGCAGATAAGAAAAATATTGGTTACGCTGACCTAAAAAACGCTATTCCAAAAGCAAAATCAGACATGTTATACATCGTTAGAAAGCGTATACTCTCACCTACTGAATAAATGAATTGTCAATCAAGCCAGACTGTACTAAAAAGGGCGACAATGACGTAAACAACAGGTGTGGTATTACGCGCAGCTATTTTGAAAGATACCCAGGCGTCAGGAATGCGCTTATATTTCACAAACGGATTGTCCAAGACAATAAATGACCACTCAGTCAAATAGTTAGCTATCCACAGCCAAAACGAACCTACAACTTACCGCCACATAATTTCTCAAGTTCGAAGTTGAGTTCTTGTAGGCTGAAATGTCCACATTTCTAGGCAGACAAAGAAGGCAGCGCATAATGTAGCTAACTACTGTTTTTGGTAGTCTGTAAGTAAAACATAGTTTGAACGTGAGGCCAGGGGTGTTCTGGCTCCTACGAATCACCCGCCGTTGTTTCAGCCATTGTTGTCGCCTATTCATCATTCTGTGAGCTGTGACTGGCTACGTTTGATTGGTGAAACGGAGTCATGTGGGGCTATGACAGCGCCAAAGCAAAGACCAGTCAGCCTCTTTGGCTGAAGTCTCTCTGAGAGAAAGAAACAAACAGAACGTGCGTTGAATAAAAAATGGGTAAAAAATAAAAGTAACGAGTGGAATGTAGCCGAATATAACGGAGTAAAAGTAACATTTTTTCTTCGCAAATATACTCGAGTAAAAGTGAAAAGTATGTTGCATTAAAACTACTCTTACAAGTACAATTTATTCAAAAAGTTACTTAAGTAAATGTAACGGAGTAAATATAACGCGTTACTACCCACCTCTGCCTACGAGGGAGGAGTGCCGGCCCACCGGGTGCGGCTGAGGAATACTGTGCGCTTCATTGCTAACGATGGATCAGAAAGAAGGAAGGATTTTGGTTTGGACATTCTGAAGGATCTGCTGAACGTTGAGGCAAGTGCCATTTATTGTCTTCAAGATTTTTCAAACAGGTTTTTTTGACGTGACTTTTTTTTCGGAAGCCGCTTGTTTGAAATTGTATAATCAGATTGCGAATTGCAATGAGGCAAAGCAGCTGCAAGGAGTTCGCTTGGAGCTGCTTTACTCCAAGGCGCTGAGGCCCCTTACCATTCATTTGTACAATCCGTTTGTAAGAGAGGAGGACATTTTAAGTTTTTTGTTTAAATACTGTGCCGATGGAAGGGAGGGAATCAAGCTAAAAGACCGGTATGGGTTTTGGAACGGCAAAAGGCGATATATGGTTCGTTTTAAGGAAGATCCACGGAGTGCGGGGGGGCACACACACCCCCCTGGGGCTTTTGCCATTGGGCCCGATAGAGGGTATTTGTGGTATCCTGGGCATCCAGTTTACTGCCGGAAATGTGGTTCTTTCGGGCATTTAAAAGAAGCCTGCACCACGGTACGGTGCAGGCACTGCATGTCGGGGGAACATCTAACAAAAGATTGCGCAGCCCCAAAAGCCTGCACGCTGAGTGGGAGCTCAGAGCACCTGTTTCGAGGGTGCCCTGAAAGGAAGGCCTCGTATGCTGCCATGTCTCAGCCTGGAGGCAGTGATCGGGCAGGCGTGCTGAGGAATGCGGGGGAGGGGACCTCCGCAGAAATGAGGCAGGCCTTTGGTCCTGTTGCGTGGTTGGCTCCAGCTCCTGCTCCAGCTCCGGGTCCAGCTCAGGCTTTGGCTCAGGTTCCCGCTCCTACTCCGGGCCTGGCTCCTGCTCCGGTTCCGGCTCAGGCTGCTGCTTCTGCTGCGGATCCGTCTCCGGCTCCGGTTCCGGTGCCGCCTCCTGCTTCTGCTCCGGGTTCGGCTCCAGCTCCGGCTCCTGCTTCTGCTCCAGTTCTGGCTCTGGTTCCGGCTCCTGCTTCTGCTCCGGATCCGTGTCCTGCTCCGGTTCCGGCTCCTGCATTTCGGGCATTTCGTGCGCGCTTCTCCCAACTTGGGCATCAGACCGTGCCATGCTGCGGGTGTCTTTCCGGGTGGACGGGACCAAGTGGGGTCCAGGCTTTTGGAAGCTGAACGTGTCCCTGCTTGATTCAGGGGCTTTTAAAACCGCTTTTAAAATGTTTTACAAAGCGGTGCAGAACTTGCGGCCATTCTACACCTCGATAATTGAGTGGTGGGAGGCGGAAAAAATATGGTTTGGGCATTTCTGTCGGGGCTACAGCACGTCTGCCCGGAAGCAGGAGCGTGCGGAAGTTAGAAAGTGGCTAGACACTCTCAATTACCTGCATTCCCAGCTCAACAATGGGGTAGGGGTGAGCTGGGACGTGTATGAGGGGGTGAAGGAGCAAGTCAGGGGGCTCTTGGAGAACAGGGCAAGGGCGCTAGTTTTCCGCACGCAACTGAGGGACTTGGAGGAGGGTGAGAAACCCTCCCCCTATTTCTTTCAGGCATGTAAAGCACGGCGCAGCAATAACCGGGCTGAAGGGCACAAACGGTGTGGTGACAGAGGTACCGGGCATGCTTAGCATAGCAGAGGGCTTCTATGTAGCTCTCTTCAGCAGGCGCGGGTGCATCCCAGAGGTACAGGAGGCCTTGCTGGACGGCATTTCTGCACGACTGGGAGATGACGAAATGCAGGCTTTGGACGCAGATCTGTCCCTGGATGAGGTAACCGCAGCGTTGCACTCAATGAAGGACGGGCGGGCCCCGGGGCACGATGGACTCCCCAAAGAGTTCTATAGCGCTTTCTGGGACCTGATAGGCCCAGACCTCGTGGGAGTCTACAAGGCCCTATTGGAGGAGGCGGTCTTGTCAGACTCCATGAGGAAAGGGATAGTGGCCTTATTATTTAAGGGAAGACAGGGACAGGGAAGACCTAAAGAACTGGCGCCCTCTCACTCTGCTGACGGCAGATTACAAGGTGTTAGCTAAAGCAGTCACCCTTCGCTTGAAGCGAGCGATGAGTGGCTTGGTGAGCCCTGACCAAACCTGTGGGGTGCCCGGACGGTCCTGCAGCTGGAATTTGGTCCTGCTGCGGGACATAATTGACTGGGTGGGTGAGCGAAACCTGCCTTTAGCTCTGGTCAGCATCGACCAAGAGAAGGCGTTTGACCGCGTTCAGCATGACTTTCTGTTCCGGGTTCTGGAACGGTTTGGTTTTGGGCCCCGCTTTATGAGCTGGGTACGCACAATGTATCTGGGGGTTTACAGCTGCGTGCAAATTAATGGGTTCCTGAGCAGGGCAGTGGAGCAGGCAGGTGGGGTGAGGCAGGGGTGCCTGCTCTCACCATTGCTCTACGTCCTATTTATGGAGCCCTTCGCCGAGCTTGTGCGTCAGGACCCTGGCATTGATGGTGTGTGTATGCCTGGAGCAGCAGGGGCAATGCTGAAAATACAGCAGTACGCGGACGACACTACGGTCTTCGTGTCAACCTGTCAGTCACTGGCCAGGGTACGTGCCCTTGTGGAGAATTTCGCTGCAGGGATTGGGTCAAAGATAAACATGAGCAAGTCCTCAGTCCTGTTCTGTGGGCAGTGGATAGAGGATGTGGGGGACTGCGGGGGCTTTGAGAGATGCGAGGGGGCCTGAAGGTCCTAGGCGTCTGGTTCTTTCCCCAGGGGAGTGCAGAGCGGAACTGGGAGGCGTGGCTATCGCTGGTCAAATCGCGATTAGGAGTGTGGTCACGCAGGCGACTGTCTTTGTCCAGTAAAATCATTGTGGTGAAGACAGTCTTGCTCCCACTTCTATTGCACTTGGGGTATGTTTTTCCTGCTCCGGCACGCATGGGGGCTCCAGGTATGAGTACGTACGCTGGGATATAATGTACTTACCTCTAGCTAAAGGGGGTCGGGCGTGATAAGGGTCCCCCTGAAGCTGGATGTGCTGTATGGGTCCTTTTCATGTAGGATCCTGCTGGACCAGGTTCGACATAAATGTTTTTTCTTCGCACGCCTGTTCTTGTCGAACGCACTGCGACATCTGGTGCGTTTGACACGTGGCGCCACAAGCCGACACTTTGTCCCCCGCATACCAGGCTGTGGTGCGCTTCCTCAGGCAGTGCCCTGGTTTGGTGACGAGGGAAAGCCTGCTGCAGCACAGAGAGTGGTATGTTTCACTGGCAGGCAGGCAGGCAACGTCTCCCCAGGGTGCCCCCATTGGCATAGATTGGAGAGGGGTGAGTGGGGGAGGGCACCAGGAGAGGTGCGTGACCTCCACTGGCTCTATACCATGGGGTGGTTGCCGGTCCGGGAGGTTTTGCATCGGCATGGGTGCACAGCAAGTCCTATATGTCCGAGGGGGTGTGGGGCCGTAGAGACGGTCGCGCACGCCTTTTGGGAGTGTCCCTTTTCCGGGGTTTATTGGGGCTTGATACAGGGCCTCCTGAGGAGGATAGTGCCTCGACTCACACTGACCAGGGGTGGAGTGCTGTTCAGGCAGGAAACAGTGGTGTCGGGGTCGCTGTCTCAAGGGGTGCTCTGGGACTTACTTGGCTACGCCAAATGGGTACTGTGGGAGGACAGGAGGGCGGTGGTGGGGAGGAGGGCGCAGGGGTTGAGTCCCAGCCAGCTCTATCACAGGTTCCAGGGGAGGGTGGCACTGCGGGTGAGGGTCGATGGGGTTGGGCGGGGATGGGACTGGGTTCGGCATCATTGGGGGGGGCTGGAGAAGGTTCTCCGCTTTTGAAAGGCTTGTTTTCTTCATTGTATTATGGTTTAGAAAGAATTAGTGTTATAATCTACATTGCCTATTGCTGTCTTTATTATGGGAGTGGAGTGAATTACGTGCTATAATGTTGGGTTAAAGGGCTGTGTGGGAATGTATGTGTAAAGGTTGGGCATACGTTATTTGATTCGTACTGTAAATAGCTCCTTTGTACATAATGTGCAAGACATTTCTAATTTAAAATTTTTTTTAAAAAAATCTGTTCTTATCAGTTTAATAAGACCGATTGTCTGGCAGTCGGAGGGTTGCCGGTTCAAACCCCGCCCTGGGCGTGTCGAAGTGTCCTTGAGCAAGACACCTAACCCCTAACTGCTCTGGCGAATGAGAGGCATCAATTGTAAGGCGCTTTGGATAAAAGCGCTATATAAATGCAGTCCATTTACCATTTACCAATATCTGATACGTCTCCTATCTGGGGACTACATATTAAATGGATTTTTGAGACTGGGAGTAGGAGAAGGAGCTTTTTTTCTTCTTCTTCTTCTTCTTCTTCTTCTTCATGGAGTAGACAAGCAACTGAGTCCTTGTGGGGTTTTTTTTATTTTTTTTATTTTTTATAAAAGAAATAGTTTTATCGTGTCTTTCTTTCTTTCTTTCTATCTTTCTTTCTTTCTATCATTCTTCGTCAGCTAGCTGGGTAAGTGAAGTTGGTGAAGTAAGTCAGCTAGCGAGCCGGTTTGCAGCCCTCTGCCAGTCGGGCGGTTATTGCGTCTCCTCTCCCTCTTCCGCGGATAACGCGTGGAGAGGAACACTCCTGAGTTTGTGCTATTTTTGGATGCTCCGTCCGCAGGACGGGGCGACTTTTCTGTTCTTAAGAGAGCTTGTTGATGACTTGTTGCCACGTGTCCCTGGTTTGTGACTTGTCAGGTACATGTGTTATAGAGTATGGACTGTCTCCTTGCTTGCTTAGCTAGGCAATTACATAGCTGTTCTGCGAGTGCTTGTGTAATTAAACAGCGATAAGAGCCTTTAGCATGCAGGTAGCTACCGTGGCAGGGGACGTGGGGCTTTGTGGGTGGAGCTGAGGTGACGGCCAGAGGTCCCGGGGGAAGCGTTGAGGGGGCCCCGGACCAATGGCGAGCAGGGACTGGGTCCGGCCGGACCCCGCAATCAGATTCCCGGCCCCCTGGGCGGCGGCGGCCAGCTGTAGCCAATTTTCAGGCCATCGCTTCTCGGTCTTTTGGCTCAAGTGCATTCTTGAGCGACCAGAGGACTTGCATGACAACGGCGTGCCGGCCCACCGGGTGCGGCTTCGGAACACGTTAAGATTTGAGATGGAAGAAAGGCGACGCAAGGTATTTAATTTGGATTTTTTTGTGGAGAAAATACTTAAAGGTTTATTTTCTGTCAAGCCGGAAACTGTTTTTTGTTTGCAAGATTTTTCCAACCGTGGTTTTTTTGATCTCACTTTTTGTTCTGAGCCTGATTGCTTTAATTTTTTCATGCGTTACATGGAAATTAAGGATTCTGCCTTGCTGGTAGGAGTTTTGGTTTTCTTACTTTATTCTAAGCCTCTCAGGCCGCTGACTGTGCACATATATAACCCCTTTGTTAAAGAGGAAGACATCTTGTGTTTTTTGAAGCGGTATTGTGCTGATGTGCGGGAAGGGCTGAAGCTAAAAAATAAGTATGGCTTTTGGAATGGCAGGCGGCGGTACATGGTGCGCTTCCGGCAGGATCCCTTAGGTGTGGGGGGTTTTGCACACCCGCCTGGAAACTTTTCTTTGGGCCCTGATAAGGGATATTTATTTTATCCTGGACAGCCTGTGTACTGCAGGAAGTGTGGGAGCTTTGGCCACTTCAAGGAGCACTGCACTAATGAAAAGTGCAGGCATTGCGCATCTGAGAGCCACCAAACAAAAGACTGTGATGCCCCGAAAAAGTGCAGTTTGTGTGGTAGCACAGAGCATTTGTTTCGGGTGTGTTTAGGAAGAGCACGCTCCTACGCTGACATGGCGCGATCTGAAGGGGCAGGTGGTGTTTCAAACAGGGGAGCGAAGGAGCAAAGGGCGCCCCCTGGTGTGGTGGGAGTGGTTGCGGCAGGAGAAGTGGTTCGGGTTTCAAGGGCTGCGGAGGATGCTGTTTCTGCTCAGAGTCCTGAGAAGGCGGTCAAGGAGTTAGTGGTTCTTGGGATGCAGGGATCTGCCTCAGTGCCCTCTCCTGTTTCGGCAAAGGTCGCTGGTCCTGCTGCATTGTTGTTGCCTGTTCCGGGGGTTTCTGAAGTCCCAGCGCAGGACTCTACAGTTTTGGATCCTGCTCCTGCTCCTGCTCCAGTTTCATCTCCAGATGCAACCAATGGGCCTGGTTCTTCTGCGGCTGTTGCAGCTGCAGGGCTCCTTAGTCCTGGGGCTAAAGGTGGTCCAGTTCCAGTGCAGAGCGTGGTGGCTGCTGGTTCTGGTCCGGTTGCCAGGGAGATACCGGCAGAAAGTGCTGGTTTCATCCAGATTTTTGGGCCCAAGGGCTCAGCTGCACCTGTGGGGGAGGCATCTGCTGGGGTGGGGGTGCCTATCCCTACATCGTCCACGACAGGGTAGTCCCAGGAGCTCTTCTCCCAGGTGGTAGAGGTGGCCCCTGCTCTGGATCTATCTCCCTCAGCTGAGGGGGCGGCACTGCTGACATCCATGGACTTGGCATCTACTATGTCCTGGGGAGATGTCGAGGCTCCTGAGGGGGGCCAGGTTGTAGAATGGGCGAAGGTGGCATTGGGGAAGCGAGCTGCTTCTGAAGAGGTGGTAAATCATGTGTTAAAAGTGGAACACCAGGTTGCCCTGGCTAACCGCTTTGCAGTGTTGGCAGAGGAAGTGGATATGGAGGAGGGGTCTCCCTCTGGGTTTCTGGAATGGGATGTTGAAGGGCTTGTGGAGGCCATGGGGATGCCTCCGGGACTGACCGAGTCTAAGGCTTTAGGGGAGGACGGTAAAAAGGATGAATAGTTTTTTTTCCTCCTTTGGGGGTGTGAATTTTTTTGTTATTTTCATGGTTTGTTCGGATTGGCTAATTATCATTATCATGGTACTTTTTAATATTATCACTGTCAATGTTCGTGGATTGCGGGACACAGTTAAAAGGGGAGGGGTTTTTGCTTGTCTACTTTGAGGTTTGATTTGTGTTTAATGCAGGAGCTGCACTTGAGGGATGCACAGGATATCAAGAAGTTCACCAAAGAGTGGGGGAAGGATGAATCCAGATGGGGGGTTGTAGGTGTGCATTCCACAGGGGTGGGTATTTTGTTTGGTGGGAAGGATTTTAAAATAGAGCAATGCTTTTCTGTTGTGCAAGGGAGGGTTTTGTTGGTGGATTTTGTTTGGGAAGGGGTCAAATTTAGGGTAATAAATGTTTATGCTCCTTCAGACCCTGTGGGAAGGAAAGACTTTTTTCTTAGTTTAGACACTATATTGTGCACTAACAGAACTTTAATTTTGGGTGGTGGTTTTAATATTTCCTTTGATAAGGGGAGGGATATTAGTTTAAGGGCTTTGAGTTCCGTTATAGATGGGTTTGGGTTGTGTAACTGTTTTCGGGTGGTTCATCCCTCTTGTGCTGCTTTCACTTGGGGGAACACCAGGGGAAGCAAGAGTCGTATTGATTTTATTTTTTTGCCTAAGGGGCAGAGAATCACTGGGGCGAATGTTGTTCCGGTATGGTTTACAGACCACTTGTTATTATCAGTTAGTGTGAATATTTCTGTTTTGGGGTTCGGGAGGGGGTATTGGAAGTTCAACACAGGAATTTTGCTAGATTTGGAGTTTAAGGCACAATTTTATGAACTGTACAAAGGGTGGGCAGGGATGCAGCCTTATTTTGGCACAATGGTGGAATGGTGGGAGGGGGTGAAGGAAAGGTTTGGGAGTTTTGCTAGGAGTTACGGTAAGTGGAAAACGCAGAGGGAATTCAGCACGTTTCGGGCTGTAAGGCAGCAGTTGCAGTCTCTATATGGGGACTGGAACAAACGGCGAATTGGATACGGAGCAGGTGGAGAGGCTGATGCTATGGCAAAGGCGCTGGTGTGAAGAGAAGGCACAAGTCTTCCGGTTTAAGGCACAAAAAGTGGCCTTTGAACAGAACGAGAAATGCAGTGCATTTTTCTTTAAAACCGTGAACGCCGCTGCAGTTAAAGTGGCAATGACTGGTTTGAGGGGAGAGGATGGCGTACTGCGGACCGACAAGGATGGCATGATGGAGATTGCCACTGACTTTTACAGGCAGTTGTTTGGGAGGCAGGAGGTGGATAGTGGGATGGGGGAGTTATTTTTGGGGCATTTGGATGCCAAAGTGCCTGAGGCAGTCAGGGCTGTGCTGGAGCTCCCCATCTCACTGGAGGAGCTTACGGCAGCCTTGAAAGGGATGAAGGGAAAAAAAGTCCCTGGGAAAGACGGGATTCCTAAAGAATTCTATGAAGAGTTTTGGGATGTCCTGGGGCCTGACCTGTTGAAGGTTTTTTCAGATATGTTTAACTGCGGGGAATTATGCCCTTCAATGAGGGAAGGGGTGTTATCCCTTTTATTTAAAAAGGGAGACCCAGAGGACTTAAACAACTGGCGACCTCTGACACTATTAGGGGCAGATTATAAATTACTGGAAAGGGTTATGGCACTCAGATTGGGGCTGGCTATGCCACATATAATCCATGAGGACCAGACCTGTGGGGGGGGGGGGGCATGTCTGTTTTTTATAATTTGCAGTTGGTCAGGGACGTGGTGAGCTGGGTGGAGGATAAGGGAATCCCGTTGGTGTTGGTTAATTTGGACCAAGAAAAGGCTTTTGACAGAGTTAGTCACACATTTTTGTTTCGTGTATTAGAATATTTTGGGTTTGGTTCAAATTTCTTGCGTTGGATACACATTTTGTACAGCAAGGTGGGTAGTACGGTGAAGATTAATGGGAATTTAAGGGGTATTATTGTGCAGAGGAGGGGGGTCAGACAGGGATGCCCGCTCTCCCCTCTCCTTTATGTATTGTATGTTGAGCCATTGGCTGCAGCCCTAAGGGCAAATGACAGAGTGCAGGGATTGTGGTTTCCAGGAGGTGGTGGGGTCCCCTTGAAGGTATCTCAGTACACCGATGACATGTTTTTGTTCCTAACATCAGACCGCAGTGTGGACGAGGCATTGAGGGTAGTGGGGGACTTTTCCAGAGCATCAGGGTCAGCACTTAATTTGAGGAAATCTCAGATTAAGTTTTTTGGTGCATGGGCAGGGAGGAGAGATAATTTGGGAGGCATGCCTTTGCGATGGGCCCATGAGAATTTTAGGGGCAGAGTTTGTAGAGGGTGACAGCAGTCAGATAAACTGGACCAAGAAGATCGCAAAGGTAAGAACAAAGCTGGGGTTGTGGCAGCAGCGATCACTTACGTTGACAGGGAAGGTCTTGGTTTTAAAGGCTGACATTTTGCCCTCCTTAGTTTTCCTCAGTTACATCTTCCCATTATCGGCGTGCTTGCCTAAGGGTTTATCAAAGGCAATTTTTAAATTTCTTTGGGGGTCATATGAATATGTACAGAGGGTACTGATGTATCAGGCTGTGGAGGAGGGTGGGCGGGATGTTCCCTGTCTTCCCTTGAAATTTGACGTGTTGTTTTTTTGTAATATGTGTAGTTCTTTGGTAAGGCCGGTGGATCACAAGTATCAGTACTTTGTTCGTTTTTGGTTTCTGTCATCAGTGCGACATTTGTGCAGTTGGGACAATGCTGTCCCTAAGGCCGAGACGTTACCTGCTCATTATAGGCATGCTCGGATGTGGTCCAGGAGACATGCTGAGTGCATGGATCCAGCCTTGGCGGTGGATCACAGGAAGCTGTACTACCCGTTAAGAGTCAAACTCGGCCCAGTGAGGCTCATAGGGGTAAATAAGGAAGTGTGGGCCAGGCTGCAGCCAAAGGCGCTGGGAAACCGACTGAGAGACTTGAACTGGTTAGTGGTGTTAAACTGTTTGGCGGCGGACCATGAGGCGAAGGACTGCGAAGGCCTGCAACTTGTGTGGAAGTGGGGAGCACATGTACAGGAACTTCCCAGAAAGGAGAGTCTCTTATGCCGCCATGCTTAGGGCGGGGTCTTCGGCCTCAGGCGGGACTGGAAGTACTGGCAGGCCAGCTGCGCCCCCTGGTGCAATGGAGGTGGTACCATCAGTGGAGGTGACTGGTCCGGGTGCTTCAGCGCTGGAGACGGAGGTGGTCCCTGCACAGGCAGCAGCCTTAGCCGTGACGATGGCTACAGGCTCGGTGGAGGTGGGGAAGGTAGCGGTACCTGAGGTGCGGGAAGCAGCTGCAGAGGAGGCGACAGGCCTGGTCCAAACGCCTGCTCCAGAGGTGGTCCTAGTGGAGGCGCCGGTGGAGCGGTCGGGCCCAGAGCCGGGGAGGATGCATGTGATGGATCCAGTGGAGGCCCCGGGGGAGGTCACCGGAGCAGGCCCGGTTGCAGTGGTGACTGGCGGGTCTGGGGGATTCTACAAGGTCTTTGGAGCTGTGGGTGCGAAGCCCTTGCTAAGGGGGGCTTCCACAAAAATAACCTCGGAGAAGAGGGAGCAGGGAGAAGCGCAGAAGGCTGTCAGCGGAGGGGACGGTGTGGAGAGCGGGTCACCTGACCTGTTCTCACAAGAGCAAGCAGGCACCCTGGTGGAGGGCCTTTCTGCCACTGCAGAGGCAGTGGGACTGCTGACCACAGCAGACCTGGAGACCCCCGCGCTGTGGGGGGACAGCCCGTACAGCGAAGGGGAAGAAATGGCGGACTGGGCCAGAGCGGCAGGAAGGAAGAGGAACAGGTCAGGAGAGAAGGGCGGGCCTCAGGCACAGAAGGCTGCATGCCAGGTCATGCTGGCCAACAGGTATGCGGTGTTGGGCGACTTGGAGATGGAGGCCGGGTCACCATCCGGGCTTATTGAGGGGTGGGATGTAGAAGGCCTGGCAAAGGCCATGGGAATGCCCTCAGGCCAAAGGGGTGGAGAGGGTGAGGGGGACATGGATGGACAATAAGAAAGTATTGTGGTTAGTATTTTATTTTCTTTTTTTTCATGGAACTGTCAGTAATGACTTTAAATGTGCGGGGCCTGAGAGACTATGCCAAAAGGGTTTCAGTTTTTGATTTTATAGCCTCTGTAAAGTGCACAATTTGTTTTATCCAGTGTGTGCGGACTGGGAAAGTCATACCTGTGTTCTTTTCAGATCATGATGGGGTGATATTCAGCGTGGTGTCTGATGCACCTGTGTTTGGGCCTGGGTACTGGAGGCTGAATATTTCAGTTCTCCAGGAGGAAGCTTTCAGGTGTGGGTTTGCGGAGTTTTTTAGGGGCCTGTTAACATTAAAGTCACTTTTCGGTGGGGTGATTGAGTGGTGGGAGGCGGTTAAGGCTCGAATACGGGTCTTCGCCAGTAGATACTGCAGGAGGAGGGCGAGGGAGGGAAAGAAGGGGGTGAGGGCCCTGCAGAGGCAGCTGGAGCGGGTTTACACGGAGGCAAATCAGGGGGGTGCCTTTGACCAAACAACATGTGAGACACTTAAAGGAAGGCTTAGGGAAGTATATGAGAGCAGGGCCCGGGCGTATATACGGTGCTCGAGGCATGACTTCCTCGAGCAGAATGAAAAGTGCACCGTGGGGTTTTTTAGCTCCGCAAAAGATGGCAAGGCCAAACAGGTTTTTAAGGGGATCAGGGATGGGGCTGGGACAGTTGTTACTGACCCCGGCCTGATGACAGGGGTGGCCACCGAGCATTTAAAAAAAGTTTTTAAGGAGAGGCAGATAAGTGCAGAGCAAGGGGAGGTTTTTTTAGACTTTTTAAAGGTACAGGTGCCGGCAGAGCTGGTGGTGGGCTTGGAAGCACCTCTCACCCTCGGTGAGCTGGAGTGGGCTCTCAGGAGGATGGGGAAGAAGGCGCCGGGCATAGATGGGTTGCCAGTAGAGCTATATGCAGAGTTTTGGGAGGTTCTGGGGCCGGCGGTTCTGGAGGTGTTAACTGGGGTGCTACAAACTGGACAGCTGGGAGGAACTATGGCGACAGGGGTCATCTCCCTAGTCTATAAGAACGGGGAGGAGAGTGAGCTGACAAACTGGTGACCGCTCACCATGCTCACAGTAGAGTACAAACTGCTGGCAAAGGTGTTGGCAGAACGCATGAAGGTGGTGCTCCCACAGGTGGTGAGCACTGATCAAACCTGTGGTGTGGCTGGCCGTTCCACAAGATGGAACCTGCAACTGATAAGAGATGCAATAGCATGGGCTAATGACAGAAATTTGCCTCTTATGGTTGTGGCCCTGGATAAAGCCAAGGCATTTGACCGGGTAAATTGGGAGTTTCTATTCAAAGTATTAGGGAAGCTGGGGTTTGGTGAAAGGTTTGTGGGATGGGTGCGCACTTTATATAGTGGGGTGGGTAGCGTGGTAAGTATTAATGGGCACTTGGGTGAGCTCTTACATTTAAGTTCAGGGGTGCGCCAGGGGTGGCTCCTGTCACCGTTGTTGTATGTGGCTTATATGGAGCCGATGGCAAAATTGGACTTGTGGAAGGCCAGAGCCCTGACCTTCACAGGAAAAGTTCTTGTCTTGAAAGGTGACGTTTTGCTCAGTCTAAATTATCTGGCTTATATTTACCCGCTCCCGGTTAGCATGAGAAGGACCCTGACAAGGCTTGCGTTCAGATTTATATGGGGGGGGGGGGGGGGGGGGCCGTATGAGTATGTGGCAAGAGCGAGGATGGTGGCTGGGATTGGGGAGGGGGGGAGGGACGTGCCGCACCTACTCCTAAAGCTGGACTGTATTTTTACGGCGTACATCTTGAGTCAGCTTGCTAGGCCAGTGGAGCATGTGTCCGGGCACTTTTTAAAACTGTTTTTTTCATACCAGGCCAGACATATGATAACATGGTCCAACCTAGGGCCTAGGGCGGAGCAGCAGCCTTGGCATTATCAGCATGCCACTAAGTGGTTGCGGGCCCACCCAGAGGCGCAGGTATGGAAGGCGGAGCAGGGTGTAAAGGGGTTGTACGGGGAGGTAAGGAGAAGAATGACAGGGGAAGCGGTGGTAGGTATCCCCGCAAGTGTCTGGTTAGGGGTGCAGCCCAAAGGACTGGACAACGGCTTGAAGGACCTGAACTGGCTGTGCCTACATAGGAAACTGCCAGTGAGGGAGATCCTTCACAGGCATGGGCTGGCAAGGTCGGCAACATGCCCGAGAGCATTTATCGTGTGTCTATCTTTCTTTCTATCATTCTTCGTCAGCTAGCTGGGTAAGTGAAGTTGGTTAAGTAAGTCAGCTAGCGAGCCGGTTTGCAGAGGTCCGTGGCTCGCTTGCGCCCTCTGCCAGTCGGGCGGTTATAGCGTCTCCTCTCCCTCTTCCGCGGATAACACGCGGGGGCGCCGGCGGACAACTCCGGGCCTGCGGCTCCGGGCCAGGAGGGCCTACGGCGGCTGGTGACGGTGAGAGGCCATGTGTGCTTGGGTTTCTCTTCATCACGCACAAATCTTTCGCCTTTTACTAAAGATTTAAAGGTTTAAATGTGCTTTGGTTCCTGTTTTGATTTTTTTTTTTTTAAGAAAAAAGGGAAAAAAGTAATGTTTTAAAAATGTAAAATGTGCATTAAAACCATTAAAGATACATTTTACTAAAGATTTCTGTGGAGAGGAACACTCCTGAGTTTGTGCTATTTTTGGATGTTCCAGGACCTGCTGATGCGCCGGGGCAGGAGGCAGTGCACGAGCCCACTTCTGGATCAGGTTCGGTCCAAGGGGCGGGTATTACTCCGGTAGAGGACAGTGCTGTTGGTTTAGCGGTGGGTCCAGTCAAGGAGGTGGGCACGGTACTGACTTTGACAGAGGCCTCGCCTTCATCCCAGGTTCCAGCTCCAGCTTCTTCTCTGGCCCCAGTTGCTGAACAGTCTGCAACTGTTGCTGTGGGGGCTGTCTCTGATCCGGCTTCTGTGGTGGCTGCTGATGCTGGGGTTAGCCCTGCTTCAGTGCCAAGTCATAACAGGACTGGTGCGAGGGGGTATGTCCGGATGTTTGGAACTGGGGCATCTAGGGATCCAGGATCCAGGCTTTCAGCCTGAAGTGAGGTTGCTTCTCCGGAGCTGTTGTCTTCAGTGACTGAGGAAGTCCCACAAGAGAGAGTGACTGCATCAGAAGAGGGAGCGCCACTACTGACCACAGCGGATCTGCAGACGCCAGTTTCATGGGAAGATAGCCCCTTTTCGGAGGAGGGGGCTGGGGCAGAATGGGCTATGGTTGGGGTTCGGAAGCGGGCAGCATCAGGGGGAGATGTTTGTCAAAGGGGGGCGAAGGCGCAGCCACAAATTGTGGTGGGAAATCGCTATGCGGCTTTGGCCAGGGCTTCAGAGCGGGATGAGCTTGGGGTGGGGGGAGAAATGGAAATGGAGGTCGGTTCCCCCTCAGGCTTGTTAGAAGGGTGGGATGTAGAGGGCTTAGTGGAGGCAATGGGGATGTCTCCAGAGGTGGGGAGCACGCAGGATGAAGGGAAGGATGGGGGAGTTTGAATTTTGGACGTGGTAATTTTCCTTTTAGATTAAATGGATTTGTCTTTTATTACAGTTAATATACGGGGGCTGAGGGACCCCATGAAAAGGGCAGCAGCGTTTGCATCTTTAGCAAGGATGCAGGGGGAGGTCTTCCTTCTGCAGGAGGTCCATCTGAAGGATGAGGAAGATGTTTCGGCTTTTTCTAGGGAGTGGGTGTGGGGGCCTTCTGGCTGGTCGGTGGACAATGTACATGCTGATGGGGTGGGAATATTGTTCAAAGGTCATTCTTTTGTTATTGAGGAAGTGGCAGAGGTGGTAGCAGGCAGAGTGATTTTTGTTGATTATAGTATTGGTTCTGATAAATTCAGAATCATCAATGTCTATGCTCATGCGCACAGTGGGAGACGGCTAGAATTATTTCGCGAACTGTCAGGTTGCCTGTCCACTGCCCGGAATGTCATCTTGGGGGGAGATTTTAAGACACACAGTCTCTCTTTCTCTCATACACATACATACACACACGCCGTCTCTCCTCTCTCTCTGTCTCTCACGCACACACACACAAACACACACACACACACTCTCCTGTCTCTCTCACACACATGCACATAGACACATATATATGCCCACACACACACATATACAGTCTCTCTCTCTTTCTCTCATACACACATAGTCTCACCTCTCTCTCACACAGACACTTATATATGCACATGTACACACACAACCTCTCCTCTCACACACACAATCTCTCCTCTCTCTCTCTCTCTCACACACACAGACACACAATCTTTTCTCTCTCTCTTTCACACACACACACAAATATATATGCACCAGCACACACACAGACACATACATGCACAGTCTCTCCTCTCTCTTTATTCTTTTCTCACAGTTTCTTCTTTCTCTCTCACGCACACGTACATGTACACACACACACTGTCTCTCTCTCATACACCCACATACACACACACAGTCTGTCCTGTCTCTCACACACTCACACAGACACACACAAACAAACAAACACGCACTCACACTCAACAGCTCACGTAGCGTGTAAATATCTGTCCTCGGTGGTTTACCTGTTTCAAGGCTGAGCTGTTGTTGCTCTATTTCCACTTCAACAGTAACAGCACTTATAGTTCAGCAGGGCAGCTCTAGCAGGGCAGAAATTTGACAAACTGACTTGTAAGAAAAGGTGGCATGACAGTGCCATGTTAAAAGTCACTGAGCTCTTCACTATGATCCATTCTACTGCCAATGTGCCTATGGGCCACCATCTTATATCCGTGCGGGGGAACGTGTACAATAGATACGGTCGTAAGGGTGTTGTGGTTTGTACACAGTCCCGGATTCACTGTCACCAGTTCTGCTAGCTCTCCTGTGCCTGGGGAGAGGAGGGGGGCCATGCAGCTCCCCTGTCCCATTAGAAGGGGGGGGGGGGAGTCTCTTGGTGGTGGTGGGGGCTTCTACAGGTGGCCATTTGGACAATTAGAATGTAGCGTGAAATGTGAGCTTTTCTCAGGAAGGCAGTTGGGGAGAAACATTTGGGGAGAGCTGCTTAATAGAGTCCTGGAAGCCATAGACATTTCTGTGTGAAATGATCTGCTTGTGTTCTTTATCAGAACAGATACTGACACTGAGCAAGTGTGTCTGTTTTATGTTGTGTTCAGTCATAGTCAGTAGAACTTAAATTCACCCCCCAGGGAAAATTGTGGGTAACAGAAAAAATCTGCATGTATTTGTCGGACTTTAAAAAATAGACTTTCATGTTATGGTGGGGTTCTAATACTTGCTCTGCTGTAATTCCATTTTTTGTCCAGCAGAGACAAATAATTCACCTGTAGCACCCTGAACTAATTCCACCAATGCAGTCTTTCCAACCATCTTTTAACAAAGATTGTTAATGCCTCTGTTTTCACTTACATAATGTATGTTCATATGTAACATATTTTGATTATATTTTGTTTTAAACATTCCCCCCCTTTTTTTCTCTCCAGCTTGTCTGCAGAAGCAGGAAGTCCCCAAATGGAGGCACTGTGTAAGCATGAGTTTGGTTTTGTTTGTTTTTGTTTCTATGCACCACATTTGGCATATATTAGTGTATTACTACTGCCAGTCTTACATACTGCTACCTTTCTGCAATCAAATTAGTTCATTTGATTGCGTAGTAGTATGGGGGACTATCAGTAGTAATGCACTAATGGAGAGTGGGGCCCAGACAAATTTCTTTTTTTTTTACCTTCAGAACATTTTGAAATTTGCAAAGAAATATTATAACCCCCATGTTGCATTCTTTTGCATTTTTTGGATAGAAGAAGATGAGCCCAGAGGGACAAAAATAGGGAAGAGGGAATTAACCAAATAACTCCGCATCCAAAGATGACAATTTTCATGACACAATTATCTTTGATATTGTTTTGGAGTCTCTGTGGGAGGAGGGGGCAGGGTTCAGGGGGTGGGGGGAAAGGAGAGGGAGGGAAATTGAACTTACATCCTTCTGCTTTGTGGAGCAAGGTCCTGTTCCCTGCACCACAGAGCTCATCAAGGTTTATACAGACATAAACAGGAAGAGGTCAGCCTTGTGTCACAGATCAGGAGCAGGTGCTCTCCCTCTTGAGCAGACAGGCAAGGCCAGACAAGAGAAGTCATCATGCTTATAGCTTTAACACAAACACTTTCATTAAAAACTCTAATATGTTTGCTTTCTTTTAAAGTGTTTTAAAATGTAAAACACGTAGAATTATGTTCCTAAAACACGAAGAGACTGTGGCGAAATATAAACCCACAGCTTATCGTATGTAAGCTACTTTGTGAAGCTTTTGTTATATGTAAGGAATGCTTGTGCTGTTGTTATTTGTGTATTGAACAAGTGATTTGAAGTCCCATCCAATCAGATGATCTAATTACTGGGGTAAAGGTGTGCCTGCGGGTAATTAGTTGGTTTAAAATGATGCCTTTGAATGTTTTCCTTCACCGTGATTAAAAATGAGATGGTTAAGCTAGCCGGTACTACATTTCTGAGAACACTGATCTCCTCTGCTTTCATAAAGTGCTGTGGATGTGTGCTGGGGACAGGGCTTGTAAATGCACATTATTTTTATTTAATGAAAGATAACTCAGTGTATGTTCTGCAGTTTCATTAATCTTTGAAAGATGTGCTGTCATTGCTCAATAAAAAATACACAATAAGAACAGTTTTAATTTCAGTAGATATTTATTATTTTGAATTGTGCGCAGCATTAAAAATCTTCATACAAAAAATATTTTTGATCATAATGAAGGAGTGCAGAACTTTTTAAACCCGACTTGCTCTGCTATAATGCCATTTATTGTCCAGCAGAGGGAAGCAAACCCTTCACCTGTAGCTCACTGCACCAATTCCACTGATGCACACCCTCGTAAACTACAGCTTCCTGCAAACAAAGTTAGGCTCAGTTTAAACATGCATAATAAATAAATAAATAATACAAATACAAAATAAAATTAAGATTACGGTGAGACC
Organism: Anguilla anguilla; assembly: GCF_013347855.1. Lineage (NCBI taxonomy): Eukaryota > Metazoa > Chordata > Actinopteri > Anguilliformes > Anguillidae > Anguilla > Anguilla anguilla. The sequence goes on along the minus strand of NC_049218.1, from coordinate 27,530,057 downwards.
TATTGATTCGCTAACCTGGAGAAATGGGAAGTGCAATACAACGAATTCATAATTAAAGATATGTAAACAATCTACATATTATGGTAATGCATGGACATGTTCTTTCCTGTGCTGCTTTGATCAGCGTTTTGCTATACAATGGTGACATAACGATTTCAACACAAGCATGTTTGGACTCCCCTGTAGAAGAAAGAAAAGTCCTAATTCTGAAAAACCTTTCAATAATGTCTCTTTTCTGTATTTTTACATATTATATTAACATGTTCAATGGTCTCAGGCATGCCACACTCCCACATAGCCTCTGTGTTTTCCTACCACTTATAAACATCGACTTTAGCCACAGTGCCCCAACCTTAATCTTATTTTTTTTTTTACTGTGTTGATCCTTTTTTACGACATAAAAATATACAAACAACATCTAGTTAACTGCTTCCGATGACCTTTCCCACGTGCAGATTTAGAAAGCAGAAATACATGTATGTCTGTCAGTAATTCTAAGGACTGAGCAAAAAATTTGTGTCTTAATCCAGTAATGTCCAGGATTCTTGCTTGCTGAACAAGCTTACTCTACAGGGTTGGAGTCCTGATCGATGTGGTCACTTCTGGCACTACGATCCTTACTTCACTCTAGTGTTTCTTTTGCGCCTCTACATCATGAAACCTATGCACTTGTTGTACGTCGCTCTGGATAAGAGCGTCTGCTAAATGCCTATAATGTAATGTAATGTAATGTTTTCTCAGATTTATACTTTACCATAATGAATATAATAAAGGTGGTTTACAGAAGAATTTTCCCTCGTTGCAGTTTTGCCTTAATCGGGTTCAGCTCGGATTTTTAGTGTGCATGTATAGCCGAGAGCTGAGTTTGTCTGCGCTTAAATGGTGATTAATGGCAGGTGCGCGGACAACAGGCTACCCTGTTGCGAGTGCGTTTTTTGTCCACAAGAGGGAGGAAAATCTATTGACTAGTACCCCTGTAATTATTCAGCCAGTCCATTCCTTAATTGGTTTACTACCCGTTTAATACAGATGCTCCCACTTAAATCCCACACCAATAAAAATGTGTGAAATGTCAGCACTGTATTTTAAAATGATAATACAAATTGTGGGTAATTTGGCTAAAAGAATCTGCCCCGGTGTCCCCCACAGATCCAGAGCAGGTGCTCTCCCTCTAAGGCAGAGGGAAGCAAACCCTTCCCTGCACTGATTCCACGGATGCACTCCCCCGTAAACTACACCTTCCTGTGAACAAAGTTGGGCTCACTTTAAACACGCATAACAAATAAATAAAACAAATGCAAAATCAAATCAAGATTCGCTAACCTGGAGAAGTGGGAAGTGCAATACAACAAATTCATAATCAAACGAAGATATGTAAACAATCTACGTATTGCATGGACATGTTCTTTCATGTGCTGCTTTGATCGGCATTTTGCTATACAATAGTGACATAACGATTTCAACACAAGCATGTTTGAACTCCCCTGTAGAAGAAAGAAAAGTCCTAATTCTGAAACACCTTTCAATAACGTCTCTTTTCTGTATTTTTACGTATATTAACATGTTCAACGGTCTCAGGCATGCCACACTCCCACATAGCCTATCTGTGTTTTCCTACCACCTATAAACATCGATTTAACCCACAGTGCCCCAACCTTAATATATATATATATATATTTAACTGTTTTGATCCTTTCTTCCGACATAAATATATACAAACAACATCTAGTTAACTGCTTCCGGTGATCTTTCGCACGCGCAGTTTTAGAAAGGCGAAATAATACTTTAATGTCCGTCAGTAATTCTAAGGACTGAGCAACAATCTTTGCGCCTTAACCCAGTAATGTTCTTGGATTGATACTTTACCATAATGAATATAATAAGTGGTACACAGAAGAATTTTCCCTCGTTGCAGTATTGCCTTAATCGGGTTCAGCTCGGATTATTAGTGCGCATTTGAAGGGAACCGAGAGCTGTTTTTCTGCGCTTAAATGGTGATTAATGGCAGGTGCGCAGACAACAGGCGACCCTGTTGCGAGTGCGTTTTTTGTCCACAAGAGGGAGGAAAATCTATTGACTAGTACCCTGCAATAATTCAGCCAGTGTATTCCTGCATGAGCTTTTCTGAAATACAAAAAACAAAGCAAAATACATAAACTTAGTTTCCTAAAATTGGGCGCAGCATTAAAATTGGTGTATCAATCCAGTAATGTTTTCTCAAATTCATACCTTTCCACAATTAAGATAATTAAAAAGCTGTTTACATAAGAACTTCCCTAGTTGGAGTATTGCCTTAATCGGGTTCAACTCTGATTTTAGTGTGCATGTATAGCCGAGATCTGTGTTTTTCTGCGCTTAAATGGTGATTAATGGCAGGTGAGCGGATGAGAGGCTACTCTGTTGCGAGTGCGTTATTTATTTATTTATTATGAATTTAAACTGATATTTGAAAAAAATAGAGCTGACAAACGCTTTCAAGATCAATAGCTCCTAGATAATAGGGCCCAGGACCATCAAACCACTTCTAAAGTGTTCACAGACAGCGGCCACGAGACGCAGAGCCTATGCATTGGGCATTATTACATCGTGCAATTTTACACAAATATTTCCGATTGTGAATTTAAGCTGACATTTGGAAAAAAAATACAGCCGGCAAACGCTTTCAAAGTTCAATAGCTCCCAGATAATAGGGCCTAGGACCTTCAAACCACTTGTAAATTGTTCACAAACAATGGCCACAGTATTTCAATTTATTTTTGAAGAAGTACTCTTAACTGACTTGACTGAAGTAGCCCTAGGTAGCTTCAATGATGAAGGAGCATAAAGTTATCAATGTGCACTTGTACGTCCGTTTAATGAAGATACAGCACTTTCATGTGGTCAAGTTGTTGTAGTGTGAAACTGAAAATAATTCAAAAGTGACTATGAAATAATGTAAACAAATATTATGAAATACAATGAAGTATGGGCAGAAATAATTCCTAAAAACATTGATGAATTAATCTAATCACAAACAAAGCTTCTCCAAGGATCACACAGGCAGATGGAACAAGATTAAAGGAGGTCTTGAATCATGCTGTTCTTTAGCTTGTTTAACAGTGAAAATTCTTCTTCTTCTTTGGTGTTTTACAGCAGTTGGCATCCTTTTTAGTTGCATTACCACCTCCTTCTGGATCAAACAGGGAAAGAGGGAAAATGGCTGCTCTTATAATGTGACTAGCAATCAATGTGACTTTAAACAACCAATGAGAATGCAAACATCTGAAATAACAGGAATAAGTGACATTCACATAATGGCCTATAGAAGGTGCTAGAAACGCTTAAACAGAGTGAATGCAAGTAACATTACACAAACAATGGCCACAGGATGCACAGCCTATGTTTTGTGAATTTGTACCTCATGCAATTTTATACGAATATTTCCAATTATGAATTTGAACTGATATTTGAAAAAAAAAACAGATGACAAATGCTTTCAAGTACAATAGCTCCTAGAGAATAGGGCCTAGGACCATAAAACCACTTTTCAATTGTTCACAAACAATGGCCACGGGATGCAGAGCCATTGCTTTGTGTATTTTTACCTCATGAAATTTTACATGAATATTTTCCAATTAGGTATTTCAATTGATTATTGAAAAAAATACAGATGACAAATGCTTTTAAGTTCAATAGCTCCTAGAGAATAGGGCCTAGGACCTTCAAACCACTTGTGGCCATTGTTTGTGAATAATTTACAAGATGCAGAGCCTAAGCTTTGTGCATTATTACCTCATGCAATTTTACACAAATATTTCCAATTAGGTATTTCAATTGATTATTGAAAAAATTAGGGATGACAAATGCTTTCAAGTTCAAAAGCTCCTAAATAATAGGGCCTAGGACCATCAAACCACTTCTAAATTGTTCACAAACAATGGTCACAAGATGCTGAGCCTATGCTTTGTGCATTATTACCTCATGTAATTTTACACGAATATTTCCAATTATGAATTTAAACTGATATTTGAAAAAAATACAGCTGACAAATGCTTTCAAGTTCAATAGCTCCTAGATAATAGGGCCTAGGACCATCAAACCACTTCTAAATTGTTCATGTATATATTTATTGATTATTTTATTTACACATTTTTATATTCCCACATAATTTATTTTTTAATTTATTTATCACTGTTAGGACTATTGGTGTTCCATACAGTTAAGCCCAACCAACCCTAGACCCAAGAAACCCCACTCTCCATCTCAAAAGCTGAGAACTAAAACTCGTGGGAAAATAAGAGTGAACATTGGTCTGGCCTTTGGTTGGTGAAGAGAGCTGAGGACATAAGACTCATCACTCCACATTTCGGATGCTATGATAGCCAGCTTACACTTTGTTCAGCACTGTACCCCCACTGTGTACAAAGGCACAGGTTGTGAGAGAACCTGGCGACCACTGGCGGGTGCTGAGTTTGGATCAAGAGCAACCTGCGAGGCAGTCTCATTCTTGTGTTGGGATTGCAGTTCTCCCTTGTGGATGCTAGATGGGGTTTCAAATGAACTATTTCTCCTTTAGATGATCATGTCTCAAAATTTCCACAGTAAATCAGCTTCATATTTGGTATTCATGTGGGCTTGGTCTGTAGTATTGCTAATCACCAGTCAGTTGAATGTTTGGACTAATTCTAGAAAAATTCTGTGTAATGGGCTCTCAAACATAGTGTTACCATATAAACCCATATACAGTTATAATGACCTTAAATATAGTTTCGCCATACAGTTATAATGAAATTCAATGGTCACATCTCCAAAATGTTACAGCAAATCATATTTTGGTATACGTATATTTTGGCATCACATATAAAAATATATTTAAAGTGAGGGCTAACTATGGAAGTATCCTGTGTAATGGAATCTCAAAGATAGTGTTGTTATATATGCCCATACAGGTATAATGACATTAAATTGCCATATCTGCAAAATGTTACAGTTAAACATATTCAAATTTGTTATGTGTGCATTTTTTGCTTTCATTTTGCTCTCAGACTTAATTTTGCATTATATCTCTATCGACAGTTATAATGACATTAAATGGCCATTTCTGCTTGGCCTAAAGATGGAAGTGCACATTATAAAGGGCTTCAATTTTTCACCATCCAGGCTTTGGTTCTTAATAATTGGACAAACTACGTGATGATGTTCGGATAGAATCCGTAAAATTCTCTGGCAGTTCAGAATTAGAGTTGCCTGCCTTTGCCAACGAGTACAACAGTATATACACACCTGAATTGAAGTCCTGCCAGTGTGGGTGCTTTAAATGGTGCACTGTGGTGCACAGAGTGTGAAGATTAATGAAAGCAGGCCTACAGGAAGGGACCATCGGAAAATAGCACAACAATGAGCAAACATTTGAGTGTGCGTGTGAAATTTCCTCAGTTAAATGACTTGCTTAAATAAGCCCTTCCTGTCTGCTTCAGAAAGATATACATATCTTAAAATAGTTTATGTACACAGCAAAATAACTCTATCCTCCACCAAATGTGCAGCTTTTACTGTATGATTGATTTTTTTGCATTAATGTCCCATTACGATAAATGAAACGACTAAAAAACAGACTCATTTTAGGTATAGTATATGACTGTTTCAATAGTTATATGCCAGTAATTGTTGAGTATCGTGTCAATTTTTAATTTTTTTTTTTTGTTTGGAGGACATATAGTATTACTAAGAAAAGTGTGTACTGCAAAGTGTATTCATTGGAAAAGTGCGTACTTCTAAGTGTGTACATGTGATAACATTACATTACAGTACAGGCATTTGGCAGACGCTCTTATCCAGAGCAACGTACAACAAAGTGTATAACCATAACCAGGAACAAGTATGACGAAAACCCTAGAGAGACGTACCGGGTCCAAGTGCAGGGAACAACCGCATAGTTCAACTTGGACCCTGAAGGTTAAACTGTAAAAATACAAGCAGTAGTTAAGACAGGTGCATTAACTAAGTCACCTACAAAACAGCTACCTAGTTACAACCCTAAGCTTACAGTCATTTACAGGGAGGTAGGGAGGGATGGGGAGAGGTGCAGCCTGAAGAGGTGAGTCTTCAGTTGTCGCTTGAAGTGGGTCAGTGTCTCAGCTGTTCTGACCTCCACGGGGAGGTCATTCCACCATCGTGGGGCCAGAACAGACAGGAGACGTGTTCAGGAAGCGCAGGTGCGAAGAGGGGGAGGTGCCAGGCGTCCTGAGGTAGCAGAACGGAGGGGTCTGGCAGGCATGTAGGGTTTGAATATCTTGTGGAGGTATGCTGGGGCTGATCCCTTGACTGCCTGGTATGCTAGGACCAATGTTTTAAATTTGATGCGAGCTATAAGAGGCAGCCAGTGGAGGGTAGTGACGTGGGAGTGTCTGGGGAGGTTGAAGACCACATTACAAAGCCGTTACTTTTGGCTGCACACTACGTGTGGATTTATTTAGCTTGAACCAGACATTCTTTCCAGTCAGACTTCCTTCATTTGAATACAAGTAAAACACATTTAGCACTACACTGACAATAGACATTGCCTCACTCTTGAGTGCAGGCTTGTTGTGGGTAGTTCTAACTTTTTTTTATATGTTATGCAGTTCCTGTATGTGGCTCAGTATTATGCGATAACTAGAATTGGATACAATTCTGAAGAAAAAGGTCATGAGGAAGTTAATATGTGGACAGGAATGTGGTTTAATTTAGAAACCGGACTGGAAAGAAATACTCTTGTTGTGTAGCTGACTTGTATTTTTTATTTGAGTCATGTATTGTGTATATATGGAGACAATTTATAAAAAGTGCTGTAAAATGAAACCTAAATATATAAGAAATACCCTTAAATAAAGGCTGATAGTGTGAACTTTAACCACATGTGAATTATTTGATTATAAATCTAAAATTGTGGAATGCAGACCCAAATTAATTAAAAAACGTCTTTGTCCCAATATATATTTATATACAAAATGACAGTCACAGTATTTCTCTCTCAATATTTCTAATGATAAGTAACGTTGGAATAATAGATTAATTAAGGTAAATGCAGTAATGAGCAGTCAGTTGCCTATCTAGCTGTGCTTCAGTCCTTGCGTTCACGACATCTAAAAAAGGAAGTTTCACTCCTCGGCTGTGTGTCAGAGAACAGTGGGTGGACTGACCAAAAGAGTGGTTAATGGGCGGGACATTGAGAAGTAACCAACAGCCAGTCAGAGGAGGCTGGGCTGGCTGACAGAGCTGCAGTGAACCCACCCGCACATTCCTCATTCTGAAGAGGTGCTCAGGACTAGCAGACGCATGGAGCCTAAGCAGATCAGAGAGGGCTACCTGGTCAAAAAGGTGAGGCTTGGGGAGATGATGTTCCTGTTAGCTTGCGATGGAACCATTCTCCGGGGCCAAATTAGGGATAAACTTTTTAAAAAGTTTTTAACAAAGATAACTTTTCATGACTACCCTGGAGATTCAATTGTCCGATTATATAATTTATTTTTAGTCCAACGTAAGTGAAAGTTGACTAATCTCTGAACACATATTAACAGTTTTGAGATTTATTCAATTCGATCACATTACATTTTACTTTGCGTTGGATGCAAATTTATTGCAATGTAGAAAGCATTTAGGTCATACTAGTATATATACTAGTATGTGTGTGTGTTCTTACCTAAATGTATTGGTAATTATTTAATATTTTGAGCACTTTTTTCTAAAGAGTATGCATGTCTTCATTTGTACCCCAGTATTTCTGTATTTGAATGCTTTTGGGCTTTTGCCCATTATTCTTAATTATGTTTTTATTAGGGGCATGGGCAAGAGTTTGAGCTCGATGTTTTCATGTGTTCATTGTATTTATGATAAAACACAAGCCAGTTTATGTCCATAGTTGCAGTATGACAGTGATAGTACAGAGCTGAAAAAAGACATACCTGGTTTGAATTCTTCTCTGAAATGTGTATTTTTTTAGTTAAAAAGTTGTCGGTGTGCTTATCCTCTGCATTCCAACTGAAGCACACTAAACAGAACAAAATAACAGTTTTGAATAAATGTCCAGCTGTTTGATTAGTAGAATTGCAGTTCACTTAATACTAGCCACTGTAAACAAAACGGTAAACAGCAGCATCTGTATTTTCCTTCTGATATGAAATTAGCATTAGCAGTACTGTGAGGTCTAGATCTGCATTCACTTCAGCCAAAATGTACCGCTCACACTGGGGCCTTCAGCAGTCTCTGCATTACTCATTATTGGATGTTTGATGTGTCAGATGGAGTCATGTATTGCTGACATTTAGTAAGCCACTGAAGGAAAACCAACACGCAGCACTGTGTTCTGTGGCATTGTGACTATCGCTGCTTGTTTTAACACTGCAACATTCGGCTAACATGCTACTTTAGTGTACCTCAGATAGTCATTTTTGACAGGCTTATGTTCATAAATGACTAATGGTTTAGGCCGCTCATATTTCAACCCACAGTGTATGGGTCCAGCCTGTGCTTATGGTGACAGCCATTAGTAACTGAACCACTCTTAACTTCCAGAACATAGACCTAACCTTTCTCTCCACCAATCCGATTAATGTGTATTTAAATTCAATGTGGATTTAAATTCTGATCAGGGAGAGTAAACTGAAAAGGATGAGTCTCTAAAAATGAAAAAGAAAATAAATAAATAAAAAAAACAAGCCAATCCAACCACTAGTAGTCAGTGTCTAATTCAACAGCACAACCTCTGAATAGAATGTGGATTGTTGACTGAACTAAGCTTCCCTTTATGCAAATAATCAAGAAAAAAAATGCAATATGTTCACTTTCATTTCTATAAACATCACATAGATGTTTATAGAATTGCTGTCACTGCACATTGTTAAAATCAGGCCCTGAATAGCAAATAGTAGCATAGATAACAAAAATGAGGAAGTCAATTTAGCATATTCTGCATTAACAGTTTTTTCAGAAGTGTAAAAAAGGGCATGAGCATGTTCCTGTCTTCGCTTGTGTCAATACCCGCCTTCCCCGCCCCCCCCCCCAACTCTGTAGGGGACAGTGTTGAACTCATGGAAGGTTGTGTGGGTGGTACTGTCGGACGATGGGGTGGAGTTCTATAAGAAGAAGACAGACAGCAGTCCTAAAGGAATGATTCCACTGAAGGGAACCACTCTCACCAGCCCCTGCCAAGACTTCAGCAAGAGAACGGTGAGAAAAAATTAGCATTGCATTGTGACTACCTCCAACAGAACCCCTGGAAATGGTACAGTGGTCAGCCAAGTCACTGGCAATGTAATGTTCTAGTCTACCCTTTAAACCCCCTACAGCTGGTTTTCAAGCTCACTACCGCAAAGAACCAGGACCATTACTTCCAGGCCACTCACTTGGAGAACAAAGAAGTCTGGATCAAAGACATCAAAAGCGCCATCACATGTCTGCAAGGGGGCAAGAAGTTTGCCAGGAAGTCCACTCGGCGGTCTATCCGCTTGCCAAGCACTGTCAATCTGAGGTACGGTCCTGCGAGCCTTTTCCAGGAAAACAGAGCGGAGAACCAGTTTTGACATGTGACGATATTGCTTGCTTGACAGCTGTAATTTATTGTATGCCCTAGTGGAGCATTGTGGTGAGATATATATGCTCACTGTAAGAGAGGAAATGTGGAAACAGAGATGCACTTTCTCCTACATTTTGGAAAATATTCAGAAATTTGGACGCATTACTTCAACAAATGGTCGGTAATTATAAAATGACTCTGTCCCCAAAATGAGACGGAACTACAATTCCTACTAGGAGAAGGGCTAACAGCTCCAAAAAAGCAAAGTACATCTTTGCCTGTCATAAACGAAGGGATACTGGTTGACCACCAAAAATATGTCAATTAATTTATTTGTTATTATTTCACTTTGTTTCTGCATTATGAGGGGTCTAAGCAGCAAAGCTACTGGAGCCCAGACCTGGATCAAATATGTATTTGTTTTGGATTCAAATACTTTTCTGTGCTCTATTGATCTTGCCTTGTGTAATTGACATTACAGGAGCCTGCCAATATGACCAGAGGCCGGGGTTTGCACTTTTTGAGAGTATTTTATTGGTTACAATACACCAGACAAGATCAGTAAAGCATAGAAAAGTATTTGAATCCAAAGCAAATACGTATTTTATCCAGGTCTGCTGAAGCCCTATTGTTTTTGTTCAGTTTTTTTTTCTTCCCTAAAATGGAATGAGCAGTAAAAGCCATAAATCATACAGCTGCAGTACGTATGAATTGAATTGAGAGAGAGAGGGCGCAAGAGAGAGATCGAGAGAGAGCGATGCACAGACCATAATGCCCTGTTGTTGTTTATTAACTGTCAGTGAGCTGTACGTCTTGATGAAAGACCAGAACACAGGAGTGAAGGAACTGACAGTGGAGAAGGACAAGAAAACATTCACCCACTGTTTCACAGGTACAGTGTGATAAAGAGAGAGACAGGGCTAATGTGTGGTTGCGATAGAGTTTGTGTATTCCTCCCATCGGTTAGTATGGAATCCTGTCATTGGCTGTGCATAACTGGCCATAGCGCCCCCTGTGGAGGGACAGATTTGATTGGAAATATTTATGTATTTCTCTGTGTGCTTATATGAATGTCCTTCAGAGCTAACCTAATAAATTATTCTATGCAAACACATTTTATGTATTATTAAACCCTATCTTTTGCTCATGTAATTGGCTTCTTGCATTGTTGAACCGATGCATAATTCATATCAGTTTAACACAACTGTAACAACACGGTCAAGTGTGTTGTGCTCAGGTCAGTCATGGGGAGCCAGTAAAACCTGGGCGTGGCCCTTAATGGAAGTGCGTCTCATTCGGTTGTTTACCTGGTCACTGTTGTTGTCCTCTGGGCAGGCAGCACGGTGATCGACTGGCTGGTCTCAAACGAGCGGGTGAGGAACCGTGAGGAGGGGCTGATGCTGGCCACGGGGCTCCTGAACGAAGGCTTCCTCCAGCCGGCCGGCGAGCTGTCCAAGAGGGCGGCCGAGGGGGCGGCCGAGTCTGCCCTGCTGGACCAGCCGGACGCGCTCTACTACTTTGTGAGTGGGAACGCACCCTGCAAAAGCCACCGGGCCTTTTCTCAGGCCTGCGAAAGGTTCAGCTCAAGCCAGTGAGATCTTTGCTGCTATGCCCCGGCCTTCCTTTCTACCAGGACATATCAGCCATGACAAAAAATCTGACTGACTGTGTTCAACCTGTTTTGGGGGAGTGTTAAATAAATTTTGGGGGTGTGTTAAATCCATTTTGGGGTGTGTTAAATCCATTTTTGGGGGTGTGTTATATCCGTTTTGGGGTCTGTTAAATCTGTTTTTGGGGGTGTGTTAAATCCAGTTTGGGGGCATGTTAAGTCCATTTTTGGGGGTGTGTTAAATCAGTTTTGGGGTGTGACATTTTTTTATGCAGGCGGACAGTGGCTTTTTCAGTGAAGGGTACTCCAGTGATGAGGATGTCATTGTGAAGGTCGAGTTCAGGGGTGCGATCATAAAACAAGGTTGCTTACTGAAACAGGTAAGGCTGCACCCCAAAAGTCCCCCAAAACTCTCCCAAAACTCTCCTGCTCCCGCCAAGAACTTAATCGTAATTTGTCTTAATTTATCTTAATTTACTAACCATTTAATCCTCATTTTGATTGTCCATGATACCTTTTCTTTCTAATGGTGAGCATTAAAAAGAGTCTAAATCAGGTCAGAGTACAGCTTTTGCTAATATTTGGATTTAGAAAGTCCTAAATATAGCCGTACAGTTGTAACTTCCGCTAATAGAGGAAGTGAAAATATCTCATTCAGTGACATTTGTGTGGGTAAATAAACTGTATCATTGTATCCACAGTCTGATCGTGTCTTAACCCTTGATCCATAATCACCAGTGTATTACGGGTTGTTCACCTATGCCCCAATTTTTAGTGGAAAAAAAAACAAAACTTTTTGCCATTTTAAAAGAAGCTCAGAGGCTAAGATGCATTTTGCTCTGCTTTGAAAGGGACATCGGAGAAAAAACTGGAAGGTGCGGAAATTCACCCTCAGAGATGACCCTGCCTACATGCACTACTACGATCCTGCCAAGGTCAGCTTTATACCTTTAAAATACCAACAGATTGTGCTCGTTTTAACCATTTGAGTTTGCAGAGGCACAAACTGTAGATTAAAAAAGCACTATGCTCTCTCTCTCTCTCCCCCCCTCTCTCTCCCCTCCCCCTCCCTCTCCCTCTCTCTCTCTCTCTCTCCATGTGTACCAGGGTGAGGACGAACCCCTGGGGTCCATTCACCTGAGAGCTTCAGTTGTGACTGCCGTGGAGTATGTCCCAGATGGTGAGTGAGTGACAGTTGAGGATACATCAGCTGGCCTTTACATGTCATGATATTCTGCTCTTTCATGCTTTCAAATGTGCATGTCAGAATATTTTGCTCTTACATGTGCTGCCTGTCACGACTTCATGCCCCTGCATTTGCGATTAGGATCCATTCATTTTTTTCATTTTTTTTAGCTAAGAAGTACGACGTGGTTGGAAATCTGTTTGAGATCATCACGTCAGATGAAACCCACTATTTCCTGCAGGCAGCCACTGCAGATGAGCGTAAAGAGTGGATCAATGCCATTCAGACTGTGTCCAAGACTGGGAAATAGTCACTGCCCTGAAACTACTCTTCATCAACATGACTATCAATACATTAAGATACACTATGCGACCAAAAGCATCTGGACACCCCTTGGTCTGGGGCTGTTTTTCATGGTTTGGGCAAGGCCCCTTAGTTCCAGTGAAGGCAAATCTTAATGCTACAGCATACAATCACATTCTAGATGATTATGTTCTTCCCCAACAGTTTGGTAAGTCCCTTTCCTGTTTCAGCATGACAGTACTCCCGGGCACACAGTGAGGTCCATATAGAAATGGTTTTGTTGAGAACGGTGTGGAAGAACTTGAGTGGCCTGACCTCAACCCCAACCATCGATTGGGATCGATTGGAAAGCCAGCTATGAGCCTGGCCTAATAGCCCAAACAGTGCCCGTCCTCACTAAAGCTCTTCTGTCTGAATGGAAGCAAATCCCTGCAGCAATGCTCCAACATCTAGTATAAAGCCTTCACAGAAGAGTGGAGGTTGTTATAGCAGCAAAGGGTAGACCAACCCCATATTAATGCCCATAATTTTGGATGAGATGTTGGATGTCAGGTGTCCACATACTTCTGGCCATGTAGTGTACATAAATATTAATCATGAAGTGAAGTATAATGTCAATGTAATATACAGTATACACACACACAAACTTATATTTGATATTTGATATTTGCACATTACAAATTATATCTGTCTGTACACAGATGTGCAGTGGCGGAAAGATGTTTCTGTACTGTTTGCTAAATATACTCATGAATAAAGTTGGATATCAGTATTAAAAGACACGTTTCAACCATGAAAACAATTTGGAAGGAACTACATCTTTCTTGGGCGTGGTACTGTTGCATTTACTGCTGTAGAAGCGACTTACTGGGGCCTCTGAGTGTGGTTAAAAGGCACAGAGGATATGTTCGGTAAGGTGTGAATGTGTTGTGGTTTTGTGTTTTCTTGTAAAAGACATGCAATGCACTAAATGTTATACTGGATGTATAATGCACTAACCATTCAATTGTCCATTACAGTGTGTGACACACATATAATGGCAAGATGGTTCGAATTAGGCCTAATACAAAATAATTTGTAAAACATCATTTTAAGTTACAGTACAACAGATAACATTCCCAGTTTATTTGCTTGCTCAAATGTAATTTATACCATTAGTTTGCTGCTTGGATACCAGGTATATACTGTAGCACAATAAAACCCTTTTATAAGTGTGAATGCTCCAGTGATTTCTTTCACCCTCTTAACTTTACACACATATTCATTTAAGGAAATATTAACAGCTCACATATGAATATATATATATATATATATATATATATATATATACGTATCTTATGCATATTGAGAATCTTGTAGTACAACCGAAAAAAAAGTGTGATCTGACACACACACACACACACACACACATACTCGTGTTCATGCCTGAGCATGCACAAGCACAAGTTCACAGACATCCACACATGCACACGTACATCCATCCATCCCCAGAGACATACATGAACATTAGTACATGCTTACCAACTGTTTTCAAGTTTCATTTTATATATTTTAAAGAATTGTCGCTTTGTACGAATTTAATGATATTATCTTCCCACATATAAGAATATACAGAGAAAAACTTATGGATGCCCAATTCAATATATATCACATGCCTGTCTTCTTACTGTATATAGCATTGTTTGTAATTGGTCCCAGAGCTTGTAGGTTATCTGCAAAAGGCAGTTCCTTTAAAACGGACATGATGGTTTTTGTGGGTTTCCTTAGTTAGATAGCATGCTCTGTTGCAGTACTTGTTAATTGCCAGACTTTGACACATGTAAGCAAAAAGAGCAATCTAGTTAACAACAGACATGTACACATATTGCACACAAAGACATACAGAGACATACACAAAGCAGGGATAGTATCAAATAAGGGTGGAAAGTAGTTTACAAATACTATTATTATATATAATAGTATATAATATAATATTAGACTTACAAATAGTATAATAAGGGATCTTTAGCAGTGTTCTGCTGAGCTGGTCTCCACTCTCTGTAGTTCTCATTAGACCTCTTGACACATCACAAACCACATTCATTGCAGTTTCAATATACGCTGGTGGCTTTTCACTAACAAACACTGTTCTCACACTCACATCAATTATATTTAATCAGAGAAATCTATTCTACGTATATCATGCTGTTTACGAACAAAATAAAACGGTGTTTTTGTTTCTCATTGCAACATTAAAGTAAAGTCTGTGAACTGGTTTTGTCTGTATAAGTCCTACTATTGTCAACATCTCTGTACTTACAAATAGTTTAATTTTGAATTAATATATGTTGAAAATTATTTGTGTCCTGTTCTAGTTTGTTACGTTGGATTCACGTCTTTATTGTTTTGAATGGTTTTTATGCTAATCAAACACAGTTATAGCTCAAAATCATAATTGGTACAGCAGTCTCATGGCACATCAACTGTCTCAATGAACTCGGCCTAGATTCACATTGTCATTTGGCCTCAAATTTGACAATTAAATTTGGCCTGAACTTCAAGGGTTTCATTTTATCTTCACCAACAATTTGATTTGAGTTCAGCTTTCACCACAACTAAAGTCAAGAAACAAATATTTTAATTTAATTGTAAGTCAAGGTAAGAGAGAGATGTTGAGGCAAGTGCAGGCCAGTCGGAATCACAGCTGTCATATAAGCTGGCCTTTGGCAACCGCCCCCACAGCTCATAGCTCACACCTCCCCCCTCACACAAACACACCTTCTTGGCTGTCATGTTCCCCACCGCAATGTTCACTCCTTGTCAGTTCTGTGAAAACAGCAGCCGCGTGTACGTATGTGCCTCTGAAACTGAAAACACATGATGAAGAAGGCAGGTGTGGCCCAGTATAGACCCTGTGCAGTGACAAGCAATGAAAGGCTAATGTGAGACAAAGTATGTGATACTTCTTCTCCTTGTATTAAGAAAGCCTCATATAATTTTTGTGTATATATCTATAATAGAAAGACATCCTATTTGATATTGAATATATTGTCAATATTAGTAATATTGATGTAAAGTGAGAAAGTGTGTTTCTAATTAAACAGCACAGGAAACCTACTTTGTGCCTTGTTACATATGCTCTTTATCAGTCCTGAAATCACTCAAAAATACAATCATTTACTGTAGACACTCAAGAAACTGTGCAACAGAACACTTTTAAACATCTGAACAAAACCCTACTTTCATTGCTCTTTCTGACAAGAAAACTCCCACCACTAAGGATTTAGTAGGTTACAAGTGAAACACAATCTTAAACTTGAGGTTACGGTGTCTGATTAACATCTTTGCACTTCTCATCACATCACATCACTTCCTTTACCTTAATCTCCTAAAATTATTCTAATTATTCTATTATTCTAAAACTCCAAAGTTTTCAAGCTGGAGAACTATTCCCTCTGTGAAAACTAAAAATATGATTAAAAAAATATAACAACTGCGCCACATTAACTAATTTCTGAGTCATCATAATGTAATTTGTATCCACCTAATATTAATAATAAGTTTGCTAGTTAAGTGGCTCGATTTATTTAGTTGTATACTTCAAATGGATACAATGCGTCCAGTCCGTTTTTACACCATTTACCCTGTCACTCTGGGTTTGACCACAAGAGAGCACTAGATGCCAAAAAAAAAACAAAAACAAATACTACTGGTTATGTTTTTAACCTTTCCCATAGTATCTGTAACCTAGGTTATTTGTTTTAACCTTTCCCAGTACCCACTGTGGGGAACGGCCTCATCAAATGGACAGGAATTACTTTGGAAGTTCAGGACATGTATTGATCTACCTGTTTTATATACGTGATCTCTCAGTATTTCATTTCAAACTTAAGGAGAACAACTTCATTTTTGCATTTTCACCAAGATAACTGCATTTGTGGCATTTTAGTTCATATTCATAATTTATGTAGACATAATCTGTTAGTATTGTAAATGGTACAAGCATCTTTCTTCATTTAGGCCATTTTTCAAGTTTTGGTATGCCCTTGGTATGCCCTCACCACCTAGTTTGGCAACCTCTCTGTTCAACTGAGGTGCCAGATCAATCACTTAATTCAGACAGCCATGGAAATCATGAGGGTCAGGCAACACCCCCCCTCCAGCCTGCATGTGATAGGGCACTTATCAGACAGGCAGAAAGGAATCATCACAGACTCCACCTATGTCCTACACCCGGAGTACCAGCTCCTTCCCTCTGGTAGCACAGTGGAATGCCATGTGAACATCCAGACCTAAGTGCATCTACATCACATACATATCTGTGCTTGAGCATAACCACAAGGTGGCAGTGTTTCTTTATCTATTCATAGTGGCACCAACTCAGACCTCAGATACTGAGAAAAAAGTAGAATGATTAAAAATAATTCTGATTATGAGTTAAAATTTACATTTTAATTTATATTATACAATTTTTTCAGCAATTAAATTTGAAATTAAACTATGTTCTTCTGTAGAAGTTTCCTCAAATTCTAACGAAAGATTACAGAAATTAGCTTTCAACTGATGATTAATGCAGCAGGAAAAAATAAATTTGCAGACAGCAAGAAATGTTTTTAACGTTTGACAGCATTTGCCAACCACTGTGCCATGGTAAATTCTGGTGTACTATGTTAATAACATTGCATAAAAATAATAAAAATGAATAAATAAATAAATAAATAAATAAATAAACTTTGCGATTTTAATTTATGTGTATGCGTTAGACTGGTCCAGATATTTTTGTGCATTTTTGTTCAATGATGTAATGGGTACAGACATTTACAGCATTACATTTGCTATTGAAATTGAAGCTATGATTATTGAAACTTAAGAGTTTAACATTTGATGCTGAACGTTATTCAAGCCTGAATATATGGATGAGGAGTTGCAGCAGAGGCTGCAAAGTCAAAAAGGTGAACGAACATGACAAAACAACTACCACAGAGGTAGGTTTCATTTCAACTTTAGGGGAGACATTTTAAATAGATCTGGGGTGACAAGGTTGTCGTTTCATTTGGGGTGGGATTCATTTGGGTGGTGTGAGAGTGTGAGACAGAGCCTGAAAGTTTGTGTGACCCAGCTATACAACGCATGTCAGAAACCTTAGATGCTGACTTCACAAGTGGGTGAAATAGGCTACAAATTATCGTCGGATGAGATTTAATTATGTGTAAATCAACATGATTTAAGTAAAATAATTTCACAGGTCATGATAATGATCACACACACTGGGCCTGTTGAAAATATGCAGGAAGACTGAAATAGCATATAAAAGAAAGGAAACTAACCCATTAAACCAGTCCGAACATGCCTTTTTAAGTCTAGCATGATGGAACACATGCTTCTCCCTCCTTCATCTTTCCTCAGAGAAGGCTCAGCTCTCTCTCTCCATCCCCTCCTCTGCACACAAAGAAATAGTTTGCAATTTATTTACACGCACGCAGACACAGACAGACAGACAGAAAAAAAACAGACAAACAGACAGACATAAAGACAGACAGGCACCCACACACCAAAAACCCCAACTTTATGGTATGCACATCCTTTTGTTTTTCTCAGAAATGCCCATATCCCCAAATGTGCAATACAACCATTACTCAAGTTCTTTCTTATAAGCTACAGGATGCCTGTTTCAATTAGTCAAGTGCTTTAGCAAAAGGCACAGTTAATTTATTTCTCTATATATGGTTATTAAATATCCTCAAACACTACAAAACGTATCACGCATTCCTTTTCATTTTTATAGAAAACAATATTTGTCAAAAATATGGGAAGAAATGTCACTGCTCTGTTTGCAAATATTAAACTTTAAGTAGACTGACACAATCATTTACAGGCACGGTCTGGTCAGCAGGTTCCATTTTGTAGCAGCAGGCTCAAAAAGCAACAACATAACAGAGCTGATATATTCCATATGCTGTAGATTCCATAAAGTGTACAAATTATAAGAAATAATAAGAAAACCCCATTGTTCCTTTAATTGGATACTGCATATTAGCTTTTTTGAGGGGGTGGGATTACATTTTAAAATGATAACAGGAAGCATTCATCAAAGAAGGGACAGTGACCACAGGAAAGAGCTCAAAATACAGGTTGGGAAGTTGGGAGAGGGTAAAAGTTCCAGGAAACTGAAATCTTTGCTGATTTGTTTTCTTAATGCTTGTTTTGCATTCACAAATGACCTAGAAGTATTTTTAAAATGATTTGTCCAAGGAAAAAAACAGAAAAGCCTGTGATGAGTTTGGCTTGCTTTCCCCCTTGGCTAAATGCCAGGCTTTCAGTGGGTGGGGTGAGCTGGGTGAAATATATGTAACTGAAAGGCTATGAAAGGTGAAATCCTTTCTACTTGTAATATGCAAATGATGCCCTTCCCACTTTTGTGTGGGCAAGCTCTGTTCTAAATTGTGCCTTCTCTGGATACAGAAAAACCAATGCACTTCTTTAATTTCCAAAAAATGGAGCGACCCACAAGACACAGGTCTCATTTCGGGAGGCCTACGGGCACTGTAATATTGCAATAACTCCAACAGTTAATATTTGTAGTTCCCACTTTAGCCGGGAGGACTTCACCAACTATCAACAACAACCATGTGGCTTTGCTAAAAAGCCAGCACAGTGCCTTCCCTCCCTCCCGCCCTCCTGTTGCTGCCAGTGACACTCTTGATTGATCGGTAAGTTGCCCCACCATTAGCTAATTAAACAGTTTTCAAGCTTAGATATGTGGAAATAAATCCTTTGTTTATACAGGTGTAATGTCCAGAATTTGAGACTGCTGTCAAGTCTAATGTTAGTATACAGTAGCTCAACATTATTACACATTGAATGATCTGCAGGTTTAACTAGGCAATGGTATTGCCTAGCTTGTGTTGCTTTATTTCCTGTTGTCAGGTAGTCTAACGTTACCAAACTGGACAACCTGCTCTAACCTAGTGAAGAGGACTGGTTTACATATGCAGCGTCTTACAGATATGAATATTAATGAGCGGAGGATACACACGCGTCTTGTCCT
This sequence comes from Anguilla anguilla, assembly GCF_013347855.1. NCBI lineage: Eukaryota > Metazoa > Chordata > Actinopteri > Anguilliformes > Anguillidae > Anguilla > Anguilla anguilla. The sequence goes on along the minus strand of NC_049218.1, from coordinate 27,510,400 downwards.
TATCTGCAGAATAGGTCACAATAATATATTAGCTTTATTTACTATTTAACAATTATAAATGGGTTAAAAACTTGAAATAAGCATTAAGACAATCAATTTCCTGGCCCTTTAAAGAGGTACGGCAGTGCGCGGTTGGGAGAGGAGGTGTAGGTAAAAGATGAAAACCCGACAACATGCAAAGCCTTTAGCTTTCACTCAGCAGGCTCTTCAAGCTCCTCTCCAGCGCCTCGTCCAGCTCCTGCTCCAACTCCTCCTTTTTGGACATGGCCAGTTTGGGCTGGTAGCCGTGTACCATTTGGTCTATGTAGGGGGCGCTCTGCGTCCCGTGGAGCATCAGCGTCCACTCCTTCAGCACCCCCCTCTGCGGGGCGTCGCCCTCAAAGGCCACCTCCAGGAGCCAGGGGCCCCTGGGGTCCTCGCCCCAGGTGTGGGTGGTCATGAAGGGCCACTTGTCGAATCCCACCTTGGCGTCGTCGTCGCGGGGACGCCGGCCCAGCAGCATGGACTTGGTGCCCATGGGCGAGGTCATGTTGATGCTGAGGTCGCCGCGGCGACTGGCGTTGACGGTGACGACGGCTTGCACGTGCTCCAGGTAGCGCACAAAGTTGTCCTTGCCGTGGCAGGCATCGGTGGTGATGGAAAGCAACAGCTTGTGGCCTGACTGAATCTTACTGCAGGGAGGGGGGTGGGGGGCGGGGAGACCAAGATTATTGAATTTGTTTGATAGATCAGACTCAGGTGCAAATGCTAAGTGGATGTGCAATAGCATCTGAGAAAGCACTTGAGGCATAGCTATCCAGTTGCAGAGACTGTGGTTAAGACAAAACAGCCGCACATGGTCACTGAATCGATGATATTACCAGCATGCAAAGCCAATTGTGAATACAAAGTTAGCCCCACAAACAAGGAAAAGATATTACAAAGGTTCCCTTGTGGCACAGTACAGTCGCTAGATGCATAGAATCATCCATTACTGTTTTTAACTTCATTAATTCCATCTGGCAGGAATTGTGCTATCAGGACAATTTAACTTGATCATAAAAATGCAACACACATGCCTCCCACCCAATATGATAGATGAATCAAGGAGGTGTTTTACTTTCTGAAGTTGCTAATAAAAATATGCCCTAAGGAAGGGGCTAGGAAATTAAATTTAGAAAAACCTGGATACCCATCATCCAGTTCATAAACGCAGAACAACTCCTACTGGGCACAGGCGATTAGTCTAAGAGGGAAGTACTCTCCCTCCCTTTTCTGTTTCCTCTCTGCACCCGGGGAGAGAGTGGGGAAGGATGGATTATTAATAATCGAGGTTCACCATTATATAATATGATATAATATGATGTTATGTAAAAACCCAATAAACAGTGCCTGGAGGAAGTTAAAAAATGAGAAACAGGATTTGTTTGGTGTGGTGACCTACCCAACAGACATACCCATTATTCCATAATTATTATAAGAACCTTTTTTCAGGCCATGATTCACTGAGTTCAGCCAGCAGATCTGTGGATTTTCCAAGTTCGGGCTGGCAGTGTGAAGGGGTTAATTAGAAAAATATTACAGAAGCTTATCATGGCACAGCCTAATGGGAATTCAACAACATGCTCTATCACTGGTAGCTCTTAATTGCCATTTTGGCACATCTAGCCTCCTATTAAAGCAACAAAAATAAGCAGGGAGCCTTAGCCTGCTGACAGGGGGAATCCATCGCAGTCCGAGCCTTTCCCTACTACTATCTACAATTACACTAGTTGCCATGTTCCAGCACCCCAACAATAAAAGAGGATGGCTAAATAGAGTGTGAGCATACTACATTACATTACAGGTATTTAGCAAGGCACTCTTATCCAGAGAGACTACACAGCTTATTGCATTTTTTATAAGAAGTATCTATTTATATAGCTGGATACGTACTGAATCAATTCAAGTTAAGTATCTTGCTCAAGGGTACAACAGCAGTGTCCTACCTGGGAATAAAATCAGCAACATTCACGTTACCAAAGTCAAATTTCCTAATCATTAAGCTACTCTGTCGCCCTCAAAACTGCGCAGTGGCACACAGAGTACGTGGGTTTGCAGCAATTCAGGGGAAATGGAATTGATAGAAATAAAGGCCATGGGGTAAATGGTTGTGGTCCTGCTACCATGTCACTTTCAAAAATGTGATCCCCTTAGTGATGTATTTTTAGGGCTGTCACACAGAAAAAAGAAGCAAAAATAGACCACAGTGTGTGACTGCATTACAGCCATTTAAACAGTCGAGTGAAACTAGAACACATGCCTTCAAACTGTGCTAAAAGGCTTGCAAATGGACTTCTGACATTTCCCAAACACCAGCTGTGGGAGACTCTACAGCAGGGGTCCCCAACCGTGGAGGCCAAGAGGCTGGGTTTTATTTTCACTCAGAACTAAAGCACCTGAATACATATTTATATTATATGTTTAACAACTGGTTTTCTGGTACTGATTAGGCTGCTGGTTTTCAGGGGAAATCAGCAGTCATTACATTACAGGCATTTAGCAGACGCTCTTATCCAGACCGTCTTACACGACTTTTACACAGCATTTTTTTTTTTTTTTTACATTGTATTCATTTATACAACAGGATACATACTGAAGCAATGCAGGTTAAGTGCCTTGCTCAAGGAATTGAACCCATGACCTTTCGGTTACAAGCCCAGTTCCTTACCCACTGTGCTACACTGCAGTCCCTGTGACTCTCCAAGACCAGGGTCGGCCACTCCCTGCTCGACAGATTCAGCCTGTTGAACATTAAAGTGTAAAGACTGGTGATGGTACTCCGCTATCCTACGCTCAGTCCTGGCCCTAACAGGGCAGGAGGGAATCAGACCTAAGACCGGATTCCTGGCCACACTCACTGCACTTCCTGAACGGAGCCGGCGACGCAGTGGAACCGCTCCGGCACAGTCTTCCATTCCAGCGCCATGTTGACCATGCCGCCGGCGTCCAGCACGCCGTAGCCAAACAGGTGGTTGAACTCCAGGCCCACGCCGTTCCGCCGCCACCGGTGCACCTCGTCGTGCAGCTGGTTCCGCTTGGAGGTGAGGACCGTCAGGTGCTGGACGTCCCGCCACGTCAGGCTGGGGCTGGAGAGGCGAACGCCAGGAGAGGATCAAACAGCTGCTGCCATACGCTTCAGAATACACACGCTCACTGTTCAGTGACCCCAACACCCCGCAATCTCCTCTGCTTAAATAGGTCAGTGTGACCACGTTCGTCTTTTATTTTTCGTGGCATTTTAAAAAATATTAATGCAACACATAGTCATCCACAAACTGTTGTCACTGCCCATTGTTTCAGAATTCCAGGCACTTAGTCGGAAGAGAAAGTAAAATGAGTGAGATATACAGTAAATAGGAAACAGTACAATACTCATTTAGCTATATTCCTGCAACTTAATTCATCAGTTTACCAGAAATCTCTACATTTCCACACAATAGTACATTATTTTCCAAAGTACAAACTGTTTTTAGCCAAATAGTTTTAAGCCACATATTGATAAAGAGTAAATAGTGGATGAGGAATGAGGTTAGTAGCACACACCATTGGTTTGGAAAGATGGATTTGGATTTTTTAAACAATTCATGAAAATAGAGCCCAATGTAAATTTCTCATTATGTGCAGACACATGTGAAATGCTTTTATTGCCCTAGTTAATAAAACAGACCCTTTGTGGATACCAAACACACAGCAATAACCTTGTGACAGATCATTACATTACATTACAGGCATTTAGCAGACGCTCTTATCCAGAGCGACTTACATAGCATTTTTTTTACATAGCATTTTACATTGTATCCATTTATACAGCTGGATATATACTGAAGCAATTTCGGTTAAGTACCTTGCTCAAGGGTACAACGGCAGTGTCCTACCCGGGAATCAAACCTGCGACCTTTCGGTTACAAGCCCAGCTCCTTACCCACTGTGCTACACTCCGACAGATCGACACCTTCATCCCATAAACAGCACACCAAACAGGGTGTTTGTGCAGTTATAACCAAATGACAATATCCTCATTGTTTTTTCAGACACATAAATCATGTTTTGCACAATCACAAGTCAAATTCTATCCTCATTTTGATAAAATCTGTTTATTTTACGAAACAATACCCTGGATTTATTCAACATTCGTCCTCGACCACCAAAAAATAAATGTTTGACAAGCTGTTTTGATTTTCCTATTTGCACTACCTGAACATCAGACCAGCCTGCAGATTTAAAAGTTGCCTTGATTGGCATCTCGTTAAAATCTCACAGCCTCATGTATGGTACATACTTAGCTTCCAGTGCCAGGGCGAATACTCCAGCTGCCTCTGGTGCGGCCGCCGAGGTCCCAGAGTGTCGCAGTGTGCAGTTCCCATACAGATCTGTGGTCGCCTGTGATAGCACACACACACACGCACACGCGCACGCGCACGCGCGCACACACGCGCACGCGCGCACGCGCACACACACACACACACGCACACGCAAACGCGCACACACGCACACGCGCACGCGCACACGCACACGCACGCACACGCGCGCACGCACGCACATGCACGCACGCGCACACGCACACGCGCGCACGCACGCACGCACACACACACACACGCACACGCACACACACGCACACACGCACACACCCACACACGCACACGCGCACACGCACACGCACACGCACACGCACACGCACACGCAAACGCACACACACAAACACATGCACACGCACACGCAAACGCACACACACAAACACATGCACATGCACACATACACGCACAACACACACGCACGCACGCACACACACGCACACACAAACACACACACGCACAAACACACACACACACAAACACACACACATGCACGCACACACACACGCACACACAAACACACGCACGCACGCACGCACAAACACACACACACACACACACACACAAACACACACACACACACACACACACATGCACGCACACGCACATGCACACACACAAACAACATGAAAATATATTGGTTATCCCTCTTAATGATAAAGAGCACAGAATCCTAGCACAGGTGACTGTCGGAAAAGCCAGAATGTTTTGAACAATCTCAGCAGTGCACCTGACATAGAAATTTATAACATTTCCAAAGCATGTTTTCAGAATATTCTGGGATTCATGGCATCTTCAATCACCAAATCAGCTCCTAATCCACTTTTGATTGCTTTCTTCCGAAGCCTGTGGAGACTTCAAGACCGTGGACAGCGGTACCTGTCCTCAACGGCAAAATATTTCCCTGGAAGAAAAACAGCTCGCTAGCCAAGCTTTGGGGAGATTTATTTTACATACTGTGATTTGTTTCTTTTTTTTTTTGCAGCATTACACCTTTACGTTTAAGGCAAACTGGATGCACTGCTGGACTTTTCTCACTGCCCTATTACAGACATGGCACCTTCTGAGCTGTTATCCCTTCTGTGTCTGTTACCTTCTCCACTTTCTCCCTGTCTGAATTAAAAAATATGAATGTAGAACAGGCCTCTCCTTAAATCACCCTGCACAATGGCTTTACCTGACACTGCAATAGAGGCTATTTAAACTCGTGTGAAAGCCATGACCATGTAAACATCCATAGAACATTGAGTAGGTGCATTCATTTTTTTTTTTCTGAAAAACTGAATTAAGGAAACCTATGATTAGCATTTGGTTTTGTACAGATATTTGCCTAGTCTAGAGTGACTAAAAGTCTAGGTGTAATGTTGTATAAGCACAGTCAGGAAGCACAGCATTCAGTTTCCAGTTAATGAAAGCAATGCACATGTTGCAGTTTCTGCATCCCTCCTCCTCCACCCCACATCTTCTCCCCCTCTTTATTCTGTTTTCATTGATTAGGGTACTGGCCATCTGCAAGCTGTAGAGTATAGAAACCGTACCATAATCACACTACCATAGAGCCAAACACAATACCAGGTTATTCAGCTGCAACACACCCACTGGTAATATATTCATTGTAATCCAGCTTATTTTTCACCAGCGCGCTTTGGCCATGTGCGCTCCTCGCCTCTAGTTACGAAAATACAAACCTTCAGTAGCCACGCCCAGTGCACCCACATGTCACGGCATTCGCCGTGCCCATGCCCCCTGTGAAACGGATTCCGGAAAACAGAGCCCCAAAACTCTAGCACTGATCCAGCTCTACTGTTCAATTTCTTCACAATAAAAGTCCCTAAATGGCACTCTGCCTCGGGAACCCAAGGCATGTTTGAAGAGGGATCACGTGACAGGAAGTCTCCACTAACCACGCCCGCCTCGGGCTTCCTCTTCCTGCCGTTGCTGAAGGTGGAGGCCAGCGTGGACGAGCAGCTCTCGTCGTACAGGGCGGTGCGTCCGTCGTTGATGGCAGAGTTGATGGAGATGGTCCACATGCTGGAGGCGTAGCCATCGCAGTTGCAGTCGTCGAAGCTCCCCCCGTCCCCCGAAGCCCACACGTAGATGCTCCCTCTGCCTCCTCGACCCTTGGAGATAGCCAATCACATATAACGCTTATTTACAAAGCAGCTGCAGCTCTAGCTCACAATAAAACCAAGTGTGCCTGTTTTTTGTTGGCTGGAGAGTTCGGGGGTAGCGGGGAGGGGGAGGGGGAGGGGGAGGGGGGGGGGTCTGATTTGTAAATCAAGATTCACAAAGGTAAATATAACAAATGAGAAACCTTTACTTTGGAGGTTTGGATTTAGAGTTCCTAGCTTTGTACCAGCTGTTAATTTGAACAACTCAAAAAAAAAAAAGAAAAGTAATATCATAGACTGAGGACACAAAGTGCATAGCTGGTGAGCAGGAGCGGTTTCCGCGGTTACCTTATTGACCCCGTCTGCCATGGCCTGGAGCGTGAGCTCTCGGGGGCCGTCCACCGTCCGGCCGTCGTCCGTGGGACCCCAGCTGGCGCTGTAGATGTCGATGGCTTGCGGCATGTGGCTGATGGACGAGGCCTCGATGATGTCCGTCATGAAAGGCTGATCGAGCATCCGAATGCCTGAGGGAGGGGGGCAGGGAGGAGGGCAGGACAAAGGGGATGAGGGGGAAGCAGTGATGTGGGTGAATGAGTGTAGTGTAGGGGGGAGGGTGGGGAGAGAGGTGTGGAAGTGAGGGCAGAAGATAAGGAGGGATAGGGGATGGGGAAAGAGGGCATGAGTCGTAATGAGGGCATAAGTGAATGAGGGCGTAAGAGTGAGAGTGGGGGATTGAGTGGAAAGAGCAGTGAGATGAGGAAAGGGGGAGAGAGGAGAGAAGGGGAGAGGGAGCAGGGAGAGGAGGAGAGAAGGACTATAATGTAATATTCTATAACAATCCCTCTTTTGGCACATAATAAATGTGATATATAATAAACATAATATTAACATAAAACTAAAATGTAGAAGTTATTAGTTAAACAAGGAATAATTACTACAAATCCCTATATGTTTTAGTTCCTACCAACACAATTGAGCAGTCTAACCTATCTTGCTGGTGGAAATTTTACAATCAGCTTGAACATGTATTGCATTGTCCAGTATTTTTCTCCATAAAATGATAATATTTGTGAAAAACAAAAAAAAAACAAAACAAAACATACTTTGGCTTGTATACTTTATTTCAAATTACTGATGGTCACAAAATGTCAGAACACCAGCATGCAGTGCTAACTGTGAAATATGTCTCATTAATGAAGATTATCCCTCAGCCTATTTCACTCCAATTATTTCAAATAATTTCAAATAACTTTTTATTTTTTATTTGTATAGCATTAATAATAATACAAACATCGTGTTATTGATCTTTTTCATCATCATGGACATAATAATAATAATAATAATAATAATAATAATAATGGGGTCCAAACTGCCTGATTTCTGTCAGACAAAATAGTGAAGGAGCCATTCCTAAGGTCATTCCAGTTTCAGGAATAAAAATGGTCTAACCTGAAAGATTTCCTTAATTTCCCTTTATTGAGCCCCAGAGCACAGGGGAAAACACAGTGGAGAACCCCCAGAGAAGAGAGGAGCTGATTTACAGTATAATAGATTCTCACATTTCCCCCACTGACCTTTCTGGCATGTTCTTTCAGATCTGAGCACAGGGCTGCTGATAGGAGCAGGGGAATTGAGTTATCAATGTTCATTTTAGTTTTTATCTGTTTCTGGACATTTTTTAATCCAATACATGCAAGAAGAGAGATACTGACTCCATGGGAATCATTGTGCTATTGAGCCTGGCCTTGCTATTGCCTGTATGATTTTCCAATCACATGGAAGAGGGCAAAGAAGTGAACCTGAAGAGGTTGCTCACTCCATTCAAGAAAATGGCTTTGTTTACAGCATGGGTGTGTAGCAGCTCTGCCATTGGTCAGACGCACAGTACCTGCCACCTTGGAGTTGTAAGCCACTCCCACACCGCAGATGTTGTTGTTCGCTACCGCGGAAACCTCACCAGCACACCTGGTTCCGTGACTGTAAAGGTATGAAATTACAAAAATGGGAAAACAATAGCAAACCAGGAGCAGCAGGAAAAGCTATGAAAAAATTCCCACCTACAGAAATATAGTACCCTCTGATCGCTAACTGGATCTCAGAATATGCTGTTTGCTACAAGCTACTTATTAAGTTAAATAGCATATAATATCCATTGTGTCTCTCATGATTAACAGATTAACTCATTTAATATAAAATGATCTGTCTTTCATGCTGCCCCTGAACCTGGAAATGTTTTATTTTAAATGATGGACAGATGCCAAGATCCTCTAAGATTCAATATCTGGGCTCCCCCTGAAATGTACTGGCTTTCTATGTGAATTTGCGGGAAACTCAAAGGACCCGTAAACAGTTGGAGAAATTATCCTGCATGCGGTGCAATTGACTTGTTCGGCGGGTAATTAAGTGGCAAGGAGAGAATACATTTCTTTCAGGCTTGTATTGGTGAGGAAAAAAGTCACACGCTACTAAACTGACGCAGCAAATCAGCAACAGGCCTGTGGGCTGCCAGCACGACGCGGAGGGCAGGAGGCAAAGATGCAGCTTTCACAGGTGCTGCTTCACATGAACTGCTTCATAGGTTCCCCTTCACAGGAGCTGCTTCACCGGGCGCTATTTATAGACCATCAGCTGATCGGCTCGCTTAGCCGGCGCGAGCTATTATAAACCAGAGCCAAGTCACGCTCCTGGCGGGTTGGTGCAGCTTGCCCTTGAGCTGCCCTTGAAAGTGGCGGTAAGAGGCGGTGATTAGGACGGGACGGTGCGATCTTAGAAAGGAGAGCGCTGAGCCTCTCCTTCCTGCTAGGCTGGATTCAGACGTTGTGCAAGTACACTGCGGCTGTGCTCCCTAGGCCCTCCCAGTCTGTTTGTGCAATCCGCTGGCGGGGGTGGGGGGACGGGGGTCTAAGGGCACTTGCCTGGTGGAACCCATCTGCAGGGGTGAAGCTAAAACCATTAAAATCGAGACCCGCACCTCACTGGTAGCGCGACTGCCCTGAAATTACGGAACAAAAACACGTCTAAAAGAGAATGTCCTCGCAGGGCCCTGCTTCCTGACACCGACACAACGAAGCAGAATATATACCAGCCGGACACCGCCACACACTTGTGCTGCGTTAATGCAGTGGAGCCCTGAGCTATGAGAAGCGGAGTTAATGGAGTTACGTGTGAGGAAAATCAATACTGCAGCCCAGAGCACCAGCGCCGCTCAACCTGCTGTCCCAGGCAACACCATCAGAGCCGGGCGAACTCCTAGCATCCTGCTAACGTGCTATCGGGCAAAGACGTAGCATCCCGCGGAGACGTGCGGAAAATGACCTGTTAAACCAGTCGTCCGTGTAGCGGGGATACGGATAGGGGTCGTTGCTGCTGAAGTCAAAACTGGCTTCTGCGTTCTGAAAGTAGAGAGAGACTTTAGCTGTTTAATAAAATAAAATAAAATAAAAACAGAAGGAATAAAAATTTACGAAGAGACACAGTCCTATTGTTGTGCCGCTCCATCATGGACCATTTTCTTACTATCTGAGTTTTACCTTGGAAATGATTTGGTTGCTATTTGCAAATGAAAATCTGTTTTACTTGAAAGATAATGCAGTCTCAGTGTGCACTTCAGTTGTACAAGGTCAGACATTTATTGTGAGTGAGTCGCAGGGAACAAACAGGCAGAGGTCAACCCAGTCCAGTTTAACAGCGTGAGAGTACAGATATGAGAATGTAGCAATGCACTGATGGATCAGTTCAATGGTTCCTGAAAATATTCTAAATTTATTAAATTAAGAAGCTGAAAATAAGATCTCAACAAAGCCTGGAAAAGTAAAATAGCCAGAGTTTCACAAGATCCATGATAATGATGATGATAAAAATACGCAATCATATCGTACCTCACACATCTTTCAATCACCACCAATGTAGGCACACACATGCACACCACACACACACGCACACACACACACAGATAAATTAGGTGGACATTTTGTGGTGAAACATCGATATCATTAAAAAACTGCATTACCCATTTCAAGCTGACTGCACATTTGTTGGATGATGCCCTGTGGGGCTGGAGGAAGCTCACAGTGGGTACTGTCCAGTAAAATATTACTTGTACATATCTGACCTTAATTTCAAAATCTGCAAAAGCTGGGGAAATTCATTGTCTTCAGTTGTAATATTACTTCTGCAAAGTTGAATGTTTTGACTGACCCCAAGTTTGAACAGATGGCTCCTCTGGGACTGTACTTTCCAATAAATACAATTAATGGAAGGCAGCAATGAACTGAACATCAAGGTGGGAACTAATCGTAAACACCTGAGGAGTAGGGGCACTTTAGAACTGCTCAAAGGTCAGCTGCAGGGCCAGAGCAGAGGTTATAAGGGTTACAGGAGGTATACAGTTATAGGTATGACTGAATCTACAGTACACATCAAGCACTTAACTTATAATGACCCTGCACATACCACCTATATTGTTGCAATTCTATACTACATAGCATTACATATACAAACATATACCAATGAAATTCTGATCCAACTGCTAAAAGATTATTTGAAAAGTATTATAATTCACTAAAGGGTATATTCTTCTAAATCAACTGATACCAAGATCTGTCATATGAAATTCTTGCGTGATAGTATAAAGCAATGTAGGTCCATTCTCTGGAGTACATATGCACCAGGAGGAGCAAGAATATTTATGAAAAGGTCATATAAATTCATAAACTCCTCTTTTGTTCAGTTCTGTAAAAGTCATGAGCCTTATTGTGTCATGAGATAGGCCATTTCCATAGCAACCCTTTGGAAACTCATTGGTATTTAAACAGTAAGAATATTGCAGTAGTTTTATGATAACCAACTGTTCTGACCATGTTTCAACATTTTCCGGTACAGGGAAGCACTGGTGAAATTGGAGACTGCTTCTCTTGTTGAATGGGCTGGCAAGAGTGAATAGGCCCAACCTTCAGACAAATTGTGTCAAAAAAAGATATCATTAAACCTTTAACCTCAGGCATGGTAAGCTAAGCATAGTGTGCCTTTGAGAAAAATATTACTCAGTGGCATAATTTACAGCAATTAAGCTTTAAAAATGCCACTTTACATGGAAATTAATATGTTGCTTAATATAAGATTCAGCCATGTTTTTTAATATTCATGCACTATGTCCAACAATGAGCACAACCATTAGCAAAGCAAGAAGATGTCAGGAAGTGTGATGTTTTTCACCAGTGGACTTGGAATGCAACAGGCACTCAATTACTCACGCACATCTCTCACCCTCCCAACACACACCACTGAAGACACAGACACAGACACAGACACAGACACAGACACAGACACAGACACAGACACACACGCCTGCGCTACTAGAGGCTAATTCAAACCAGTGAATGGCGTCATATCGCAGCGTCTGGGTGGCCTGTGAATCGCGCAGGTAAATAAGATGGCGGTGTTCGGAGGAGCCTCGAGCGAGCTGAAGGGACGTCCCTGCTCCACGCTGCCGGGAAGCATCGGCCCGGCGGAGCGCGACTCCGAATCCACGGCCGCCGCGGACACAGGCGCTCATCTCTGGCTTCAAACCCGGCTGCGTTTCCAGGGCAAAATGAGGCCACGGCCCCCGTATCAATCACGCAAATCGAGGAGCAAATAAAGCGGCTCGATGGTGTTTTTCAGACAGAAGTGCACGGTTCATTCTGCTTTCAGACACCTCAAACTCTCTCTGCCTTCCCACCCTCTTCCCCTGCAGAATGAAACGCACTTCCACCCCAGAGTCTTTATAGACGTGTAACATGTTTCCCTGTGCAGTACAGCTTGGCACTGAACGCGCTCCATAACGCTCTATTGTGATGCCTCTTCTAATTGCCAGGATGATACATACTCCCATCTCGCTGCCACCGCTTAGATTTGCGCACAGGCCATGTGACTAAAGTAGGTTGCATAAGCCCCTAATTAAAACCACAGCTTTAGCCAAAAAAAAAAAGAATAAATCTGCATATTAAACATTCAACAATTCCCTCTTCTAAACAGCATAAACGCAGGTAACATGCACAACAACTGTTAAGGTTCTTCATTTCTGTCCTAACAGCACTTTACGTGATGACTGACACGACTGGCTTAGTCGCTAATCATGGCAAATATACTGACTGCTATGTTTTGCTATTTTGTTTTGCTCCACTACTTTGAATGGTAAGCCACAGAACCATGAGCATGAAATTCAACCAGCTGGATTGGCGTAGTGCCTTCTGGCAGTATCCTTGAAGAACACAATGAAGCTGACCAACAGAGCAGGGTACTTGGACTCGAGCCGGCTCTCTACATTTAGACCATACTTGCAGGATTCCTCCATAGTCTTCAACCTGTTTTCAACCACTAAAAGCTCAAGAGATAAGTATTCAAGAATAGTACATAAGGTTGTGCCACAGTATGAGGTACTTACGTAATTTGCAGCAAGATCTGGGTGCAAATAGTCAATTCCTGTCATGGAGAAAAAGCAATGTGTCAGCAATCTTTCTAAGTTACAGGGCCAGGGATTACAGTGCAGTCATTAGCTATAAGTAAGGTCCTCAATATATAATTCCAGCAGGACTTTTTCAGGATTGGTATGGGATTACTTTGTTTTCACATATAACTTTAAAGGTCCTGGAGTGAGCTCTGGAGACCAGATTTATCCTCCGGCATTTATGTGTCTGACTAAACACCAAGCAAAGATCCTTTTAAATCAAACGGTTGAATCACTGGCATTTCCTTGAAACCCATGAGAAAACACACATTTTCTGTGGCATGAATGTGTCTGTGCAAACTATAAAAAAGGTCTATATTATTTTTAAAGGACACGTATTGACTTTATGCTTTTTTTCTGTAAATAAAGAAGAGCGAAAACATTGACCTGTAATCATAACTGCATGCATCTCATTGATATTAAAACCAATGAGAGTTCACGCACCGTCATCCATGATCGCTATGGTTACTCCTTTCCCGGTGAACCCCAGCTCCCACGCCTGGGCCACGTTGAGATCCAGCGCAGGGGTGCCGTCTGCCTGCCCCGTGTTTATCTGATCGGTCAGACAATATGGGGGCGTTGCGTGAGATGAGGAACCCCAGAGTGCGTGATAAATGAGTCAACACCGAGCAGAGGCAGATAATATCAACGCCTCTGCTATTTGCCGCGATCCAGCCAGGGAACATTTAGGCACGACAAGCTAAATAAAGACACAAGTCAGGGACTGCCATTCAGGAGGTCGGCGTGGAGACAGATGTGATCACGCATCGCATATCCAACTCTAAACAATGGTATTTTGCATTTCAGACACTCAAATCACATATAAGGAAACATCTGCCAGGGAAATAATGGTTCAGGGTAAATATATACTCACAAGATACCACTGCTTGGTGAATAAGGGGTCATTCATATTGACGGTGATATCATCGATATTTCGGTAGCCTCTCTTCTTCCTGCTGAACCCCTCTTGGTGGGTCACTTTTTTCACCTGGTGGGGAAAATTAACATAATAGAAGTAAAGGCCTATAGCAATGATCTTCACTCCAGGTCCTGGAGAGCAGCGTCTACTGGTTATTGTTTTTGCGTTAATATCAGCAGCCAGTTCAGACTTACGAAACCAATAAGGCGAGTTAACTGCTCTA